>NC_051052.1:6771541-7111184 GCF_904848185.1 Acanthopagrus latus | reverse complement strand
GTTGTTTACAGTTTTCAGCCAATATACTGTGTGTTTGCGTGTGTGTGCGCTGTCTAGGTAAAGAGCGAAGACGAGCACAAGGCAGTGAAGTCGAAGGACGTGAAAGACGAAGAGGTAGTGAGGATACCGATAGCCTTCGCCATGGTGAAAGTGATGCAGACTCTGCCTCCACATATCATGGAGGCCAACCTGCCCGGGTATGCAGACATGTGTATGTGTGTGTGTGTCAATGCATGCAAAAGACAAAATTTGTGTTTAAGAAAGAAAAGTCTTATTCACAAAAAACTTTGCAGGCACTTGGCTGTCTTTTTAATTCTCTTCAACACCGTAGAACTGAAGGAGGAGTTTACTTAAGATGTTGCTGTTGCATTTGTTTAAAATGACTAAGTTTTAGTGAAACCTCCATTTTGTCCCTTGTTCATATTTGTGTGTGTCTTTCAGGATCCTGATCAAGGTGTGCGTGCTGCTGAGGAACCGTTTCCAGGAGATCCGAGATGTGGCGAGGGGAACTCTGGTGAAGATCATCGAGACTTTAGGCTACAGGTACCTGCAGTACCTGCTCAAAGAGATGCAGTCGGTCCTCGTCAAGGGCTACCAGGTACGAGTGCGCACTTACAAAGACCTGTTTGCTTTTTTTAATTTGGACTTTCTTTTTTTAGATGATTGTTGTAAAGTAATTGTCATTTAACATCCTAATATTTCTGCCTGTCTGTCTCTCTGTGCTCCCCTCCGTCCAGGTCCACGTGCTAACCTTCACAGTTTACCAGTTGCTGTCAGTCCTCAGTCCAACCCTGAAGAGTGGTGACCTGGACCCGTGCATGAACATGCTCATCGATGTGAGAATTTTTCGCACCACAAATCCACACAGACTCCAGTATGTCGAATAACGAAAAAAAAGGCTGACAAATACTTCTTTCCCCGTCGGATAGATCTTCAACAATGAGCTGTTCGGCGCTGTGGCTGAGGAGAAGGAGGTGAAGGGGATCGTCTCCAAGCTGATGGAGGCTCGACACAGCAAGAGCATGGACTCCTATGAGCTGCTGGCTCAGTTCTGCAGCAAGGAGAGCATCACCAAGTTCATACTGCCGCTGAAGGAGGTGAGCAGGGAGTTGATTTGATGTAAAAAATCCAAAAATACATGCTTACATACATGAGCTAATATATATTTAAACTGTCCATCATAAAACAAATAAAAGTCAGGACAAAAGTGACTTGACCCAATAGCTAGAATTTGACTTAATACAGGCAACTTTCTTCCAAACAGTTTCTCTTAAAAGGCGTTTTAAACTGTAGGAAACTGTTTCGGCATTTTACGTGCCTTTTGTCTTTTTTGGCCCCTTATTTTTTGCTAAAATTCACACAATCCATGATAACTTGATACGTATACTGTAAATAAGGATATTTTTCAGTTCAGTATTTTTTTTTTTCGTTATCCTACAATCTGCAGTCAATCTTCATCTTCAAGTGTATTTTTCATATGTTTACCAACTACAACAATTTGATTATGTACTGAAGTCCTCATTAATACACATTGGAAAAGTATCTTATTTTTTTCCATTCTGTCACCTTTCAGATCCTGGAGACCTCCTCCAGTCTGAAGGTGTGTAACAGGGTGGGTGCCGTGCTGCGGCGACTCGTCCTGGGTCTGCTGGTCAACGAAGGCATGACTTCCCAGGATATCTTACTGTTGTGCCACGGCCTGGTCAGCGAGAGTCTGCCGCTGCTCACCAAGAGAGACCGGTACACACACACACACACACACACACACAGAGAAGCTCGCATTGATGCACAGTGAATCACTTGGATGCTTATTTCCATGTATGACTCTGTATATGTGTGTTTTGTAGAGAGAGGGCCTCAGTTAAGCCTCCTCCAGACCCCAGACTGCCTCCTCCCAGCTGCCTGCTGCTGCCTCCAACTCCTAAAAGAGGAGGTCAGAAAGCTCCGGTCAGCAGCCGAACCAACATGCACATCCTGGTGGACGCAGGCCTCAAGGTGAACACTGAAACACTTACTCAAAGACACAGCATTCTTTATACTTGTCAAACAGCATGCGTAATATTTTCTGCATTGTGTCACGTCATCGTCTCCTGCCATTGAATAAACATCGCACATTTCCTTTACTGTAGTTGCTGTAATAGATTTGGTTGATTTGTCAATTTCTCAGCTGCTCCACCTGAGTCTAAAGAAAGCCAAAGTGACGTCGTCTGAGGCCTCGGCCCTGGAGATGCTGGATCCTTTCGTACTGCTGCTGCTCGACTGCCTCAACTCCATGCATGTGAAGGTACGAGCATTGTTCTGCATACATGGGTACCTTTTTTATCACCCCATCTTGGAGCATCAGCTGATCAAACCTATTCTGACCTGTCTCCTCCTTTTCAGGTGATCACAGAGGCTCTGGTGGCATTCACTTGGCTGTTGAAGTTCCCTCTGCCAGCAGTAGAGCAGAATGCCAACCAGCTGACCAAGGAGCTCTTTGTCCTGCTGAAGGATTACTCCAAGGCCGGAGCTGCCCGTGGGGAGAATTACCACCTGGTCCAGAACTGCTTCAAGGTACCACAGAAAGAATAGTTAAACACATATATGCACAACTTAAGTTAAACCAGTCCGCAAATGAATTGTTTGGGGGAATTTCCCTTTAATTTTATGGCTTTTATTTCTCTCTGGTTGTCTCACAGGCCATCACAATACTGGTGAGGAACGTCAAAAGCAACAAAATCTCAGAGACGCAGCTGCAGGTGCTGCTGGGATACGCTGAGGAGGACATCTACGACCAGTCTCGTCAGGCCACCGCCTTCGGCTTGCTGAAGGTGACCAATCAGATACTGACCTACTGGTTCTGTGTTTTGTAAGTGGAGGACGAATTTGAAGATTAAATATCATTTAAAAAACTGTGTTCCTGCAGGCCATTCTCTCCAGGAAGCTCGTTGTTCCAGAGATGGAGGAGGTGTTGAAAAAAGTAGCCAAGCTGTCCGTGAACGGCAGCAACTCCATGATCAGAATCCACTGCCGACAGGTACTCACACACGAAAACAGCGACATTTTTCATCTCTTCTGTGCACTGAATGGCACGGATGTTTTTTAAGGGCAACTCTATCAGCGTTCTCCTCTCTTTTATAATGGAAACTCATTCTCGGCCATTAGGAGAGGCAGTTATGTCGGTTACTAATGCCCTCCCCTCTCTAACCCACACACACCGAAATTCATTTGAAATTGGCAGAATTATATAAAATCAACAAAAAACAGCGGACTCGCCCTGAAAAGTGGTGTGCTCACTCAGTGCTCATGCTGTGTTTTTCAGATCTATCTAAAATACCTTCTGGACTACCCACTGGGGAAGAGACTGAGAGAGCACCTGGACTTTGTGGTGTCCCAGCTGCACTACGAGCATGACACAGGCAGAGAGTCTGTGCTGGAGATGCTGGCCTACATCTTCCAGACTTTCCCTAAGGTGACTAAATATCCTCTCAAGTCTACATGAAATGGTATTTGGCTTTGCACACATGATCAGGGCCCAAACAAAGTAGAGGATCATCACACCTGATTGTGTTTTAATCTTCCTGCTCAGGCCCTGCTGTTGAAGTACAGCGGCCTCTTCTTCGCCCCGCTGGCCCTGGTTGTGGTCAATGACGACTCGGCACGCTGTAAAAAAATGGCCGCCATGGCCATCAAGGGCCTGCTGGCCCAGCTGGATTTGAATCACCAGAACACCCTGTTCTCCCTCGTCAACACCTGGCTGAATGCACAGAAGGTACACTCACACACTCCCAGGCAACAACGTTGATACAAAACTGAATTCAAATTTGCTGCTTTTTTTGTCAGTATTTTCAAATATTTGTTTGTTTTTATGTGACTCTCAGAACCTGTGGCAACTTTGGTATGCTTGAAAGTCTTATAATATAATATAATTTTTAGTAAGATCTCATTTAAACCGCTTGCCACCCCCCCAGGCCAGCCTGCGGCGTCTCGGGGCTCAGATCTGTGGTCTCTTTGTGGAGGTGGAGGAAGAGAAGTTTGCCCGTCGCGTGGACGACCTGCTGCCTCTGCTGGAGAAGGAGATAAACCCCGACAACTACGAAGACGTGAGGCGACACATTTGCACCCATTGGCGACCACAACTTTAAAACCTGAAGAAAAGAAGGCATGATAACTCCGTCTTGTGTTTCAGATCGAGGAGGAGCAGGAGGAGAAGGGAGCCGACAGGCTGCTGTTCAGTTTTCTGACGCTCATCGCCAAACTGAGCAAACACTGCGGCCTGCTGGAGCTCAGCAAGCCTCAAGACACACTCTGTCGGATCTGGGGTAAAAGACCGATAACACCGCCTCTCTGTCGATGAAATACACACACACACACACATTCCTCACACACTCACTTTCCTCCTTACATGTGCTCCTGCAGGTCACATTGAAACCCACCTGCGGTACCCTCACTGCTGGGTGTGGCTGACCGCCTCGCAGCTTTTCGGTCAGCTGTTTGCAGCCCATCAGGCGGAGCAGCTGGTCGCAGTTTGGAGAGGAGAGGGAGGAGATGCTTCACCCCAGTCGGCGGCTACAGCCTTCATCACAAACGGCCTGGACAAGAAGGTGAGGCCAAGGACCAGCTGACCTGCGTCATGTGATCTAGTTTCTGAATCTCATTGTCACTGTTTGAATGTTCTCTTTCTCTCTGACGTTCAGATGCGAGAGTTGGCGTTAACCTTCTGCCATCAGCTGCAGTCCAAGTTCCTTGACACGGCGTCAGGAGAGCAGGTGCTCTGTCTCAGCCAAAAACACATTTCAGTTACAGTTCAATTCAAAATCACACATGAGAGGTGACTGACAGACGTACATGTTCCGTCCGCAGGTGATCAAGAACCTGCTGTTCATCGGCAAGGTGATCTACCTCATTTCACCCGAGTCAGACGTCACGTGCCCTCAGGAGGAAGCTAGAGAGGAGGAGGAGCAGCGGGAGAATGGAGAGGAAGAGGCCAAGGAGGAGAAAGAAAAGGAGGGAGAAGAGGATGAAAATGAACAGGGGCTCGAGGAGAAGGACAAGGAGGAGGAAGAAGAAGAAGAAGAGGAGGAAGATGATAAAGACGACCGGCCTCCTTCCCTGCTGTGGCTGATGAAGAAGCTGTCGCTGATGGCCAAGAGAGAGGCAGCATACACCCCCAAAGTTCCCCTCAAGGTAGGCATGGAAACTACAAAAGATCTTTGACTGACCTTTTTAATTCTACTTTTGTCTTATGCTCTGAAATATGTAGAGTGGGTCTACATTACAGGTGGCATCAATCAGTATTTTATGGGGACAGTGGGGATTTCAATGTTTTGATTCATTCTCACAGCTCTCATCTGTAATGTTTTCAGCGCAGCTACTAACAGCAAAAATCCAGTGACTTGATTTATTGTAAATTACTTGCTTGCCGCCAACAGCACACAGACAAGTTGGCAAGAGTGAAATATTTACAGCCAAACAGAGCCAAAATAGCACTGCAACTAACATATTAACATAACGTATTTCCTCAATTAATCAATCAATTGGTTGTTTAGTCTATAAAATGTCAGATGATAGGGCTCTGGGAAGTTGTGATTAGCATTTTTCACAAAGTGACGTCTTCAGATTGCTTATTTATTCCAATAAAAAGTCACCAAACAGTCACCAAAAACCAAAGACTCTTCATGTTTGACATGCAGTAATCACTGCAGCTCTAAGCCGAAAAGAGATGGTTGTAAAAGTCTGTCTTCCCCTCCGCTCTCTCCTTCAGAGAACGTGTGTGTTTAAGTTCCTGGGAGCGATAGCCATGGACCTGGGGAAGGAGCGACTCGGCCCATATCTGACCACCATCATCACTCCTCTGTACAGGGAGCTGGACAGCACCTACGCAGACCAAGGTGACTGCTCTAAATCTGTCTGTAAAAAAAAAGACCAGAAAACGGTGACATAACCCCTGAGAATTCCTACACAGTGATTCCACTGAACTCTCCTTCCGTGTCCAGATCCCACACTGAAGAACCTGGCACAGGAGCTGATCGAGCTGCTGAAGAAACAAGTGGGGCTGGAGAGATTCTCTCTGGCCTTCTCTGCTGTCCAGAAGGAGTTCTCACAGAGGCGAGCTGCACGCAAACGACACAGAGCCATGCAGGTACGATGGACAACCAAAACGCACACACACACACAGAAGAGCAACCATTTCATCTCTGGTAATACATTTATGTCTCCCTTCCGTTTTACAGGCGGTGGCTAACCCAGACATTGCAGCCAAGAAGAAACTCAAGAAACATAAAAACAAAATCGAAGCCAAGAAGAGGAAGATCGAGTTCCTGCGGCCTGGATATAAAGCCAAGAAGCACCGGAGCCATGCGCTCAAAGACCTGGCCATGGTGCAGTGAGCCACGATGGTGCCTGTACATGTTCATCAGGGACGCCACGCAGGAACGAGAGCTGTCCGGTCGAACCCAGGAAACGACTCCTCGGACCTGGTCTTGTAGGCTACCTGCCTGAGGACACCAGTGTGCCACTTCCTGTTGTTACAGAATGACTTTTACTACTAATTATTTTGTCAGTTGAGGCCAGGAAAAAGAGGAGACAGATGTTTCTCGCCGGGGGTTTGCTCTAACACCCTTCTTCAAGGATTCTCACCATGAAAAGTTACGATAACGTGATAAATCTCTTCGGTCGGGTACCCCGACACCACTGTGTGTAGAGGGATTAAAAATGGGACATCATGTAACAGCTGTGGCGCAGCAGGATGTCTCTGTTTTACTAATGTCATCAATTCATATGAATTGCAGATCAAAGCTAAAGTTTCTTTTCCTGCTGTGAACAAAGTGTGGACTTAGCCTCCGATTTATATTCCGTGCAGTTGAATGTACAACATTTTGTAATTAAAAAAAAAAAAAAAATCACACATTTTAAACCAAGCATCTGTTTTCTGGTATCACAGATTGAGAATCAAACAGCCTCGACACAAAATGTCACAATCACCAATAGCAATCTTTACTGAGAATCATTTTCACTGTACAAGCAGATATAAATATGCAACCATAAAACTTTAAGCATATAGTTAGTGTTCAGTAACTACATTAATATGCCAAAATTGTACTTCAGAATTTTAATGGAAAAAAGACTAACTACTTAATCATTTTAAAAAAAGAGTGGAACAACACAAATGAACAAGAGGAAAACAGAACAACAGTAATCCATGACATTGCATCTGCCTGGTGATATAGTACAAAAACAGCCTGGGCTGCAGTAACACTCGACCAGAGGATTTGGTAGATGTGGAGTACTTTTTTTTTTTTACTGTTTGAGGCCAAATTTATGATTTCCCAAAGTAAATAACATTTCACACAAGCCAGCAGATTGTTTACAGAGAGGTAACTTACTCAAAGCCCAGCAATTAAATACTGTATGACTAGTCCAGCATACTATTTAAAAATTGTCTAACGAGTTGGCAACCAAGCAGCTGGTTCTCTGTAAGGATGTGTCCTGATCTGTGGATGCTCTGGTCTGGAGCGGGAGTGAAGGTTGTGTCGTGATGGGACAACGCTGCCACCCGGTGGATCTTTCTGTAGACATAAGTGACCGTCACCTGCTGTCCATCTACATGAGAATGACTGAACCCCTCTGGGAGAAGATGGCGCTAACATTGTCCAGTGAAGACACCGGATTTCAGAATGCTACAGACGATCGGAGTGGACGGGTTGGTCACAGAGTCTTATTTATTTATATCCATGCTAACTTGTTACAAATGGGTTCGTAAAATTATCATTTAACACGTCTGTTCAGATGTTCTTCGCATTTCCAAAACAACAAAAACTGTAGACACCAACTTGTCGCCCGTCCATCACTGAAGTCGTACAACTCTCTAAAACTGGTGCCACAGCACCAGGAGGGATGGGGGTTTACTGTGTTTTGCCCAATCCAGACATTACTGCAGCCTTCGCATCTGAGTCCCAGGCTTGAAAGGCGTTAGGCATTGGGAGGGCTTGGCCAAGGCTTCAGGTGGGGATGGGGAGGAGTGCAATCAACTGGTCCAGTAGGGGTCAGTCACAAGGCTTCATACAGAAGGGTCAAAGGTCAGGTGTATGTACAGAAGGGGTGGGACATTTTACTGTCGACTCTTCAGGGAATCCACCAGCCTGTGAGGAAAGAGAGCAAATACAATTCACCTTCAGTAAACACAAAGAACAAATAACATATTGGGCAATACGTATGAACTACTACCGAAGAGAATCAGTGATCTAGCGTCTAGTTGTCTTTTCACACCTTAGATCTCTCCCTACAGCAGATATTTATTAAAAAGCTGAGCTTTTCTGACTGCAGAAAAATAATTTACTTCCATTTCTATTGTTTCTGTATATAGTATGGTAAAGCCTACCATTCCATTCCCTCATCCAGGCCTGTGCCCTTTGTAGCCGAGGTCCTGAAGATCTGCCATTTTCTGTCTTTGAGGGCGGGAAGGCCCAGAGCGTTGGCCACCTCTGTAGGCGTCATTGCCTGGTCCATGTCCTGCTTGTTGGCAAACACCACCAGGATAGCTTTCTTCAGCTCTTCTTCCTGGAGAACACACAAGGTCAGAATAAAACATTGTGAAGAATAGCAGTGAAATGGTAGCAATTAACAGCTGTATTAAATTGTATCTCATACAACGAATGTAGGGCAGCATCCAGCGTTTTCACTATTGATTAATCTTTCAATTAATCTTTCGACTGTGCTCTAACTGTTAAAGTGTCTGGAAAAGAAAATATTACCTATGGTAACCAATCAGTGTCTACATTTGACAATTGGGTACAGAGTTGCTTATAGTGGAGTTATTTATTTGCCTGCAGTTCAAGCAGATATTCTGCCACTAGCATGATGGTTTTAGCTTGCAATGCAATCCCCTCGGACCAAACTTAATTCAATGCTTTCAGGTTGAAGTTGAGAATAAGCCCACTTACTTCCAACATGGCCACCAGCTCAGACTTTGAGATGCCCATCCTGTCGCGGTCACTGCTGTCAACGACATAGATGACTGCGTCTGTGTTTGAGTAATAACACCGCCAGTAGGGTCTGTCGAGCAGAGAGAGGTCATCAGACAGGAGATGTGGAAGAGAAGGATGACAGAAGGCAAAACAACATCAAACATTTTAAAAGGGAGGTAAAATATGTTCAAATTACATGAAATCAGGAAGAGTAAAACCAACAAAAATGTAAATGTAACCGTCACAAAATCCTGATTTCTATACCACATCTCCAAGGTCTCAACTGAGTCACAAGCTGTTTGGAGCAACCCCCATGTTCCACATACACTGATACACTTTCACACATTCACTCCTAGGGTCTCTGCAGCACAGCCACCACCTGCCACTCAACACATACCTAATGCTCGTCTGTCCTCCTAGATCCCACACCTGGAACTTCAGGTTCTTATATGTGACTGTCTCGACGTTGAAACCGATTGCTGTGAAGAGAGAAACCAAAATAAGTACAATGAAGGCAGAGAACACAAACCTGATTCTTACCACCAGCTCATCTCATCTCATGCATGCACAGTGTGATATTCTTGCTGGGCACAACATGTTCCATTTCTATTCTCAGGCTTTGTAGTGCACGGGAAATAATGAGATAAAAATTTATGCTGAATCTTAAAAAGACAGAGTTGGCACAATGCTGATAAGTCATGATAAAATATCAAATCTATGGAAGTCTAACTTTATTGTAAATGATCACAAAGATCATCAAAACAACAAACCACAGTGGCTGCATGTGTCCTTAAGTGTGTGTGTTTATGCAAATATACAGTAACTCTACATTCAAAAGCAAAAAACACAGAACACACTAGTAAAATGTTTAAGAGCTGTTGCATAGAAACAGTTCAGGATTTTTAACAGGCCCTGTAACTAAATCAAAATTTGTATGCAAACCTTGTCATAGAGGAGAAAGAATATCTGTTGACATCCTCAAGTTAATCAGGCCGGTGTATTACTTTAAAAAAGGAGCGCATATACGTCTACATACATTTCAATGTTTAAAAACCACATAGTGAGCGCTACATTGTACAGATTTGGACTCTGATGGCCTAATAACCATAACACCCTGTGTTCTCATGTCATCGAGCACAGTTAAAGCCAGGAAAAACCAGCCTGGCTTCTCTCCATACAAAGAAGAGAAGCCACTGAACTGGTTGTGCGTGTGTGTCTACCAATCCTCTCCATGGAGCAGCTCTTGTTGATGCCATTAATAACATTCAACTGTTATTATGAGAGATACACGCTTAAAGAAGAATTAGAGCAATCCAGTACATACTGGGGATTGTGGTGACCACCTCTCCGACCTGTAGCCGGTACAGGATGGTGGTTTTTCCAGCGCCGTCCAGACCCAGGATCAAAATCCTCATCTCCCTGGTGCCAAACAGGCCCATGAAGAGATTAGAGAAGAAATTACCTGAAGAATAGACACACGGGGAAGAGATGAGTGCTGGAAAAAGTCGTTCTTCAATGGTGGGCGATGGGTAGAAAATACAACTGAACCCTGAATCCATCAATATAATGAAGTATATACTGGATTAGCTGGGTGTCGCACATCACATTGGGCTGCACTGACCAAAGAAGGGTGTGGTATCTTTATCATTTCTTTTATTCAATAATACAGTTTAACAAAACGTTGAGATTTTGTATTTCTGGAACATTTTAAAAGACAGCTCTTCCGGATTTAAACCTCAGTGGCCTCTTTGGCTGCATCACTCAGGTGGTGGAGCGAGTTAGCCGGGGTTAGCTTAGCCCCACTCACTCGCGTTATGGCATGATGGAATTAACTTTCTCCTCTTACGGCACTGACACCAATATGAAGATAATAGAGCTAACGTGACCAGCGTGTGTGGGAAACATTTAGGGACTGCCCCCACCTCAACACCATGGATGAAAAGCAAACGGCGTTCACTGTCAATAGCTAACGTTAGCTAGCTACCTAGTAATAGTCGCACTGCGCGTCAAATCAAGCACGCAGACATAAATATATCATAACACGGGTATTGAATTATCCACACACATATGGTACGGACACAAATGCTTGTTTAATCGACTAAAACTCAAAACACTCACCCATTTTGACGAGACTACGGTCCTTGTAGCAACACGGTGGCAGGACGGATACCTTCTTCCGTGTGGTTGACGTGTCGCTGAACGATGTCACCAAGTCTCGCGTGAATTTCGTTTCGCAGCTTTCGACAGATCCACAATGGCATGCAGAAAATTAAAACGGGCTGCCACAAGTCAAAAGTATTCTCAAAAATGCACACATTAATTGTATTTTAGATTATATGCGCAATGATAGCAGGTTAAACATTTTGTATAAACATAAATTTTCATCGAAAGTGCTGCTTTTGAAAAGATGACTAACCCGGACGCTGTGGTACAGGGCACGTTCAAGAAGCCAAAACGGACGCGTGTTCCAAACTGTTCAGCAGCTATTCTTAGAGGGGGGAATGTGACAGACTCTGGCGAATCGTTTTGAATGCAGCTCACATTAGACGAAGGAGTTGCCCTCTCTGAACAGCATCAAATTTATGATCATCTCCGACAAGAAAGATTAGAAAGGTAGATGTGAGAGCCGCTGCGAGCAACGTCCATTTGGTGCACGATGCGACCGTTCTGAACAGTTTGGGATAACTTTACGATGCGGGGATTGCTCTGAGCTGTGGTTATCTCAACGGATGGACCTGGTGCCCGTCGGCTGAGACATCATTTACGATCCGCGGTGAGACTGACGAGGCGGGACCGCCGACAGGATGGTGGAGCGGTCGGACCGAGCCCCTCTGCTGGACTGGGAGGAGGTTCCGTCCGCGGAGAAACCCGGCGGAGGAGCGGCGCCGCCCGCGGCAAAGGACCGACTGTCGAGCCCCTCCAACAGTCGTGCCCCAGCGGGATGCTCCGCGCCCGGGTTTGGGTGGAGCAGCGGTCCGGGGGGTCCCGCTCCCAGCAGGGCTGTCTCAAACGCAGACGGCTGCAGCGCCCCACCCGCGACCTCCAGCGCCCCGGCGGCGGGGGGCAGGGATGAAGCGCTGCGTCCCGACGACGAGGAGCATCACTCGGATGCAGGATCGAGGGAGGTGACGCTGGAGGAGAGGATGGTGAAATGGGAGGAGAAGGACCAGATTGTGTCGGTCTTTGTGGTCACGTTCAATACCAGATCAGGTGGGACATACGATGTGCAACATGAAATGATCAGCGCTATATTAAACACAGTGTATGTTCACAGACAATGATAAGAGAGTGTTGAGGGCAGAGCAGATGAATCCCACCTCGTCTGAAGCAGGCAACTCCTGTCTGACGCCCAAAAAAAAAAAAAACGTAGAGCGCATGTTTGTAGCAAGTCTGCAGAACCTTCTCCTACAGGTGTGGCTCTCTCTGACCTGGCCATAAGTTTAGAGACGCGATGATTAAAAGCCGCGACGCCTCCTGCAGTCTAAACACAACATGTCAAAATGTCAGGATGAGTCCTGTGATGGAAATCAATCAGCTGGGTTGCTTCTGCAGAGTAGGCCCATACATTCTTAATGGGGGGGGAGGTATGTTGGAGGCAGGGTGAGCCCCTGTGAAGCAGCAGCCGGTCAGGTTTACTCACCTGGAGGGAAATCAAACCGGTGAATGTTTCTGAGAAATGGGGGGGGGGGGGGGGGCTGAGTGCTACACAGGAGCTTCCCTGCAGGGAGGAGCCGGGCATCATGTCACACTGACATGAGACCAGGAGGATGATGAGGTGATGGACGGGTTATGGAGGTTTTTTTTTCCCAATATGAGCTCAGTGGAAGGCTTTGTCCCGTGAGAACACACACACTCTGATGTTGTTGGGTTTTTACAGGAAAGGCCTCCATTTGGACTCCAGGTATTAAGGATAATAAGATAAAACATGATGCATTATTGTTGGATATACACTGGTATCCTGTAGGGCTGCAACAAATGATTATTTCCACAATGAATGAATGAATGAATGAATGAATGAATGAATCAAGTCTATGAAATGTCAAGAAAGAGGGGAAACTCCTTATCTCAACTTCCCAGACCAGTAAGTGTCATCTTGAAATTGCTTCTTTTTTTTGTCCCAAATCCCAGAACTCTTCATTTACGATCAAAAATGACAAAGATGAAAGCTGAAACCTGCAAATGTTTGACACTTGACACTAAAATGACTGAAAAGATTAACTCACTAATATATTAAGGATCCAATTGTTGCAGCTGTTATACAGTTAGTAGATCTTTGATATGAAGCTAAATTATTAATTACAAAACCTACAGAGCGAGGCGTACCCTTTTACTGGGTATATATTATTAATGTTTTCATCACTACAGAATTTTACAAACCACCGAAACAGAACGGTGTGTAACAAACAGCACAGAGTCAGAGTGTTTTCAGTGCTCCCATTGACATTAAGTATCTACAGTGCACTCAGATGTCAGTAAGGAAAGCATACCTCTGCCTCAGCACCACAAGGGGACGTAGACTGTTATGACAGGACGGACAACATTTTGGCAAGACATCACAAATATATTCGACACCGCAGCATCAAGATATGCCTCTGCCCACTTAAAGACAAATATATAATTAGAATTTTCAGTATTCAAAATGGTACCTATTCTAATTAAAATTCAAAAAGATAAATAAATATGTACTTTTTATATTTTCAAAGTTTACCTGTTTGACACAGGACGTCTCTTAAAGCACTTTAAAGTCCTGTGTGCTGAATATTGGCTCAGGACTGGCTGTGTGGCTTTGTGATGTCACAGATCCTGTTCGTAGGCCACACCTCTTAAAACCAGACTGGGGAAACTGTTTTTTTTTTTGTGTTTTTTTTAACCTTTTCAACAGAGAGTGCAACAGAGAGCTGACAGGAAACTAGGTAAGACATGCAGTCATGTCCAAACTGGCAACAACCAACGTAGAAATGAACCAGAACGAGCAGAGGAGGAAGTAGAAAGGATCAGGATTCAGTGGTTTTTTTTCTTTAATTTGATCTACGATATGCTGACAGAGATCTGAAACTAAATATTGATCTGAGGATAATTTCTTACAGAATTTAAACCGCGTGATACATCACATGTTAAAGCAGAGCATAAATATGTAATGTTTAAAACATTATGTCTCGGGTGATTTAACAAGCCGAGGCCTTTTAATATTGATCTCTCTGCACAGGAAGTTGCCTTGACTGGCACTTTTCGATACTTAAAGCTAAAGACGGCTCTCAAAGTGACCACGGAGCGTCTCAGGGGTCGGACCGCAGGTGTTTTTTTTGTTTTTTTCGGCCTCGGCGGACGATAGAGACCCGCGGGCTCAACCTCGTATCCGATGGGCTCGTGTTCCTGCAGGACCGCAGCTGACTGATGTGTGCAGCTGGTGAATAGGTCGTAAACAAACGGCGGGCTGAGTCACCTCCTCCTTCTCCACGCTCCTATCAGGCCGCCGCGTGTTTGCTCAGCTGCCGCCCGAGCGACACATAAAGAATTCCGAGGAATCCGGGCGAGCTGTGTCACTGTGGGTTTTTTTTTTTTCCCGTGAGCGCGAAATGAAATGGTGATAATATATTTGCTGTCTGGACTTGTATCAGTATCAGCCAGTTTGTCTGGCTTGTGTGTTGTTAACATTTCTCTCTCTGTGGCGTGGGGCATCGATTAGGAAACATGCTGGAGTGGTGTCTGCCCAAAGACATGGACCTGGAGGGTGTGGAGTTCAAAGCCATCGCCAGCGGCTCCCACCGAGTCACCACAGACTTCATGTGAGTCTTGACACCTTCTTTCTAACCTGAAGGAAGCAAACCAAGTGGAGGAAGCTTAGGTATTAGGATGCGGCCCAATGTCTTCCTCCTGGCAGGACAGAAAGTGTTGCCCGGCAAAGAAGGAAAAAAAAAAAATAGAAAGAAAGAAAGAGCCGAGCCATCTGGCAGTGCTTTTGCTTTTCGTGACTCATGGCTTCGTCTGTCTGCCTCTCCTCTCCTCTCCCCTCCTCTATCCACAGCTACTTCCGGAAGGGCTGCTACTTCGGCCTCGCCTGCTTCGCCAACATGCCGGTGGAGAGCACGGTGGAGAGGGGGGCGAGGATGAAGTCGGTGGGGATCCTGTCCCCGTCCTACACCCTGCTCTACCGCTACATGAGCTTCCTGGAGCACCAGGTCAGGTAAGAAGGAGCTGCCCCCTCATGTTACCCAACGACAGATTTAGAATATGAGCTGTCACCAACGCTCGTTTCCATCAGTGACTCATCTCTCAGTGGATTTGTGATCCCAAACACCCAAAGATGTTCAGTCAACAACCAAAAAAAAAAGAAAGAAAAAAAAAAACCCTCACCACACTGTGTATTTAGTAGCTGTTCTGGAGCTTTTGATCATATCGTGCGGACTTCCTCAGGAGCTGTAGACGTCACTTCCTGTGGAGAGACGCTGCAGAAAAACTGACACTTCGGTTGCGCCAGTGTTCCAGAGCACACTTTCTCCAGGAAGTTGCATGCTGTTGCATCAAAAGTTACCCAAGAACATTCAGGCAAGAAGGCTTCAAGTTGAGACCAATGGTCTGATGATGTGATTAACGATTAACTGACTAATAATTTGAGCGCTGCGTAATGTGAGCTGGGTTAGGTAGTTAATAACAAGAGTCTAAGGTCAGCTGGTGATGTGTTAATTTGTTCAAGGGGACGTGGGATATAAATAAACATAATCTACATAAATAAAATTTGTGGGAATATTTTGTCACAGAGGTGGTTCGGTCAGAGGGTGAACGATCGAAGGAATGTTAGGTTGATATTATAGGAATATTACTCTACAGCAACTATACATTGCCACTTGACAGCAATGCTACTCCATACATAAGTGATACAGCCTGCAATATGGTATTGATCAGATAATATTATAGATCAAGACTGAACTGTCAGAAGGACAGGGCTGACAGAGAGAGGCGCAGTGACACGTCCACGCGATGCTTCAGCACCTCGGACAGCGCCGTGAATGTATCGCTACGTGGCACAATTAGGGGACTGATATTTCAGAGTCACGGCTGCGCAAATGTCAGTCACATTCAGGTACACTACACAGATCTATGTCAAAATAAACAACCCCCATCTGCCCCTGCACAGGGAGACAGGGAGACAGCACCCCGCTCCCCCTCCTCACATGGCCTACTGTCTCCAGCCATGTTAACACCTCTGTGAGCTGTCACTTTAGCACAGCACTGCTTTAAACTTGGTGCTTACATCAGCATGCCCACAGTGACAGTACTCGACATGTTGGTTTACCAGATACAATGTTAGCATGCTAACACTTACCTATCAGCACTAACTATAAAAAGGTACAGCTGAGGGGGGGGGGGATAGAAAGTTATTCACAGTTTAGTTTAGCCATTAAAGGGTACATCCACCAATTTTACACGTCATAGTGTGATTAGCGGAGTACTGCTGCATATGAAAACATAGTTTAAAGCTGTTTTGTGGCTCCAGAGGAAGCTGCATGGAATCTGATAGATTGCCGCCAACGATGTCACTCAGTGGCTAAAAATTGCACTGTGGGTAAAGTTTTGAAAAGCAGTCAGTTTAGTCTAGCTTTGCACTCCTGTAACACTGTTGGGCTCATGGTGGCCAGCTTCAAAACAAATGATCAACATGGAAGCAGAGATAAAACCTTTATTACTCCATGCATTCTTTTTCCTTTTCAATCCAGGTGCCTACATTACCCACCATGCAACTTAGCCAATGAGCCACAAAAGGCTCTATACTACTTTTTCACATATGCATCACAGCACTCCGTAAGACCTGTGAACAAGCCGTAATGTGTAAAATTGGTGAAGTTACCCTTTAAGTATTGGACAAAGTGAAAAATCTGATCATGATGAGAAGTTTTTTATATGGTCACTGATCAAAACAAGAGGGTTAAGTCAAAATTAGTCCCCATGTAAGTTCAAATACGCCCTCTAGGGGGCGCTACTTGGGCTTCAGTTTCTCCTCTTAGTCTACTTCCTCTTCTTTAGTTCCTCCACTCTCACACTTTCCTTTCCTTGATGTAGACTTCTTTCAACACCACTGCACTTATTTCTACATTTATTTCTACACACGATCACTAGCTGACACCAGGTTAGAGTCATTTGGAACATGTTGACACATAAAAAAAGGAAGAAAAGCAAGTAAAGTAAGAAAAAACCAGAGCAGCAGACTCACAACAAGCAACATAATACGTCTGCTGGAGTAAACAGGTCTGTGCGGAACATCCCAAGATTCCTCCCGTCACACTCGCTCATGAACACAGCTCTCTCTATATCCAGTCCAAATTTCTCCCTGCTCGCTCCGATCCCCCCCCCAACCACAGTTCCCACACTCTGGCCTCTCCTGGTCGCCGGTCACACTGCGGTCATGCTCCTTACTCATCATTCCCCACGTAGCCCGCTCCAGATACCTCGTCTGCTGACTGCCACTGCACTTACATAAAGGGCTCACTGTTGGTCACGAGGTGGATAAGATATTTAGGAATCTATGGGTGCTTTCCCCTTTTTTTCCCACTCTCTCTCTCCTTCCTGCTGTTTCTGATTCAATGGAATACTGTGAAAGGGATTCTGGTAATAGAATGATTGACTAAAAACTCACATTCTGTAGTCAGGGTCTATCTATGTAGGGTTTTTTTCCTCTGTACTTGGGTAGCTCACTGCTCTGGTGGCAGTTCACTTCAGTCCAGTCTGGACGAGCGTTTCCAGGCCAAATTAATTTGTATGACAAAGAGCTGCAGCTGATCATTTGTGTCACAGTGCTGTCCCTGCACTCATTACTGCTTGCTGACTGCATTAATTCCACATTTTAGTTCAGGCTCTCTGTGCTCAACACCTGTCCAAGAAATCTTGAAAATAAAAAAGGTGAAAAATCAAAATACATGCAGGAAAAAAAAAACTCTTTGGCGAGGTTTGTGCTGTGTGTAAAGACCACCATGTTTGTGAATGACTAGAATATGTTTCATTTGGGTCATTTTTTTTATTTTAATTTAAAGGACAAGTTCACCAAAAATCTAAGCAATTATCCCACCCAAAGTCGGGGGAAGTTTCGCAGTCCACATAACATTTCTGGAGCTTCACGGGAAAACATTCTCCTAAACAGCTGAAGTAGATGCAGACTTGCATGTCCGGAATAATCCAGGTCTTCAGGAGCCCACTGATCCCAGATTGATTTGAAAGGATGTTATTTTCACCCTCAGTACTTGGTCGAACTTGTGCATCCACATCAGACGCGGTCTGGGCCAGAGCCTTTAGCTCAGCGGCTACAGTGAAGACTCAAAAAAAAAAAAAAAAAGCTTCAAAAAACTTTTTTTAAAATCTAATTCTAATCCATCTAAGAGCTTCCAGAAACTAGGAGTAAGCCGTATGAGCTGTTTGGAGTCATTTCATGTTTTTTTTATCATGTTAGATTTTAAGTTTCCATCTACTTCAGTTGTTTAGAAGACCGCCGTTTTGCTGTGAAGCCCCAGAAACGTTCTGTGGGCTATGAAGGTTCACCAGACTTTTAATCAGCACGGGGGTGAGAAGTTCACGACTGAATTTTTATTTTTGGATGAACTTACCCTTTAAGCTGCTCTCAGACGACATTTTTGAACATTTTGAAAAGCTTCTCTTAAGTCTGTGCAAAGTAAAGTCTGTTATCTGTCCCTGCTGCAGGCTCCAGCTCCAGTCCCCTGGCCACTACTCTCCACTGGAGGCCTTCTACGAGGACAAGCGAGCGCTTCTGCCCCCCAGTGGCGATGGCGTTGTTACTGCGTGTCCTGCCAACGCCTGGGGAGCTGCAATCAACCACAGCATGCACCCCGAGATGAAGGTAGGACGGACGCCTCCACCTCTGCCGCTGCGTCTTTTTCATTACACCGCGTGGGTCAGTGACACTGTGCTCCTCTCTGTGTGTGAATGCTCCTGCACCAGATCACCCACCCGGCCGGCTGCATGTCCCAGTTCATCCGCTTCTTCGGGGAGCAGATCATGGTGCTGTGGAAACTGGCCCTCCTCCGCAGGCGCATCCTCATCTTCTCCCCTCCGCCGGTGGGCGTGGTCTGCTACAGAGGTGAGAAACACCTGGATTTGTTCACAAGGGGGTTTGGAAGTTTTAAGGAATCGTTAAACATACACTTCACAATCCGTTACAGCTCGGAAGCCAATCGAACTTGTAACACAAGTAACGCAAAAGACAGTTTTCTTGAATGACTCAGACTTGATGTCAGCGCGCATGCTGTTCCTCTCCAGCTGTTTTAGTGTTGGACAGCCTGTGCACGTCATGCGCGCTCTCCCACTCTTATGCATCATTGCTCTAATGCCACCCTCCACCCCCCTTCTTCCCGCTCAGTGTACTGCTGCTGTTGCCTGGCCAACATCTCCATCCCCGGGATCGGCGTGGCCGTGCCCGAGTTCCGCCCCTTCTTCTACGTCAATGTGGCCGACATCAGCGCCCTGGAGAACGAGCTCTCCTACGTGGCATGTAAGTGGAGGCTCGAAAACGTGTAAATAAGAATTGAAGAGGGCTTGTTGGTGTAATAGCAGCGCATCTCCTCCAAAACTTGTATTTGGATTCACAGGCACTACTGAGAAGATCTTCGAGGAGAAGAAGGATCTGTATGATGTGTATGTAGACAATCAGAATGTAAAGACCTGCAGAGACGGCCTGAAGCCTCTGCTGCGCCTCAGCACCGCTGACAGGGAGAAATATCGCAAACTCACCGAACAGAGGTAGGTAACACAGCTGACAACAACAGCTGATCCTTTCAAGACTAAAACTAGCAATGCATTGAGTCTAATGAAATGTTTTTACATCGTGGCCAAAAGTTGAATAGATCTTATTCTCCAGAACACTTTCATGAACGCGGGCAGTGTGGATTGATTGGAGTCGGTCCCAAATACATCATCCTGCTGCTGTAATACTTCTAAATGTGTATTGATGCGCAGCTAAAAATAGTCCCCGACTAAGGAAGAATTTCCTCCTGTTTGAGCAGCATTGGACAAAAACTATAGTGCACAGTTGTCTTAGGAAGCTATATGTTTGTGAGCTGCTGAGGAAGGCGAGGAAAGGCAAACAAGTTACAGGACTAACATATTTTGGGTTTTGCTGTCTTCGTTTGAATTTTTGCGGTTGGCAAATCAAACATTGTTTTGAAAAATCTGCACGCCGAAATAAATCCAAACTTGTCAGTTACACGAACTCTCAAAATCATCACCCAAACCAACGGGAACTCAAAAACTGACGGAAATAAGAACATTTAGACTAATCCTAACTTCTGGAAAAAGATTTTCACCAGATCCTTATTAGCTCTGCACATCACTTATCATCTGTGTGTGTGTGTAGGCAGATGCTGCTGTACTCCCAAGAGGAGAATGGAGACTGTGTGTCCAGTGAAGAGGATCTCTTTATTCTGTAAGTACATGATTCATTAAACCAGCCAGTGGAGCAGTAACTACTGATACAACTTGATCTTTCTATGAGAATTCCGGGTAGGAAAAGTGAGCACAGTAGCAGCTCCGAGACTTGAGATTAAATCAGGGAGGAAATGAGCCAGACAGAATCTCCTGACCTTTGTCCTCCTCTCACAGTTACTGGGAATATTAAATCTCATGAAGAGGGGATTTGTGCCGATTTCTCTGCGTTCTTTTTCCATGTGTTCCACCGCATTCTGTTCAGATCTGATCAAGATTATTTATGAAATCATGTTTAAAACCAGAATTGCTGTGCAAAAAGGAGCAAAAACATACACAAAAGTAAAGCTTGTAAGTTCAATAAAAAAAAAAATCAAGATAATAAAATACTGAAGTCGTTAATATCAATCAAAGACCATTGGAAACATGTATGTCAAACTGAGTGTATTTTAATTGTGAAGCAACAGGATGTGTAACTCCCACCTTCCTTCCAGGTTTTTCCTGGAGCAGAACAACAGGATCTTCCAGACCCTCAGCGAGGTGGCAGGGAGCTCCGATCCTACGCTGACTCAGGAGAGTGTGAGGGCCATGGGTCTGGATCCTCACGGAGACCGGCTGTTCCTGCTCCACCTGCTGGAGGTGTACGGCTACGACACCCTGCTGGTGTCGGAGCAGCTGTGCTGCAGTTGAGGGACGACGGACGGCTGGCTTTTCCGCCTTTCATCACTGCTGGCTCTAAATAAAAAAGGGGGGTTGAGCTTTGAGTCCTGCACTACTGGCTTCTTGGAGTCTCTGGGACCGTTTGAGGCTCCAGAAATTTCTCTGGTATTACTTTTTTTCTGTATCTCCTTGTGCTTCTTTTGTTCACAACCTGATGGCAAGAGCAACAATTAGAGTCAGGTGGTGAGTTCTACGTCAGACCAACAACACATCCTGAAAATGGACTGCTCACCGTTGACTCTATCAAAGTGAAGCTCTGAATCAGATCCAGCAGCAGTATTTTAACACCAAGACCGTGTTTGAATGCAACAGACGGCAGGTCCAAACCCCTGAAAGATGTGTAGCAAGGGACTTTTTAGGAATTTTTAGAGGACAAAAAGTGTGCTGTATGAAAGTGTAAAACAGAGGGAGCCTTCCTGTAAATAGCCCTGCTTTTTCCCCCCCAATATGTACAGTGTGTCAGTCTGCGTATGTGTGATACGGGGTCCGCCTCTGTGTTAGTTGTATCAAGTGCTGGATGTAAACATCTCATTCTTTTTAAGCCTCTATGTCCAAATCAGGGCCTCCTCTCTTGGAACCGAACTAAAATGTCACTACAAGCAGGTTGAACCACCCTTGTCTTTAACAGCCATGTCTGTAAACACTACTGTTAATATCACAAATGACCAATTCGCCATTTAACTTTGGCAGTAATTTTTTTTTTCTCTTTTTGGCCCCAAGCTAAGACCAAATCAGATTTTCTAATGATGTCCAAAAGGCAGGGGTGATAATGTCCACGAGGACACAGAGGCTATTTGAAAAAAAAAAAAAAAAAAAGGCTTTTTTGCACCCTGGCTGTCAGCTGGGCCTGCAGCTCAGAAGAATAAGCTGTTAGTCAATGAACACTGTTTTTACTGCTTTTCTTAAAAAAAAAAAAAACGTCTAGTTGTTGCGTGTGCAGCTCTGGTGTCAAGACAAAGGCAGGCTTTCATGGACTGAGCTCACGGCCTCAGATAATATTCTCAACAGAGGGACAGTGAGTCGCCTTTTTTATTTTACAGCTACCATCTGCAGAATGGATCAGAGAATCGCTTTAGACAGAATTCTGTGACTGTAAGCTCTGTCCGCTTACGAAACACACCACGGCAGCGTATGTTTCCAGCTCCGTTAACCTGATTGCCTATTTGTTATTATGTCGTGTTGCTTCTTGCTGTTGATACATGACGTAGTGCACACGTGACGTGTCAGTGGGAAACCTTAAAGTTGCATTAATCAAATCATGGCCACTTGAGGTCAGCAGAACTAGCAAATGGTGCAGCTAACGTGTTGCTAACGATGGCTTAATATAGTGCTGCAGCGATGACGTAGTTTTGTAGACTAACCCGGAAGTTAGCATCACCCTGGTTTGCTTGACAAAAAGCCTATAAAATCTGTGGCAAACCCAACTTTATGACATTTAGTTCAGCAAGATGATCTGCACAGATGAACACCACTTAGCATAAATTAAGACCACCAGTAAAAAGCTAATGCTAGGCTATAAACTGACTACAGTGCAGTGGCATGACTTCATATTTAGTGACGTTAGTGACTTAAAATGTTGTAGAATAAAATGTATAAATATCTCTGTGGTCACCACAGCTCTTAGTTTGGGCATTTAATCAAAAACCCGCCTAGCTGTTCCTTATGTGACCTCTGTCACATTACATGTAGTCACTTAAGTCTACTAAATGTACTACAATCAGCTAAACCAGTTATGACATAGCAAACAAGACACTGAGTGGGAAGATTGGCTATTTCTGTGTAGTCATTCTTAATGCCAGTCACTGGATTGGAAGCTGACAATTTAAAAAGGCAGTTTTTTGATGCTGATAATGCGGTACATTTTATTTAGGCCTTGCAACAGAGCTGTATATCTTGCAGCTGGCCGATTATCATAAAAGACAGACAAAACATTACTTGGGAATGCTGATAACTTTAGCTCTAACTTACTATTACCGAGCAGCTTAACCCGTTAGCTGTAGGCTTACAAGTAACCTAGGTGTATGAACGGAACTAAAAAAAAACATTTGCTTAGTCATATTTCAACTATTAATCCCACAATAGCTACAAATACATGACCTCATCCCTGGGCATCCTCCACACGATGTTAAAACAGGAATATTACAAATGCTCACACTAGATGAAGATCTTTACAACATGAGGCGTTGGGTGTTCTTACTGCTTTAATCCACAGGATCAACAAAAATGAAAGTTCCTTGCAGCTGCTTTAATATAAACATGTTGATTAATGCAGCTTTGAGCAACTTTTCCCTTTGATGGCAATTTTTAATTTTATATCTTTCAGTCTGGAAACCTCTATAGATCAGGTGTAGTTTAGTAATTTGCAGAGAACTGCGAGGTCGATATTTCTGGGACTTTCCATTATTGTAACACCTATGGTACATAAAAATACGTTAGCTGAAAATTAAGCAATTTATTCGATTAACGTCGTAATCATGTTTTTCTAATATGCCGCTTCTTCTTTTGGATCGAAACATGCTGCACACCAAGCCAAGTTGGTGCTTTGGTTACTATATAGGCTTTCTATCCGCCACAAAAGATATCACAACAAACTAGGATATTATTGTCATTCTCTGTTTTCAACTGATCATTTTTATCCATATAGGTTTGTTTTTGTTTTTAATGTGTTCAGTTCTTTTAGTTTGTTAAGCTGTAAATCATTTTGAGTGTAAATATTCAATTGTTGTAACATTATCTGTGAAGAAATGGGATCAGCTGAATGTGTTTTATAAGGCAATTATGATCCCACAGGAGCCTCTGTCTATCACTGAAACACTCACTGCAATTACGTGTTCAAGTGTCCGCTGTAAGAAAACGACATAGCATATTTTCACACATCGCATGGCACCTTAGACAGCCTGTACAGAGCTGAAGCAACTGTGTCCGTAGTTGAAGGGATAGTCTGACTCGCGTTAAAACACCTTCACTTTATTTATTTTACTGTAAACCATTTCAGAAATAAAGTGCATCGCCACTTATAAGGAAACGCAGGTCTCAGTCTGAATATCATGTATTAACAACCTTTACATTCCTGAATTACATTTGAAAATTTCATTCATTCCATCACACACCATTTAAAGCTACCGTCTTAAACATCAATGGACTTGTTTCATCTGCTGCAGTATGTTTATATGAGGACGTGGTTTTCTGTTTCGCCAATGATGATAAATTCCTCATCGCTAGAGTCTCTTCCGCCGGTCACATTACCATTAATACCACATTTGGAGCCACTGGTGATGTCACAGCCGCTGAGTGAACCTGCTGGGATCCTGCCTGTCACCGCAGCTTTCAGGGCGGTCATCCAGCTCCGTTTAAGGTCCGAGCCATCGCAGGAGAAAGTATGGGTTGTTCTGGATTGGCTTAAACAGAAACAAGGGTGACCCTGGAGCTCCTGAGGGGAATCCTCCACGCTGCAGCCAAGTAGACGTATACAGGACAGGGGCTTCTCATCCTTCAACAGAATAGCTTTGTTTAGTTATAAATAACTCCTAAAAAGTCAAAATCATAACGACTTCACAAAATATTCTGGTTTTCTGTAGATACGGTTGTTAAAAATTTGGCCTTTCGTGAGGTTTTCTTCATAAATAAAGAGGCAGGTAAGGAAACACTTTGTAGCCTTTACATTTAGCCGTGTTGCTACAGATGCCAACTCTAACACTGCATGTTCGTCACGGGGGACTGGCTCTGGCGACATGACAACACTGCACGCATATCTTCAAGAGACAGTTACTCAAATGACAAATGCATACAGCGACGAGTACGTGGCATCATAAGTTAAAGTATTAAATAAAGTGTAATAGTTCCTCACATAATAAATTCAAAAATAATACAGCTCACCACATTGTTACATTAACATTATTTTCTACCGCAGATGCCTACCTGTGGAGCAGCGTACAGACAGAGGGTCAGGGGCTCAGTCCTGCTGAGAACACACCACACCTGCTGCCAGGTCTTGGGGTTGTCACCGTATAGCAGGAAGCCACTCATGATGCCGTCCTGGGACACTGCAGACACCTCCGACTGGAACACACACATCAACACAATTCTGTTAATCCATCCATGTTAAGTTGTATTTCATGCTCCTAAAAAAGGCAGACTTGCATTTTCTGTGCAGAATATGCCCTACTGCAATTCTTCAATGACAGAGGTATCAAAGGTATATCTAGTTCCCACAATGGTAACCATCATTGATTTGAAAGCTGCTTGTCATAACCTTTAGAAAACACACAAGGCTTACCTCCAGCATTCGTCTCTTCTTTCCCTCCACCCTCTCCCCTCTCTGAGTCAGGATGGAGTAGCAGGCCTTGCACACTTTGTTCAGCTTGTTACCGTCATACTCTAAAGCCACTTTATTGTCTGAACACTTCCAGCACACCACCTGTGGGGCAGAGGAGCCATCTAGGTTATATTATCCGAAAATGAGGCTGTGTCTGAAGCTATGGCACCTGGTCACTCACGCAGCCACAGGCTCTGCAGTGATGTCTTCTCCTGGTGAGCGCGTTGAAAGGTTCTTGGCATTTCATACACAAGGTCACCTCGTTGTCTCTGATCCAGCGGGGGGCACGTCTGCCGAGTTCCTCCGTCTAGAGAACGTTAAGCTTGGTTAGCTGGAATTCTTAATAATTTCCCGAATATATAATAAATACAGAAACCCTTCTTCTGAATATCAAACTTACTGGTTCTTCTGCCTCGAGCTCCTTTGAAGCCAATTTGAAAGTTTCATGTTTCTTCTGAAAGACATCAATGGCTCCTTGAATTACCTGGGAATAAACACTTGCTTTAGAAACCTCAGTTGACACCACTGAATATTTAACCAACCCGTGTAATATTTAATATATTGAACCAAACACTGAATAAATATACACTTTTACCTTCAGCCACTCATCTCGGTCTTGTTCAGAGCTTGAAAAAAAAAAGAGAAAAAGAATAACTTCAATTCAAATTTGTTCACAGGTCACATTATGTCTGCTTCATAACTAGAAAACTCTCTACCAAGGCTGCACATTCCTCTGTACGTGTTCTTTAATCATAACACATGTATAGAGGGGTTTACAACATGAAATGTCTCGGACAACCGAAGAAGAGCCTAAAACGACATAACCATGGTAGAGGTATAAATGAATGATGCCAGCTGGTTTGATGCACACTACAGTTTTACTGTGCACACACCTGGCCTGCAGCTCAAGGGTCTTCTCCTTTCCAGACACCTGGAAGCTGTATGGGTGGCCGTCATTGGTTGTCTGCTGCACCTGCATGCCGTCCACTCCAATCCTGCAGCGCACGGTAAAACGCTGGCCAACCAAGCTGAACTTAGGAGTGCAGCACAGCAGGAAGTTGTTGAACTGTGAAGACAAGTTATGTGCCAAAGTTCCTTTAATAGCCAGCAGTCCATACATTACACTTTAAGGTGCTGTTATCTCAAATAACATTGTGCAATTTAAATAAAACTATGCTTGACAGAAAATTAGAGGGTTTATGGCAGATTATCAATCACTGTCCCAACAAAAAGACCCAAAGACAAAGTGTCTCAGCAGTTTATGTCTGTACATCAGTGTTCTAACCAGGAATAGGTGCCTCTCCATAGCAGATGTGTTCCTGGCAGCAAGCTTGAGCAGCCGACCTTCCCTGAGGAAATCGTTGGTCGGGTTGACCACTTCCTCCTCTCCAACCATCTCGTATATCTCCAGCAGCCGCTTCAGGCTCTCCTGCAGAGGGACAAAGGGAAACATTAAAACACACACATCAGCATGGAATCACTAGCTGTGTTTCCATCCAAATGCAAGGCACATTTTAACCAGATTTCCAGAAAATCTGCAGAAGAAACTACAAATTAATGCTCGTTTCCATCCACAATTGTAAAGTGATTATTAGGAGTTGGTTCATCGAATTTAACAGTAGGTGGCGCCAATTCTGCAGTTAGGAAATAATTATACCACTGCAAAAAGAAGAGGGCACAATAAAATGAATTACCTAATTAATAAATTAAGAAGCCAGTCAACTGTCAAACATTGAAAAACAATGTAGAAAGCACAACTGAAATTAAATTGTCAGTGTTTCCATTCGGGGTATATTTTTTTGTGAAAATGAAATGTAATATTTGAAAAAAAAAAAAGAAAAGAAAAGCAAGCAGAAAAACTCTATAACATTAAAAATATTCCATTCAATCTGTATTAATATGACCATTACTATGTAGCAGTAGCATTTCCAAAAATATAATCAATCCATAGGTAAACCAAACTATTAGATAGATATGTGGTATGTGATGGTAACGTACAGCTCTGTGGATGGCGCTGTTTGAGTGGGTTGCTGCCATGGAAATGGTCTGCAAGGACTCTGTAGGATGAGACAAAGGAAAGTTCATTCTCCTCATTAAAAGACCAAATTAACCCTCAAAGACAGACAGGAAATTTATGACAGCTACCAAATCTAACACAAGCTCACTCAGACCAAGCATATTTGTAGACAGACCAATAAGGCAAAAGCAACAATAGATGGCTATAAAGACACTGGTGAAGGATACTTACTGTGAGCAAACTCATAATCTGGGTTATCCTCTGACAGTTTCTTCAGGTAATCCCTGAGCAGCATCTCATAACGTGGGACCCTCTGGACTGGTTCCAACATGTGGTGCTGCAGAGTCAGGCTGCAACACTCCTCCCGACTCTAAAAAAAAAACCCACGACAATACACACAGAACATTCAGCTCAGACCTCTACATTTTCAGATGCACAGGAATAGGTACTGATCAGTCTGCTGCTGAGTGTTTTTACCTGTATGTCCTGGATGATGTTCCTGAAGGCAGAGGAGCGTTCTGTCCAGGTCCTCACCAGCTCCATGGCCTGGTCAAAGTTCCTGACGTAGTCAGCGTACATCCTCAGGAAGGGTGCATGTTGCAGCATAACCTTCCCCAGGCCTGGGCTCTCACTCCTAGATTGATGGAAATGGGGAGGTCAGAGGTCAAGTGCAGAGCAGTTCAACTGGAAGCCTGTGGGCCGAATGCAGCCCTCTAACAACCTAACTGATCACTGGTTCATTGTAGGTTCATTGTAGGCCAATTAGTCCATTCAGGCCATTTAGTAATGTCTGTTGCTAAGCACAAAAAAACCCCAAAACACTCTTATTTCATTGTAAAGTATTAACTCGGGCTATTTAAGCAAGGAAAATTTTAGAGGAGCAAACAACCTCGTTGTAAGACTTTTACATTTTACTGTACATCTGCATTTACACATTTCTTTTAAAATGTAGGAACTAAGAATTTTTCTGAAGCGCACTGTTTTCCTGCAGAGCTTTAGCGGTCAGACATCTGTAAAGGAGGCTAAAAGTCCTACCCTTGATTCTTCACCTATATTCAAATCTGACCCTTCTAAAAAAGGTAGTGGAATAGACCTGCTCCAGAGCTACAGTACAAGGCCATCTACAAGGTCTTGGACAGAGACTCTTTGTTTTTGCAATGAGTACAACAGAAAGTTCTGACTTTCAGCTTTAATTCAAAGTTGTTACCAGCCAAGGTCACGTTAACCCTCTGAGGTTTTGGCCCTTATAAAGTACAGCAGGGGTGTCCAAACTGACGCCCCTTGGAGGGTCGAAACTGAAATGTAACGTTGGGCTACCAGCCAAAAGGAAGCACCTAGTGTAATGCATTGTATTGTTTCGTTAAGATGCAAAATAGTACTCAGGTTCCCTCAATTGACTGACTTCCTACACATACGGTCACTCTGCACTCCATGCACAGTTTGTGAGAAGTGGTTTACAAATAGGGATTGTTCAAATTTTAAAAAGCAGCAAAAAAGTGGTTATTTTTTGCTAGAAACATCTAGTGGGCCAACCTGAACCTTATGGTAGGCTAGCTTTGGCCTGTAGGCTCCACTTTTGGCAGATGTATATTCTCCAAATTTCAGGGGAGGGGACAGAAAATAATTTTACAGTGCCTAAAACCCATCGTATTTTATGTTTTGGTTGAAAATCCTGATGTCTACTCCAAAAAGAAAAGCATCAGCCAGGACAGGCCTGAACACCCACCAGCGGCTGATGCAGTTTTCCAGGTCAGGGAGCAGGAACTGGCCGTGGAAGGAGTAGATGGAGGAGATGTTGGAGAAGATGTTTCTGATCACCTCAGGAGGAAATGAGCCTCGGCCTGCCTCTTCTGTTAGGCGAAGGCAGAACACCTGTGGTGACAGTTGAGACAACCTGAACGTTACTGATCTTCAACACGAGAAATTTTCCATCTCGCAAGACCAACAACTATGTGGTGATGCATAAACCAGTTCACCTGCATGAGGACAGGAGTTGGATGAGAATGTGGCAGTAAAAGACATCTATGCCACTTCATATCATTAAGAACTGTGGAAATATAAGCAGTCATGCTCTAGTTGTATCTTACATCAAGTGAATTGTGTTTTTTTAAATAAATGGAGGGACACTGTACGCACTGACCTGGTCTAGCAGGTGGAGTCGAGCCACATAGGCCCTCTCTGTTTGCAGGAGTTCATTGGCAATCTTGTACAATTTCTGCTCTGGGTTCTCCTCATCTTTTGGCTCACCTACTATTCTTTCCTTCCTCTCCTCCTCCTTCTCCTCCACCTCATTTTGTGCACCTTCAGACTCCTTGTAAATCCTGCCGTCTTCTGTAGTTGCCTTATTCCACTGGCAGGAAAACTTGGAGCCGTATCCTTTGTGCATCTTGCCTTCTTCCATTCCATCATTTGTTCCTTTAACATTTACCACTGTACAATCTTTCCCCTGCACCGTGGCATCCATGTTTGTAGGGGAATGCTCTTTGCCACTGCTTGATATATAGACTTCACTTGTAGAATGATTGAGTCTGTTGTTGACGGGGACTCTGAAGGTGATGCCTTGCCCGCTGCAGTTGGGTGATTGCAGCATTTTCAGTGGTGAGCGTTCGGCTTTTTCAGTAGGAACCCTGCTGAAATAAAATGTAACCATCATTTCAAAGTCGAATAATATTCAGACGTAATAAAATTCTATACATCAATGCCAAATTGAAAAATAATTAAATTCTAAATCGAACCTGCTCTCATCCATGTAAACGATCAAGTCAGGCACACTCAAAGATTTCCCCGTGCCTCTCCCTTTTCCATCCATCTTGCAGCTTGGGATTCGGGGCAGTCCTAACCAGGATTTAGAGTTCTTGGCTGGACTGTAGCTCCCCATCCTCCACTGCACAGGGCTGGGGGTCCGCAGTTTCCCTGCGAGTGGGCTATGGTTCCTTGGGGACAACTTTGCAGGGCTGTGCCCTCCTTCCTTTACCAGGCTACAGCTCTGAAGGCCTCTTTTGCCTGGACTTGGAGAACCGAAAACTGGACTGCTTGTAAGATTTGGAATCCTCTGAGTGTGTCTGGCAGGGCTAAGTCCAGACACACCATTTAAAAAACCGTTCCGTCCTCCCCTGACAGGACTTGGGGAGCTGAGACAATTCTGTGTTGGGCTGATACAGGGAACACAAAGTGCAATTCCTCTGTCAGGACTGTCCTGATCTGTGCCATTAACTCGCTGAGGTAGTACTTTTCCTGTTGTAGGACTGTGGGCTCGAGGTTGTCCTGCCCTCAGAGGACTCTGGAGGTGAGCTGGTTTAGGAGGCACTGCAGAGAGACAAACGGCACACTTTGCTAAATTATACAGCGCTAAAATTTCAATTACAAAATTTGTCAAAATCAAAAGCAGGACTGGTGATTCTCCTAGTATTTCCCCTCTCCATGGCCATCTGATCATGCACATCAAAAAAAAAAAAAAACAACACATTAAACCTGATACAGCCATCTTATCCTGTATCCTATGATGCAACTCCATCAGCATCAGAGATATCGGCTTATTTTCTTTTTCAGAGATTGTTGATTGACATGTTGGGGACAAAGGTTTACTTGTTACTCTGAACTGAACAGGACCGGTCACATCACCAAGGATCCTTCATTGATTTGTTTAGGAAGAGGATTGACTTGGCACAGATTTGAGAAGCTGAACTTTGTAACGTTTTATCATTTGTTGTTTATTTTTGAATCCTCGAAGGATTGATACTTGTTTTTATTGAACCTGGAAAAAGCCACCAGGATAAAGTCAAACGGTTTTTGTACAATACCCCTGTTTTTGAAGAATCTGAATATGTAAATTAAATGCAGGTTTTAAACCAATAATCTGTTGATTTTTACAGATGTGACACTCAGTCAATGGCGTAACAGTCAGCACTGAAAAATAAGCTAATGTTAAAAATCAAATTGAATTGTGATGCCTCTACTTGAAATATTCTGTGTCCAAAGTCTTGTCCAAGTATTGTAGCCTGCTGCTAAAATATAGTCCAGAAAACACTGAATAAAGATAAGCTGTGATGTCAAACAATCAGGATTTTTTTGAGCATTATTTACAGTAATAGGCTTTCATGGACAGCATTTATTGTTCAGTTGTATGTACCTACCTTGTGGTTTGAAAGGTGATCCTTTAGCGGGGCTTCTCTTCACGTCCTCCTCTGCACCGAGTTGAGGGTTTGATCCACAGATGCTGTCACAAGCTCGACCGCAGCTGTATGAGCCACACACCCCGGAGCTCACTGCTAAAAATAAATACACAAACAGTTACGACTCGAACAACAATAGATACACAACCATGTTGGTTCCCCTCACTGCAGGGAAAAGTCTTCTGTGAGAAGAAATAAAGCAATTGCACACATTCCCCTTAAATGTTGAGATCTTCATGAATGAAAAAAAAAAAAAAAGTATTGTGGACTTAGTCAGCCTCAGAACCAATTGTTTCAACACTTTTTGCCGTGTGGGTAAAACACAAAGATATACTAAATATTCTTTCCACTCCGTTTTCATACATGTACTCATCACACACTGTAGCACTAAGCCAGCTAGTGCAATGATTTTACAAATCTTACATTTTGAACTTAAGTCAAATCTTGCAACTTACACTCTTGTTTGCACTGGTTTTGTGTTTAATTGAAGGATCATCACCACAAGACTGTACATTGTAAAATCATCTGAAATCTGTGCACCGACATCCTCACATCACAAGAAATGTACTATTTTCAAACTGTGTAACTGTGCGCTTACCTGCGGTTTAATTCCAAACTTATGCAAGATTATCCGTGATTTGTATAACTAACTTGGGCTTTCCTGTTTGCTCCTGGCACCGCTGAAGCGTTACAGATTTGGCTGTCACATGGAGCTGGCTAAAGCCTACTTTCTCAACTGTGTCATACTTCTGCTTTCTAACTTCTCTCTTTTTCTCCACACTGTTTGACCTCTGACAGTCAAATCGAGTCACGTCAGCGTCTACGAGGCAACGTTCAATACTTGACAACGCAAAAACAGAGTGCCATCACTCCCCCAGAATCTTGTATCGAGGCGGAGCACAAACGCTTGAAAGAAAACTACAAAATCATTTGAGCCCCACGCCCCCTTTTGAGTTTTTAATTATTTACTACTAACTAAATATCTTCTGGTTGTGGACAGAACAAGACGTTTGCAGATCTCATCTTGGCATTTGGAAATCACTGATGGACATATTTCACAACTTTCTGACGTTGTTATGCCAGACAATTTATCGAGTAATAGAGAAATAAATGAAAACAATCATTAGTTGCAGCCCTTGATTAAACATAACGTTTTGTGGTTAAATAGAGATATCCAGGTAACGAGACAGATATCCAATACTGACAGAGGCAGGAACTGAAACAGCCCGCTTCACTCCAAATGTATTGAATGCAATAATTATAAATCATTCCAAGCATCATTTCCAACACTGTCTTCTTTAACCCGTCCCCCCCCCCAAAAAAAAAATCCATATCTGCTGATACAGATATATCTGTGATCAGCCAACAGATCAACTGATTGGGCTCCAATTAAAATGCTTGCATGAAAAGTTCAGCAACATGTTTCCTTCTTTCATTCTTTCCCTCCATCTCTGCTGGTCAGAATCAGAAACACAGGTATATATTCTTATATGGGATTCTTTAGTATCTTACATTTCGGGCTGTTTCAACTTGAGCACGTTGAAACAGCCCATTACAGCGCATCAAGCCAATGAAGGGATGCTTGGCACTGTTGAATCCTGCATCTGACAGTACCATTGGAGCGAACACACTTCTTTAATCTGAACAGATAGCTCAGCCTCAATGGGGGGAACAGAGCAGCTTTGTGTGTGTGTGTGTGTGTGGATTGACAAATGCTGGTCTCAAGACACACAGTGCAAGGTCCAGGCTGAATCAGGAGAAAGAGATTTCAGCGGAGTAATCCAACAAGTTAAGAGGCTAACAGGCGCCAACATTCATGCACAGGCACACATACAGGCGCACACAACTTCTTACAGAACAAGAGAATTAAGTAACAGCTGACTTAATCATTTTTGGTTTTGAACACCAGCAGCTTTCTGACATAATGGAAAATACTCTGATTTGAGCTCTATTTTGCAGAATAACCCATCATACCCACTTTTGCCACAAAGCCTACTAAAACCAGGTCCCCCATCTGTGGTGACTCAGGTTTCTACTGTTAGCAAGGTAATTCTTACTAGCAAGTTGGAGTTATCTTGCAGGCTCCAACTCTAGCAAATACCAGCAAGTACTGTTATTTATTTATTTATCATTATTTGGAATAAATACCTTGTCTACAGGCGCACTGGTTCATATTTTAAACACACACCTAGCCAAAATGAGCTAGAGTTCATTCTAAAGAGCTATCAGGTGAAAAGCAACATGCTATTTAACTAACGTTACTGTCACAAAGAGGTCTCCTGTCAAACATTTTGAACCATCGGCTGAAGTCGCTTTCCAATTTGTGAAACGCCTGAACACTTAAAAATGTATCTGTAAATCTTTACTCGTCTTTTAAAGAAAGCTCCTTCACCTGTATGCGAGGAGTTGCGGTCCATCGCAGCACCTTTAACCTTCCGCCTGACCGCCACTCGTCTGAACTCCTCCGCCTCATGGCAGTTCAGGGTCAGACTATTCCTCTTCTTCAAGTCAAACATAGTTGCAGGGTGTCTCCAGCTTCGGCCCGCTGTTTCTCTAAAAAAATGCAGTAAATTGTCCGAGAAACGAGGAGAACAGCTGATACCAAACGATTCAATCACTGCCACCAACGCCTCCGTCTGTTTGACTGGCACCCGCCTCCTCAGCAAGGAAAGTCGCTATTGGCTCTCCTAAAAGTCTCTAAAAGTCGCTGAATGACGTCATCGCCCAATTTGCATAACTGGCCATGTGGCCAAGCCGTTTTAACATTTAATAGCCAGACGATATGTATTGCAGATATCTGTGATTCAATTCTTCCTAGTCAAAAACAACATTTCAGATATCCACAACAGCATTCTTCCTAGGACAAATGACGTCACTTTTGCCATTCATGTGTATTGGGCTTTCAATTTCAGATATCCACAATTACATTCTGGATATCTGCAATTGTCACTTGTCATAATTTTCATTTCAGACATTCAAAATGAAAAACTATACCAGATATCCAGAATGTAATTCGGATATATATATATATATATATATATATATATATATATATATATATATATATATATATCAGATAATGTGTGTATATATATATATATATATATATATATATATATATATATATATATATATATATATATATATATATATATACACACACACACACATTATCTGATATTCTGACAATTAATTATGTTATCCAACAAAGATGTTTGTGCAGTAGTTAATTAACTTTGATCTGGTATTGTAAATTCATCTGCACTGATCTCCAGTTCAACTGTATGATATAACTGTAGCTTGGATTACAGAGCACTAGCAGCATGACATGCATTCCTGGTTTGCTTTAAAGGCATTCTTACAAATTATGTAATGGCAAAGTACACTCCTTTTGATGGCTCATTTCTAGCAATATACCAGACATGTAGCAACACTTCATGTACAGTAAGTGCATCAACTCAAAAATCACACTTTCCCATCACTTTACTATGCATATAACTAATATCAGAAGGAAAACCAAAGACACCAAATATGCAGGATAACTTTTATTAGCACATTAAAACTACACTATTTCAAAACAAACAGCCAACGAAACACTGAAAACTTGCAAGACTTTGAATGCTAAGTAACACTGCAACAGCATAGATTTGTAGAAATGGCATTTATGCCAGGTCCTCCTCACCCTCTTCCTCAAATTCTCCTTCCTCCTCAGCAGTGGCATCCTGGTACTGCTGGTACTCAGACACCAGGTCATTCATGTTGCTCTCTGCCTCAGTGAACTCCATCTCATCCATGCCCTCACCTGTGTACCAGTGGAGGAAAGCTTTACGCCTGAACATTGCTGTGAATTGCTCAGAGATGCGCTTGAACAGCTCCTGGATGGCTGTGCTGTTACCAATGAAGGTGGCCGCCATCTTGAGGCCGCGGGGAGGAATGTCACAGACAGCGGTTTTCACATTGTTGGGGATCCATTCAACAAAGTAGCTGCTGTTTTTGTTCTGCACGTTCAGCATCTGCTCATCTACCTCCTTCATGGACATGCGACCACGGAAGATTGCAGCCACTGTCAGGTAGCGGCCGTGTCGTGGATCGCAGGCAGCCATCATGTTCTTTGCATCGAACATCTGCTGGGTGAGCTCTGGCACAGTGAGTGATCTGTACTGCTGGCTGCCTCTGCTTGTGAGTGGAGCAAAGCCTGGCATGAAGAAGTGCAGACGGGGGAATGGCACCATGTTTACAGCCAGCTTACGCAGGTCAGCATTGAGCTGTCCGGGGAACCTGAGGCAGGTAGTGACACCGCTCATGGTAGCAGACACAAGGTGGTTGAGGTCACCGTATGAAGGCGTTGTGAGCTTGAGTGTGCGGAAACAGATGTCGTACAGGGCCTCGTTGTCGATGCAGAAGGTCTCATCTGTGTTTTCTACAAGTTGGTGGACGGATAGCGTGGCGTTGTAGGGCTCAACTACTGTGTCGGATACTTTTGGGGAGGGCACCACGCTGAATGTGTTCATGATGCGGTCGGGGTACTCTTCACGGATCTTACTAATGAGCAGGGTGCCCATACCAGAGCCTGTACCACCACCCAGAGAGTGTGTGAGCTGGAAACCCTGTAGGCAGTCGCAGCTCTCTGCCTCCTTCCTCACCACATCCAGGACAGAGTCCACCAGCTCTGCACCCTCAGTGTAGTGACCCTTTGCCCAGTTGTTGCCAGCACCACTCTGGCCTGGAAGACAAGAATCAAGATTAAGCCTCACGGCGCTCTTGGTACATAATGAGTGTCAGTTGAACATTTTGTTAAATTCACACAAACTTACCAAATACAAAGTTGTCTGGTCTGAAGACTTGGCCAAAAGGTCCAGACCTCACAGAATCCATGGTGCCTGGCTCCAGATCAACCAGCACTCCGCGGGGGACATATTTACCACCTACAAAAAGCAGAAGAGACATTAGGGAAAAAGGAAAAATAGTCTCAGAGTGTGCAAATAAAATCAGAAATGCGCTACACTTACCTGAGGCTTCATTGTAGTAGACATTGATCCTGTCCAGCTGCAGGTCACTGTCACCATGGTATGTGCCAGTTGGGTCAATGCCATGCTCATCACTGATCACCTCCCAAAACTATAAAAATATGAATATGTAAACCTTGTGTATTCTTAAACAAATCTAAACACTTTATTCATTTATGTGGATTGTTCCAGTTATGTATTATAGGCATTTAAATGTCAGATCTAATCAACGCCTATTATTGAATGGCTTTAAACACAACTTCCCGCCTTGCCCTCTTCCGTGCGCTGCGCCACGACCCCCTATTGGCTGTGACTCAACAGCTATGAATTTAAAAATTCCTAGCTGAAACCCTTTTCCCTCCGTGTTTCTCCTACAAAACAATTTCAGACAAACACCTCAGTAATATTTCAGTATTTCCTTAGAAACACTTTACAGACGACAAATACTTCTTATTGTTCGCATTGCAGTAAGATGACGGAGATTAACTGTTAGCTAACTAACTGGTCAGTTAGCCGTCAGTTAGTTAGCTAACGATGAGCTAACTGACAGTCAGCTATCTAACTGACAATAGTTAGCTTGACTTACAGAAAAACCGTTTTTAACATTTTAACTGACATTTAAGATGACAGTTTAAAGATTTAACTTTTGCTACAACAGACAAATGGCAATATTTCAACAGAAATCGTGACTAAAATAAATATAGGAATATATGAAAATGTGTTTTTATTCATCTATACTTCAAGGTATTCACAGAACGGGAGCACCGGCCCAAAGACAATAAAACTGGTGTTACTGGGCAAAATGACTCCATTTAATACTCAAAAGTTGAATACATTAATTTACTAACCTTGGCACCAATCTGGTTTCCGCACTGCCCTACTTGAATATGCACGATTTCCCTCATTTTTTCTCTGGAGTTATGTGAGCCTTGCACAACTGACTTCGCTGCTCTATATTAGCGCGAATTTACGTGCTCAACGCTTCAATTTATAGTTCAGATGGACCCGCCCTTCTCGCCTCTGCTCGAATGTCTATTGGTTAGTTTTCCCAAGAATACTTCACAGACAAATCATTAAACCAATCAAATATTCACATTACATTATCCGCTATTGGTCCAGTTCGTTTGTCAGTCACGGTCAGTGGCGGGCCCTCCAACAGACAACATATATTGCCCGTGAAAAAAAAAAATAGAATTAAAATACGGTAATGTCTACTTATTTTTCAGAAGTTTTGGGCATCCCGCTATCTACAACAATACTTTGACATGAAAAATTAATTAAAGGCAAGTAAAACAAATGACAATTCTGACTTGTTGATGTGTTAATTGAAGTGGGATGAACTCCTCTTTAGCCCTTTACGTTCAACGTCTACAAACATTAAAACAAAACACTTATTTGGTATCCTAAGTTCTGCTGCTAGAACAGCAATTACGTGGAAATGGCTTCAGCCAGACGACCCATCTACAGAGAACTGCTACGACATTATTTATGATTTTTTCGTAATGGAAAGAATCACCTTTGGGATGTGAAGATGTGAAATCAAATAAAGGAAATAAATAAATAAATAAATAATGGGAAAAAAACTGAAGCAGAAAGAAAATTGAAGCAAATTAAGAAAACAATAGCGTGGAAGTAGATTGGCAAAATCTCGCTTCCTTCATTCTCCTGCTTGTCTCCATTAAGCACAAATGTGTACTCTTGTTCCAGTCTTTCATTAATTTGCCTTCCCTCTGTGTCAGCGTATCTTTTCTTGAACATGGTCTCAAATTTGACAGCAGTCTCAGACAGGGCTCTTCGCTGGCATTTTTCCCAACGAGCACATGTGCTCTTAAAGTAAAATATCTCAATTTCTATATACAATTTCTCAAATTTACAGTCATTTCATTATTTTCATTCCATTTTGTATCTAATGTGTTGTGTTGTCCAAGTGCATGGTAATATTCATATAAAATAGAGGAAGCAATAAAATACAAAAAAAGTGGTGTCTTTTATTTGTCACACTTAGGAACACGATTTGATGCTGGTTTGGAATCACTGGGCCAGATGACATGGAGCCTATTGAGAAAACGATTATCATTAATGCATTCAGATAAAATAAAGGAAGCACTAAAACACAATAGAAAGAGGTGTGACTTATTCGTCTTCCCACTGCTGCTCCTTCTCCTGCAGCGTCTTCTTGAGACCCTCTGTGGCCTGAATGAGGGATGACTTTTCCTCCTTCCACTGCACCTGACGACCTCGAAACAACCTTGAAAGGACTTGAGAAGAAACCTCAGGCAAGGCAATTCAGAGAGAGATCCCCTCTCCTTGGACGGCTGGGTCTCTGCGCATTTGTTCTCGTAGATTTGTGACACACAACGACAGTTTCACACACCTGAACCAACTGAACTTTTTTTCTTTTAATTAAAGAATTTCTTCTTCAATTAAGGTAGGCTAACCGGAGCACCCGGGGAAAACCAATTGTTGCTCAGGGAGAACAAATGCGTGTGTTTAAGTCAGCCTTCTGTCAGCTCCTGAGCGTGGATCAGGCCACTAGAAGAACCTTCTGAACTATTTCTTCCTCGTGTCCTCTCTTTGCTGATGAGATCTTCCTGCTGGGTCTTCATAGAACTTTTTTTCTCCTCCCACTGCTGCTCCTTTTCCTGCAGCGTCTTCTTGAGACCCTCTGTGACCTGAATGAGGGATGACTTTTCCTCCTTCCACTGCACCTGACGACCTCAGAACCTTGAAAGGACTTGAGAAGAAACCTCAGGAAAGGCAATTCAGAGAGAGATCCCCTCTCCTTGGACGGCTGGGTCTCTGCGCATTTGTTCTCGTAGATTTGTGACAGTTTCACACACCTGAACCAACTGAACTTTTTTTCTTTTAATTAAAGAATTTCTTCTTCAATTAAGGTAGGCTAACCGGAGCACCCGGGGAAAACCAATTGTTGCTCAGGGAGAACAAATGCGTATGTTTAAGTCAGCCTTCTGTCAGCTCCTGAGCGTGGCTCAGGCGAGACAGAATAACCTTCTGTACCATTTCCTCTTCTTCTTGCTCCTGAGATCTTCCAGCTGGGACTTCATGGAGCTTTCTACCTCCTCCCACTCTTGTGCCTTTTCCTGCAGCATCTTCTCGAGACCCTCTGTTGTCTGAATGAGGGATGTCTTTTCCTCCTGCCACTTCACTAGATGACTCTGCAGCTTCTGCTCAACATTTATCAGAGCAGCCGCGAGGGTTTTGTTCTCGCATTTCTGTTCATCCAGCTGAACCTCATAGAGAGCTCTAGATTCCTCTATCTCGTTCAGCAGGGAGTTTTTCTCCTTCTGCCAGTCAAGCTGGACTTGATGGAAAGCCTGAGATCTTTCCACGACCTCATTTGCTTCCTGTCTCATAGCCTGAATGAGGGATGCATTTTCCTCCTGCCACAACACCTGACAACTCTCAAACTGCTGCTCAACATTCATCAAAGTGGCCGCGAGGGTTTTGTTCTCGCATTTCTGTTCATCCAGCTGAACCTCATAGAGTGCTCTAGATTCTTCTATCTCCCTCAACAGGCAGTATTTCTCATTGTGCCAGTAGTAGCGCTCAGCCTGCAGACATTCATTTACGCTGTTCAGCTGCGATGTGATCTGCCAGATTTCCTCACTGTGACCATTCAGCATGGTGGCTGTTTCCTGCTGCCTGCTGAGGTGCTGAGTCTCCAGGAGTTCTTCTGCTGTTTTAAGGGCAGCTGCGATCTCCCTGGTTTCCTCTCTGTGCTCCTCAAGCTGGACTTGATGGAAAGCCTGAGATCTTTCCACGACCTCATTTGCTTCCTGTCTCATAGCCTGAATGAGGGATGCATTTTCCTCCTGCCACTCCACCTGACAACTCTCAAACTGCTGCTCAACATTCATCAAAGTGGCCGTGAGGGTTTTGTTCTCGCATATCTGTTCATCCAGCTGAACCTCATAGAGTGCTCTAGATTCTTCTATCTCCCTCAACAGGCAGTATTTCTCATTGTGCCAGTAGTAGCGCTCAGCCTGCAGACATTCATTTACGCTGTTCAGCTGCGATGTGATCTGCCAGATTTCCTCACTGTGACCATTCAGCATGGTGGCTGTTTCCTGCTGCCAGCTGAGGCGCTGAGTCTCCAGGAGTTCTTCTGCCGTCTTCAGGGCAGCTGCAATCTTCCTGGTTTCCTCTCTTTGCTCCTCAAGCTGGGCAAGATGGAAAGCCTGAGATCTTTCCACAGCCTCCTTTGCTTCCTGTCTCATAGCGTGAATGAGGGATGTCTTTTCCTCCTGCCACTCCACCTGACAACTCTCAAACTGCTGCTCAACATTCATCAAAGCGGCCGCGAGGGTTTTGTTCTTGCATATCTGTTCGTTCAGCTGAACCTCATATAGAGCTCTAGATTCTTCTATCTCCAGCAGAGCGTGGTTGTCCAGCGGCCTGCTGAGGTGCTCAGTCTCCAGGAAATCCCCAGCCTTTTTCAAAGCAGCTGCAATCTCCCTGGTTTCCTCTCTGTGCTCCTCAAGCTGGACTTGATGGAAAGCCTGAGATCTTTCCACGACCTCATTTGCTTCCTGTCTCATAGCCTGAATGAGGGATGCATTTTCCTCCTGCCACTCCACCTGACAACTCTCAAACTGCTGCTCAACATTCATCAAAGTGGCCGCGAGGGTTTTGTTCTTGCATTTCTGTTCATTCAGCTGAACCTCATAGAGTGCTCCAGATTCTTCTATCTCCCTCAACAGGCAGTATTTCCCATTGTGCCAGTAGTAGCGCTCAGCCTGCAGACATTCATTTACGCTGTTCAGCTGCAATGTGATCTGCCAGTTTTCCTCACTGTGACCATTCAGCGTGGTGGCTGTTTCCTGCTGCCTGCTGAGGTGCTGAGTCTCCAGGAGTTCTTCTGCTGTTTTAAGGGCAGCTGCAATCTCCCTGGTTTCCTCTCTGTGCTCCTCAAGCTGGACTTGATGGAAAGCCTGAGATCTTTCCACGACCTCATTTGCTTCCTGTCTCATAGCCTGAATGAGGGATGCATTTTCCTCCTGCCACTCCACCTGACAACTCTCAAACTGCTGCTCAACATTCATCAAAGTGGCCGCGAGGGTTTTGTTCTTGCATTTCTGTTCATTCAGCTGAACCTCATAGAGTGCTCCAGATTCTTCTATCTCCCTCAACAGGCAGTATTTCCCATTGTGCCAGTAGTAGCGCTCAGCCTGCAGACATTCATTTACGCTGTTCAGCTGCAATGTGATCTGCCAGTTTTCCTCACTGTGACCATTCAGCGTGGTGGCTGTTTCCTGCTGCCTGCTGAGGTGCTGAGTCTCCAGGAGTTCTTCTGCTGTTTTAAGGGCAGCTGCGATCTCCCTGGTTTCCTCTCTGTGCTCCTCAAGCTGGACTTGATGGAAAGCCTGAGATCTTTCCACGACCTCATTTGCTTCCTGTCTCATAGCCTGAATGAGGGATGCATTTTCCTCCTGCCACTCCACCTGACAACTCTCAAACTGCTGCTCAACATTCATCAAAGTGGCCGCGAGGGTTTTGTTCTTGCATTTCTGTTCATTCAGCTGAACCTCATAGAGTGCTCCAGATTCTTCTATCTCCCTCAACAGGCAGTATTTCCCATTGTGCCAGTAGTAGCGCTCAGCCTGCAGACATTCATTTACGCTGTTCAGCTGCAATGTGATCTGCCAGTTTTCCTCACTGTGACCATTCAGCGTGGTGGCTGTTTCCTGCTGCCTGCTGAGGTGCTGAGTCTCCAGGAGTTCTTCTGCTGTTTTAAGGGCAGCTGCGATCTCCCTGGTTTCCTCTCTGTGCTCCTCAAGCTGGACTTGATGGAAAGCCTGAGATCTTTCCACGACCTCATTTGCTTCCTGTCTCATTGCCTGAATGAGGGATGCATTTTCCTCCTGCCACTCCACCTGACAACTCTCAAACTGCTGCTCAACATTCATCAAAGTGGCCGCGAGGGTTTTGTTCTTGCGTTTCTGTTCATTCAGCTGAACCTCATAGAGTGCTCCAGATTCTTCTATCTCCCTCAACAGGCAGTATTTCCCATTGTGCCAGTAGTAGCGCTCAGCCTGCAGACATTCATTTATGCTGTTCAGCTGCGATGTGATCTGCCAGTTTTCCTCACTGTGACCATTCAGCGTGGTGGCTGTTTCCTGCTGCCTGCTGAGGTGCTGAGTCTCCAGGAGTTCTTCTGCTGTTTTAAGGGCAGCTGCGATCTCCCTGGTTTCCTCTCTGTGCTCTTCCAGCTGGACTTGATGGGAAGCCTGGGTACTTTCTAGAGGCGTCTTAGCCTCTTTCTTTGACAGTTTCTCAAGCAGCTTCGGAGCCTCCAACCACTCAAATACACAATCAACCTCTAGCGGTTCGGCTTTTGTGTGAGCCTCTTCTGTTTGTGTCCCTGAGACGGTTTGGATCTCTGACTTCAGATTCTCGAACTGTTTCTTCTCCTGCGATGTGTCTTGAAGGATCTCGCTGTGAAAAGTCTGCACCTCAGGCATCACCTCAGGTTCACCGGACATTTCCAGATCTCTCCTGTCTAGGCTGTTCAAAAGTCTCTTTTTTACCCGACCCCGAGTCCTCCCGCTTCTCCGTTTTCTTTTGTTATCATCCTCGAAGTATTCTCCCTCCTTGCTCATTTTCTCACTCTGTGTACGATCCATTGCGATGGTCTTAGCAGAACTGGCAGATATAAGGTCAGACAACCTACCTAAACCTTTTTCCAACATTCTAAATTCTATGACATCACCGGGGCTTTGAGTCAAAGGATTCTCATGCTTTGATGTCATTCTTTGATGTTGCCATAGCAACAACAACAATGTTTGTTTCATTTAACGAAACCTTGCTAGCCATTTGTACACATATGTATAAGTATATATTCAACATTTTGAATTAATTTTTATGAATAAAGAAACTAAACAAACAAACTCTCTTTGTTTTCATGTCTGAATTAACAAACTGACTTTAAATTGCAAAGATTGACGACTTCGATGTGACAGAGAAATTCAACGGCACTCATTTTGAAAATCATTAAATGTCCCATATTATGAAAACGTTCTGGCTGCGGTTCGAGTTAGCTTGTATGTGCGTGCTAACCACTTCACATTGGACTGCTTCAGTAATGAGGGTCAGCACAAAGTTGGCTTTGCCTCGACACAGTGCGTTTACATTACAACTTGAGAAAACCAAATTACTGGGTTAGTCCGACTATGATCAGATTTTTAAGATGTATGTGTACACCTTAGTCTGACTAAAATTGGACCGGATCGGATTTCTCATAGTTGGATTAATACACCTAGATTATACGATTGATAGTCGCATTACTCCTGCATGTATATGTTCCATCAGATCGGATCGGATTTTTGCGTTCTGCACAGGCTGGAGATTTTTTTCCTGGGGCCCTGAACCGGAAATAGACGGACGGCAGTGGCGTCTGTCCTCCGAAATAACCGCAAGCAAGAGTACACATATAAACACATAAGCAAGAGAGCCATTGTGCATCTAGTTTGTGTAATCATCATGTACACCATATACTAAATGTACAAAGATGTAGCTTTGTCTTGCTCTCCGTACGCCATCTCTCTCAAACGCCGAGGCAGAGTTTGTTGTTAATGGTGACGTAAAGAGGTCAGCCGGACGTGGCTCTATTACCACTAGTTGAAATGGGTACAGCGCCACCTATCGTACCGGGGTATGACACGCTTCAGCCAGTAATTCGATTTTCTATGGCAATGGCTATGGCTGGAACTATGGCTGTAATCTGACAAAGCTGTGCATGTAAACGTACTGGCTGACCCTTGTAAAAGGATCAGACCCAACCATACCAGACCCAGCAATTGCATCCGAGCCACAGGTCAGTGTCACCGTGGTTTGATAGAATTTACAGTTGCCTCAGGTATGGTGCAGTCAGCTGGAAATTGGTAAACTAGTTAGTTCGAATGATTCCACGTGAACCACAGAGGAAAAAGCTCTCTAGGTTAGAGTGAGGTGGCTCTTAAAGGAGCCTTTGTGTTGTCGGTTGAGCGGGTCTCGGGTCACTTTGTAATCTCTCTCTCCATGGATGGTGACCCTCTTGCCCCGCTGACGGTGACCCTTTTGGCGTGGATGGTGCGAAGACGTTTAACTGGTGGACATTTTAATGGATGATTTACAAATATGTAAATAAGACCCAGATCAGGAACCGGTATCTAGCCCAAGCTCTCTAAGAACACAGGGAACGACTTCCCATGAACCTCAGAACAACATTCACTGATATCCTTTTTACTAGGGGCCTCACGATTCTCCAAATGCTCGAATTGATTCAATTTTCGATTCTAAGATCACGGTTCAATTTGAATCTCGATTTTCACTGTCATTTTTTTCAAGCACAGGTTGCTATGCCATTTTTAGACTAGACTTTTAAGCAATATAATATCTGACCTTTCTTCGCAATGTACCACACTACATTGTCAAATTTAAAACATTTATTAACAACATAATGTAGCAATACTTATATCTTCAGTCAATTGGAAACCTAAACAAAATAACCTGCCATCTAGTTTCTGCAGAGCTTGCAAACTGTGGCTTTTTTGTTGACAACGCGAACGTTGTTAACATATACTCACTGGAAATCCAAAATGCCGATGGGTCTCCTACGTCTGCAGTTGCCATTGTCATGACTCTTGTTTTGTTTGTTCTTGTTTCTGGTTTTTGGCTTCTTGTATTTGATTTACATATTTGTATCATGTCTTGTGTTAGGTTTTGCTTTCTCCATGTCTTGTGTTATGTTTTGCTTTTTCCATGTCTTGTGTCTCGTTTTGCTTTCTCCATGTCTTGTGTCTCATGTTTTGATGTTCCTTGCCCTCATGTGTCCTTTAAGTTCTCCTATGTTCTCCCCTCTGGCTCCCTCTGTCTGTTGTCTTGTTCCCTCCTGGTCTGCTCCTCTGTGCTCCTCCCCCTCATTATCTCACCTGGCTTCCTTCCGCCTCTCTCCTCACCTGTTCCTCGTCATGTCATTAGTGTCTGTGTATTTAGTCTCTGTGTTTCCCCTCACTCTTTGTCTGGTCATTGGATTCTGTCTGCTGTATTCTGTCTTGTGCTTTCTGTCTTGTGCTTTCTGTCTTGTGCTTTCTGTTTGCTGCTCCATGCTCGCTGCTCCATGCTCCATGCTCCATGCTCCATGCTCATGCTCCATGTCCGTTTGGTATGTTTTTGGTTTTGAGTTTTCTATGATTGAGTTGGACTTTGATTTTTTTGATTTGTACTTTGTCTAGTTGTTTTCGTTGCTACTTTGTTTGGTTTTGTTTGCTACTTTGCCTTTTGATCCTTTTGTCTGCTTTTGTTTTTTTTTTGTAACAGCTTTAAATAAAAGCTCGATTTTTGTTCTCCTGATTTTGCCTCCGGTGTCACTGCATTTGGATCCACCTTTCCCTTTCATAGTTTTCCCTTTTCCCCAACCGGACAGAATGACCGGGCCGTATAACAAGGACCCAGCAGTGAATGGCCTGGAGATAATCAGGTGGTACCAGGACTTTGTGACGAATCCTGCTAGCAGGGCGCGCCAGATAGCCGCGAGCAAACTTTTCTTTGAAGCTCATGACTCAGCCCATGCCACAGCTCCAGCCTCAGCTCATGCTACAGCTCCAGCCTCAGCCCATGCCACAGCCGAAGTGTCTCCGTTCTGGGGAACCCGGCTTGCTTACAAAGTGCCCCCACCGAGAAAGCGACGAGCCCGTCCACGTCCTGGCTCCCTGAAGTCAGGCTCAGGGGCCTCAGCTCCAGCCACAGCCGAGCTCCCAGCCCAGGCCTCAGCCACAGCCGAGTTCCCAGCCCAGGCCGCAGCCACAGCCACAGCCGAGTTCCCAGCCCAGGCCGCAGCCACAGCCGAGCTCTCAGCCCAGGCCGCAGCTTCAGCCACAGCCGAGCTCTCAGCCCAGGCCGCAGCTTCAGCCACAGCCGAGCTCTCAGCCCAGGCCTCAGCCTCAGCCACAGCCGAGCTCCCAGTCCAGGCCTCAGTCTCAACCCCGTCGACACCTGCCAGTGGCCCCCAGTCGGCGGTCCGGTCGACACCAGCCAGTGGTTTTCAGTCGGCGGTCCAGATGAGGCCAGTTCCTGCACCTCGGTCGGAGGACTGGCCGAGGCCAGTTCCTGCACCTCGGTCGGAGGACCGGCCGAGGCCAGTTCCTGCACCTCGGTCGGAGGACCGGCCGAGGCCAGTTCCTGCACCTCGGTCGGAGGACCGGCCGAGGCCCACGCCACGTCTGGTTCCTGCACCTCGGTCGGAGGATCGGCCGAGGCCCACGCCAGGTCCAGCGCCAGTTCCTGCACCTCGGTCGGAGGACCGGCCGAGGCCCACGCCAGGTCCAGCGCCTGCTCCTGCACCTCGGTCGGAGGCCCGGCCGAGTCCCACGCCAAGTCTTGCGCCTGCTCCTCGGTCGGAGGCCCGGCCGAGTCCCACGCCAAGTCTTGTGCCTGCTCCTCGGTCGGAGGCCCGGCCGAGTCCCACGCCAAGCCCAGTGCCTGCACCTCGGTCGGAGGCCCGGCCGAGTCTCACGCCAAGTCCACTGCCTGCACCTCGGTCGGAGACCCAGCCGAGTCTCACTCCAAGTCCACTGTCTGCTCCTCGGTTGGAGGCTCGGCCGAGTCCAGTGCGTGCTCCTCGGTCAGGGGTCCGGCCGAGGTCGTTTGTTGCCAGAGACCCTTCATCGGCTCTCAGACCACCAGCTCCCGGCAAAACTCCGTCGGTGGTCCGGCCAAGAACCTTGAGGGTTTCCCAGCCAGTGGTCTGGTCGCCAGTGGGTCTCCGTCCACGCCCTCGCCACCGGTTGCCAGTGGGTCTCAGTCCACGCCTTCGCCACCGGCCTCCAGTTGGTCTGAGCCCGCACCCTCGCCTTCGCCTTCGTTACCAGCCTCCAGCGGGTTCCAGCCCTCGCCTACGCCTGTGGTCCCCAGTCACCAGCCTCCAGCGCCTACGTCTTCGCCTTCGTCACCAACCTCCAGCGAGTTCCAGGCAGCACCCACGCCTTCGCCACCGGTCTTCAGTGGGTCTCAGCCCACGCCTTCGCCACCGGTCTTCAGTGGGTCTCAGCCCATGCCTTCGCCACCGGTCTTCAGTGGGTCTCAGCCCACGCCTTCGTCGACAGCCTCCAGGGGGTTCCAGCCCGCACCTTCGCCTTCGCTTTCGTTACCAGCCTCCAGGGGGTTCCAGCCCACACCTACGCCTTCACCACCAGCCTCCAGGGGGTTCCAGCCTGCACCTTCGCCTTCGCCGTCGTCGCCGTCCTCCGGCGAGTTCCAGGCCGCGTCTATGCCTTCGTCGCCACCCTCCGGCGAGTTCCAGGCCGCGCCTACGCCTTCGTCGTCGCCCTCCGGCGAGTTCCAGGCCGCGCCTACGCCTTCGTCGTCGCCCTCCGGCCAGTTCAAGGCCGCGCCTACGTCTTCGTCGTCGCCCTCCGGCCAGTTCAAGGCCGCGCCTACGTCTTCGTCGTCGCCCTCCGGCGAGTTCCAGGCCGCGCCTACGCCTTCGTCGTCGCCCTCCAGCGAGTTCCAGGCCGCGCCTACGCCTTCGTCGTCGCCCTCCGGCGAGTTCAAGGCTGCGCCGTCCCTGGTTCCCAGTGGGTCCCAGTTCTCGCCTCCACCTTGTTTATTTGAACCTTGGCCCTCCCCCTGAACCCCTCCACCCTCCCGGCTTTGACTCTGGCCCTCCTCCTGACCCCCTCCACCCTCCCGGCTTTGACTCTGGCCCTCCTCCAGACCCCCTCCACCCTCCCGGCTTTGACTCTGGCCCTCCTCCTGACCCCCTCCACCCTCCCGGCTTCATTTGAACTTTAAATGTATGTCTTGAGGGACATCTGGGAGCTGTCCCTTAAATATTGTATATTTTCCTATTAAATTTTAATTTATTGACTTAGAATTATTATTCAATGTTCTAAAAACACACTATTTATCTTTTTTTTTTAAGATATTGAAGTCTTTAATGATTGTCTGGGCCTCCTTTCTTATTGAACAGAGGGGGAACAGTATCTGACAGTAGTATTCCAAGCTATCAGGATGCATTTCCCCTGTTTTAAATGGTCAAACTGAATGATATTGGCCTGAAATTCACAGGATTTACCTGTTGTGGGCCAAGAAGTCAGGAGTATGAATTTGAGAGATGTGTGAGCCTCCTTTCATTTTGAACAGAGGGGGAACAGTATCTGACAGTAGTATTCCAAGATGTCAGGATGTGTTTCCCCTTTTTTAAATGGTCAAATTGAATGATATCAGCCTGTAATTCACAGGAGTTACCTGTTGTCTGGAAAGAAGTCAGGAATATGAATTTGTAAGATGTGTGAGCCTCTTTCCATTTTGAACAGAGGGAGAACAGTATCTGACAGCAGTATTCCAAGCCGTCAGGATGCGTTTCAACTGTTTTAAATAGTCAAATTTTATGATATCAAGCTGAAATTCACAGGACTTACCTGTTGTTGGGAAATAAGTCTGGCGTATAAATTTGAAAGATGTGTGAGCCTCCTTTCATTTTGAACAGAGGGGGAACAGTGTCTGCCTCTAATATTCCAACCTGTCAGGATATACTTTACCTGCTACAATGGAGCTGGATTTAAGACAAATATGATAAAATAGCGATTCATATTTAGCCTATAAGTGATCGAGCACACTTTCTTCCAAGAGTCCATAACATTTGAAATGAAAAAGTCTATCAAAGATAATATTTTTTGATCCAAATAACATTAGTTGGTTGTGTTAATAAAGATATAAAAATCCAAACTGTGCTGTTGTCCCAGTGTAAAACCATAACTAGACAGTCATGAAATTTGGATTTCACTTCTACAACAGCTTCAGATAAAAGTAGATTTAAAAAAAGTCAGTTTTGAACCCCAGCTCTCTCCACAGTGCCTCTGTGGTACGAGCACAACAGCTCAGGGGCGAGCTTTTTGTCAAAGCGCGCTTCCTTTGCCCTTTGGGCCATTCTGGATGGGGGCAGGACAATAATCTGGTTACTCACCCTGTAGATGCTTGAGGGTCATTTTGTGTCAACTCAACCAGAGTTTGGCAGCTTTAGATTTTGATTTTAGATTTTGATAGCATGTCATTATAAAGACCTGAAGTCAGTCCCCTGGTGCTGTGCTGTTTGTGGTTCTTTAGCCACTAAGAAGGGGTGCAATTGAATTCGAGAGGATAATGAATCACTCAATAGACCTCTCAACAATTTGTCCCCCTCACTTCTGACGCCCCTGGTTTGAGAGACAAACGCTCTCAGCTCAAGAGCTCCATCTAGTGGATGGAACGAGCCACTTACTGACAAGTTGATCACCGCAAATCCCACAGAGCCCATTTGTTATTTATTATTTAGTCCTCGCTACAATGTTTCTACCATCTATATGTCCTCATGTATGCTTTTTTAAAAACTAAAACCACATATTTATTGAAATGTCTTTGCCACAGCAGCCAACGGACATTAACATCACAATAAACAATAATAAAAGTAAAAAAAAAAAAAATATATATATATATATATATGGGTCAGAAGAATGTTTGGGGAGTGTGTATAACGGAGGCTGATTTCTTTGTTTGGTTCCAAAAATGTAAAATAAACAAATATATGATGTGAAGTCAGAGTGACTGGAGTGTTTGTTAGAGACTTTAACTCTGTAAGTTCCACTGATCCCCCTCTCAGATGTACCTGATCAATGTGTGGATCACTTTGAATCCAGTGATCTGAGTTCAAATCTCGGTGGAACCTGGCTAAAGGCAGGTCAGATATGAAAGTGTGCCGATTCTTGCTCAGTTACCTTCTACTCAACTTTACAAACCATAAAATTGCACCTTACATTCAATACCATACATCTTTTTTAAGTTGTCTTCAACTTGTTGCTGTTACCTAGGCTCCTCTGAGTTTTGAACTCAGATGACTGGAATCAAAGTCCACAGAGCTAACTTTACTAACACTGAACAAACAACCATTCTTGTATAAGCTCTATATGGACTTTCTGTTATTTGAGTCCTTGAACGAGCATTAATTTAGGTTCCACCGAGATTTGAACTCGGATCACTGGATTCAAAGTCCAGAGTGCTAACCATTACACCATGGAACCGCTGAAAAGTTGACTTCTATCTCAGGTTACTATTCACCAAAACAGCATTCACCAGTATTCCCACTCAGGTTGCGGATGTAACAGAATCTGAAGCCAAGATATGCAAATTTAGGTATCACACTGAAAAGCTGGAAAGTTTGGTTACACACATTGGTTGCTGCCTTTCAAACCTCTTGCAATAACAGAGGTTTTCCACCAGATGGCAGTAATGTATATACCAGTCTCATACTTTATGTTTTGATTTCATCATTTTGTTCATAAATACTAAACGTAGAATGTCTTCCTGATATATATATATATATATATATATATATATATATATATTATAAACTGTATACATTTCCTGAATAGGATTTAATGTTTTTGACATTATTTATATTTGTCAGTATTTGAATAAACTACCATATACTGTAATGTTAATGAATACAATACTACACACAAACCGCATATCAACATCCTTAACGTGCGAGGCAATGTACCCATTTGTTTTTGCAATTTAATGTAATTGTCTAGTTTAGTCATAACTGTCTCCAATTTTACACATCTTTTTTTTTTCCAGTCACATTGAAAGTGTCTTTCCTGTCATTTCTTGCACGTCTTATGTTGCATCACTTCATAAAAAAAAAAAACAGAAGTAAAAAAGAAAAGAAATGTCTCGTCAGCTGTTCCGCCTTTAATTCCGTGACTTCATGACATCACCTGACGTCACCATGACACACATTTGTATAAATCATGCATAGCAGCTAGTTTGGCATGTAGGAATTGATTTAGAAGAGCTGCTGGGTTGTTGGTAGCAGTGCTCAGTCGTGTGTGAGCTGACCAATCAGAGCAGACTTGGTATTCTGGGCCTTAAAGAGACAGGAGCAAAAACAGAGTGTTTCAGACAGATGGGAATAGAGTGCTGTGACATGTGTTTTTCGAGCTTTAAAGCATGTAAACCTATTCTAGTAGTAACCTAAAAGAAAATTCTGAACTTTAAAAAAAGTATGTCAGTATCACAGTTCTGACAATTTTGACAGTATGATATCTTTATATTGTGCTGCAGGGAGACCGATCTACAGCTCCTGTGTTAGCGGCCAAAAACACCAACCTGAGCTACCACTCTGGACCGCTGCATGCACGGCTAACTGAGCTAACCAGCTAATTGTTGCTACAGTTAGCAGCAGTTAATCTGGTGATCGACTGCCACCAATTTGTTTTCGACAATGAATTCCACAGGATGCACATTTTTACATATTTCATTTTTAAGGTGGCCGTAATATATAAAACAAGGGCTATATCATAGTATAACACTTGGACCACAATTATACTGTAAGACTTAAAGAAATACCAAAAGTAAATTACTGACTTAAAATAGAAACAGGCCAGCAATTAAATCAAAATACTTACTACTTTACTTTAATATTAAATTTACTTAAGCATAAGTATGTGGTAGTGTTGTATTAATACTCTTAACCGAGGATTTGAATACACTGCTTTTCAACAATGTAGCTACAGGGAGGGGAGGAGGGTGTGTGTGTGTGTGTGTGTGTGTGTGTGAGAAAGAGAGAGACGGAGAGGGGAGAGAGAGCTAGGCTGTCACTGGCCGGTGCGGTGTGTGTGTGTGTGTGTGTGTGTGTGTGTGCAGCAGCAGCAGCTCGGCTCAGGCAGCAGACGGCGGCCCCATCTACCGTCCCCTCCTCCGATCATCTCCATTCTCCCCCTTCTCCTCCTTCCGCTCGCTGCTCACATCTTCCGCAGCCGGCTCGGCGACATGTCCGCCCGACCAGGATTTTACCGGCAGGAGCTGAACAAGACCGTGTGGGAGGTTCCGGAGCGGTACCAGAACCTGACGCCGGTGGGCTCCGGAGCATACGGCTCGGTGTGGTGAGTGTGTGTGTGTGTGTGTGTGTGTGTGTGTGTGTGCGTGTGCGTGCGGGGCGGGTGGAGGGGCGAGGCTGCACAGCCACAACATTTACCGTATGTTGGTCATGATGCATCAGCATAGCGATGCGTTCATGTTCGTGTCGGTCATAGGAAAGCTGCGCGTGGAGACTGATGTTATATTGGGGGTTATATTGTTGCTATTATTACCAGATCATTAGTGTCATCAACATTATTATCATTATCATTATTACTATGCCTCTCAGCTTCGTTGTCAGTGCCGAACAAAAACATGAAATAATGCAATTATTTCTATGTTTAAATGTCCACATTGAAGCGTTTCTTCATGTGTACTGTCGTCAGCCACAGAGGAAGACACAGCTGCTCTGCTTGACTTGTTTTTACCCCCACAGCCCAGTGTCTGCTGTCTTTATGTGTGGAGGGGAAATTAATGATTGAGACAGCATCAGCACAGGAATTTCCCAAATACTCCCCACCCTCCTCCCCCCCAGCCTGCACACACTAACACACACTCTCATTCTCTATACTCTAATATGAGGAGTCACTCTGCAGAGGCTGGTGTAGCGGGAACCCTAAAAAAAAAAAAGAAAAAAATGCACATCTGGTTCTCCCCTTGACTAACACGATGCAGGTCCTGGCACCTTGAAGCCCGCACCATCGTTTAACGGGTCCAGAAGCCCCCCACAGCCAGCCCCTTCCCTCCACCCACAGCCTCCGTCCCACTGTCTGTCTGGATGCAGACATCTCCGGCGCTGGAAACATGCAGTTGCTCAGCTGGTGGGATCCCGTTGCCATGGCGATGTGTCATGGCGATAACCACCTCCGTCAGTCAATATTAATTAAGCCGTAATAGAAGGCTGATGGCTACCTCAGGAAATGCTTGACTGGCGGATCCCAGTGGACTCACGGTAACAGTTTTCGAGCCCCGAGTAAGACACCAGGTGGGAATTTGACTGGTTTTGTATCACCGGCATTCACTGATTTTGTTGGCAATCAACTGATGAGTGGTGAACTTACATTTGGAGTCGGAACACTCTTTTTGCTGGAGAAAATCTCAAACACCAATCAAACTGGCTAACCCAGGCAGTGCTGATTCTTTTACTATAATGCACTGCACAGAAACAATATGGCGGCCACCGCCAGTTCAAGAACTTCCTCTTTTTCCAGCCATATCGGTCCGGTGAGGCGCAGGGCGTCCTGGTCATCGTAGGTTTTGACCAAAAGCAAAAGCATGTAGCAACGGTTTCAAAGTGATCTTGGTCGTCCCAGCCGTGAAATACTTGTTCAAGCTCTTCCACCAAAGCTTGGATGTGGCAAGCCCCGTGACGACAGTGAGAGGTAACTGTTGAGCCCAAGCAACGAAGAAACAAAATGAATCGAAAGAAGTTCCGCAGCCATGAAAGGAAAACTCTCTCTGCAGTTGCACTGTGAAATGTAACTTCGGTGAAGTCTAATCGCCCTCGCAGTAAACCCGGTCTGATGACACCCCTGACTCGAGCATATGCCCACTGAGCCTTCCCAGACTACCATGAGGAAAAAAAGAGAAAAAAAAAAGAAAAATCCAAAAATTCATAGGCCAGCTTTGCTACACTGTGTGCTCCCCAATCCTGTAAGGCTGAGTCCAAATCCTGTGATGCTTTCTACCAAGAGGATGAGAGAGAGGCGGAAGATTTAATGCCTCTAAGTCCAAATTTCTCCAGACGGAGCGCTCGCTCTGTGCTGTTTAGGAGACAGTCTGGAATAGGATGCTGAGTTCTGATTCATCATTTGTTGTTTGGAGCTTTCTCTGTGTGGGTGAGGAAGAATCCCTAACTGACACTTCAGGCTGAGTTTACTGCTTCTTCTTCTCGCAGTGTCAGAGCTGCGTGTCCCAGAAGTGCAGGAGAGTGTTTGGGCTATCGTCATAGATTCAGGTCTTGTGCAATGTCCCGTATTAGAAAAGACATTCTAGCAGGAAACTGATATGGAGCTCATGTGTCAGCCTCTTCAGCCGCACCCATCATAGCTGCTTGCCTGCGTCCAGAAGGGAGGTTTTATCTCGACAGCAGCTGACTTCCTGTCAAGTCAGATGTTAATTAAGACACCGTACGAACATGCAGGAGATGGGATGTGCTTCTCGGCCAGAGCTCCGCTTTCCAATTCAGGCTCCCACAGGAGTGTTTTGTGCACAAACATCTTGCCAACATGGCAGCTTTTAAAGCTCGGCTCAGAATAGAGCAAGAGTAAAAATGTAGATGGATCATGACTTTGCTCTCAGATGTTTGATTCGCCCTCAGGAGTATAAGCACACTGGTATTTTTGGAGCATGAAACTGCCGTGGCTGAGGTTTTGATTCCAGTTTTGGACCGTCGCGCGGCGTGTGCAGTGTTATCAAAGCATCCATTCATGGAACATGAAGCTTGTCTGTGTTTACAGAAGATAACCGACATTTGTTACACCGGATCTTTAAAGGTTCGGTTCAGTTCATGGAGTCAGAGCTCATGTCCGTCTATTGTTGACTATTTTCAGCCAGTAACTCACAGGGAAGAGAGAAGTCATTTTAATTGCAATGAACTTTTAAAGAAGACATATTAGGCTCATTTTCAGTTTCTTGATTTTACTTTGCATTGCTACTAGAATATTCACTTAATGCGCAGGAAACAACCGTTTTCTCAAACTGTCCAGTGCTGCACCACTGTATCACCCCCCTGTCTGAAATGCTCTGTTTTAAGCTCCTGTCTCTTTTAAGTATCCCCCCCTTCTGAACAGTCTGCTCTGATTGGTCAGATCGCACAGGCCTGAGCTAGCAACGCTAGCAACGAGCAGCTGTGCTGAATCAGCTCTTAAGTGTTTGACATCACCTGGTGTAGCGTGATGTCACAAAGTCATGGGATTAAAGGCGGGACTACTAATAAGGCGTTTCAGGAGCGGCAGTTTCTGTGGGAGAGTGGAGCTCCTATTAGCCACACCAGCACATATAAAAAAACCGAAAAAGCACAAAAGGTCTCCTTAAATTATATGCTTCAAAACAATGAAGATAATTGATAAAGTTAATTGATCAAGTTAATTGCATCTAAAAGCATGCAGGCTTTCTCTACAGTCTAAACATTGTATCCATCACATCTAGCTATCGATTTCTGTTGCTTATCCGTAACTTTTAGAAAACAAACCACTCCACACACTAAATCTTTGGTGTCCCAAACCTCTTGTCTGTCGCACAGTGTTTAACATGTGTGTAATCGTAAGAAGAACGTGGAGAGATAAAAAAAGCGAGTTTTTTTCCTTCCGCCTCCTGTTTTAATCACTGCACCTTCTGAGCTGTTAGATTTCTCAGGGCATCGCATCGACAGCGTGTAAGTGTGAAAGATGGCGCTGGTGAAATGCCCAGACTTTCACTCAAACTCTTTCTTAAATTAAAACACACACGCACGCACGCACACAAAGAACATTCCTCCACACACCACCCTGCAGAGCCCCTTGCATTGTTAATGTTGATCTCGGGCCCATTGTCAGTGACTTTCTCATGGTAAGGCTCGATTAGCAGTCAGATGGGGGGGGATGGCTGCTGGGAGTGCGACGTACGTATGCATGTGCGGCGATATGGGGGGTTTGGATCCATCCCACAGTCTACCTCTTGAGACGCACAGTAAAACTGCTCTCACCGTTTATCTCACACGGCGGCGTGCTCTCTTTTGTAATGCCTCTTGAGGCTGCAGAGCTGAGGTCAAGGATCCGACAAGATCACATAATCCATTATAGCTGGAGCCGAGCAACCTATACCCCCATCGCCCCTGGGAGAAGGGGATCCTAGTGACACAGAAATAGAACTTAGAAAGAGAATAGTGGAGTAGTTACGAGGGAGTACATTAAGGATGAGATCTCGAGATTCAGGAGCTGAAGAGCACAGATACCAGAGAGAGAGAGAGAGAGAGAGAGAGAGAGAGAGAGAGAAAGAGGGGTATCATAAATACAGAGCTGATTGAATAATTTAACACGCAGCGCCTCTTGAATTTTGATAAGTCATGAAACAAAAAAGTTCGGAGAGGGCTGAACGCTGTGGTATCTCTCTCCTAATCCAGACTCATTGTCCTCTCATCTCCCTCTTGCCATTGAATAGTCTCTTTTCCCACTTCTGTTCCCGACACCGAAACTGTGCCGATTTTGGGCCGGGCGAGAGCGACCGTCAGGAGGGAATGTGCGCTAAAGCTGATCAAGGCTGCTTTCATCTCATGTCAGCGTATGTAACATCTGTTCAGTGAACCAGAACTCTGGCACGGAGCCTCTCATTTGGTTTAACCATGAATAAAACATGGCCGCCTAATTGTCACCTGTCAAAATTGTTACGTCTCGGCTTGTCGGTCGGTAGATTGGAAACATGATGAACGGAGCCGAAAGCCGAGATTGGGTTTCTGATTTGTTGCTTATCGTGTTTGGGTAGATGGATGGTTGTCGGGTGACTGCAGTGCAATTTAAAAGACATGGGTGTGTGCATGCTTAATGATAGTGTGTGGGTGTGAGAGAGTGAGGGTATGTGTGGGGGAATTCAGATTCAGATGAGAACTTGATGCGACACAGCTAGTTAGCATAGTTAGCATGATGATTTCACGCAGGTGGAAACAGCTGGCCTGGTCCCACACGGCACTGTGTGAAACGAAATTATAATTTTTACACATCTTTTTTGTATAACTTAAAGATATTAGATGGAATTAGTGAGCTTTAGAGGTGCTGGTAGAGTGATTTCGCTACCTTCGAACAGAGCTATGTTAGCTCCTCCCCTGTTTCCAGACAAGCTAAGATGAAAAGCCTCTAAATGTAGCATTCCATCTCCCCTCTTCCAAAGCCTTTACATCACATCAGCTAGCATTGCGAAGGCTAGGAAACGTTAGGTAAGGTTGATAAAGTTAGCTAGCAAATGTTAGCATTGCTAATGCTAGGTAACATTAACGTCGCTATCGCTTGCTTGCTAACATTGGGGCAGTACAGTATATCTATAGAAATCAGCCATTTCTTACGTTGTTTCCCCACAAACTGACAACTATGTGCGTTTACGTGATATGAATCACGTTGCTTTTGGCTGACAAGCTTTGTTAGGAGCTGGAACCAACAGTCACACTTTTCACTCAGACAAAACAATCACTTTGGACCAGACAAAAAATTTTAAATGATTGATAAACCATCATAATAATTTTTTTTAAGAAAAAAAGATAAATTTATTCTGCACCTTTCTCCATGCTCGTAGATGCCTTTAAAAAAAAAAAAAGAAAGAAAAGATTTGACTACATAAAAGTCTCTCAATATGACCTATAAAGGGGCCCCGTGTAACTGCTGTGTTGTATTGGAAGCCAGTGGTGTTTATGGTAGCGGGCCCCATTTCTGAGCTAACGTTAGCTACCGTTGCACTTTGCTAACATTGTGGAGGGAGGAGCTGTGACAAGAACATGCATGAAGTCGCATCATTTGGACTGTCTGTAAAATCTGACCCGAGTCCAGCAGCATTAAGACAGCGTAAACAAATCATCCACAGGCTTGTATAGGTAGCGTTTCAAGTCACGTCATGATCCGACCGCTTATAGCAAATAAAAGATGTGACTAATACATGAATTAAATGGATTCGTGATTCAAAGAATTGCTCCAAATTGTTACACAGAGCCCCTTAAATACCCTGCATAAAAACCGAATGCCGTTTGGGATGCAGGGAACGAACTCGGTGGCTCGTAATTCCCTCTCTCTATTTGCAAGAGCCCTCCCATTTCAAATATATGCTAATCGTATAGTTCTTCCCTACTAATTTAATGAGAATGCATCACATTAACTGATAAGATGAGAAAATGCCCATGAAACCACTTTCCATTTGTGCATAAACAGAGTACTCGAATCATCTGACGTCTGGTATTAGCTGCCCCCTCCCCCCCTTCCTTCCTTTTTGAAACTGGAGGAGCATTAAGTGCTTTGATATATATATATATATATAAAAAAATAAAACAATACCGAGACAAGAGAAGAGGAGAGAAATCGATGCTCGGTTGGGCTGTGTGTGTGTGTGTGTGTGTGTGTGTGTGTGTCGACAGCAGCGCAGTCCAACCCATGTATGGAAGATGGCAGGGGGAGGAAGGTATGTGAGAGGCAGGGAGGCCTGGTTCGTGTCAGGGGCGGAGGGGACCGGCTGCTGTCCTGGACGAAAGCTCGGCAGGGACATCCGGACTGGCAGTGGGGGAGTCAAGGCACACGGATGCACTTCAGCTGCGCCAGAGAGTAGTTTACTCATGCGCGTGAACATCACAGGTCACCGTGAAGTGATACAGTAATATTTACACTGAGCTTCACACCGCGGACGGGCAGGAGACACGCATCATTTGGCGGGGCACTTCTGGTCAGTTTCAGGATGCAGCGTGACTGCTGCGAGCTTGCAGGTTTCCAGGAAAAAGAGGAATGACAGATATTGACGGTTGCACAGGCCCCCTCCGTCAATAGATTTGATACATTTTAGAGAGAAGAGAGAAGATGAAAAAGCCCCAATAAAATACAGTCAGACCAGCAAAATGGTTACAGGCTGCCGAAGCTATGCTCTGTGCCTTCACGGTGTCCATGTGTAGGCCACTGCAAGGGACACATAGAGAATGAAATCAGATGGATGTCAGAAATTAAAGGGATAGTTGTGAAATTGTTTGAGATAAGAAGACCGATGCCTCTCTCATACGTGCTATGCCAAATAAAATATAAGATACTGCCAAGAGATGATTAGCATACGCTAGAATACAGAGTGGAAACAGAGGGGAAATGGCTAGCACAAAAAAATAAATAAATCCAACAGCACATTCAAAAAGGACTTTTATCATAGTTGTTTGATCAGCACACAAAGCAAAGTGTAAAAATAACAAATAGTGTTGTTTTTCAGTGTTTAAAGGGGCACTATGTGGTTTTGTAGAAGATTTACAATATTAATCAGGCAACGATACAAAACCAGATATATTTTTCCCCATAGCTGAATAAACAAGCTGTTCAAAGAGGATAATTAGGTCCCCAGAAACACTTTTTGAAACGAGAAAGGTGGCAGGGTCCGCCGCATATAAACAAAACAGTATGAAACTGCGTTGTCGTTTGTTTATTCAGTTTATTCGGCCCTGAAAACTGGGGAGTGTTTATTTATCAAGTTTGTTTAGGCAAAAAAAACCAAATCAGTCGAAATGACGCAGTGCTCCTCTGAGTGAGACTGTCATTGAACGCCACTCAGGGAGAAGTCTGTGGCTGAGGAGTCAGTTGTCGCACCCACGACAGAATAAAACGATGCCGCGTGACAAGTGGAGTTGTTGGGGGTTTTTTTTTCACACAGTAAAAAAAGTTCTTGTTATTGCCTCAGTGTACCGTGCCTCACCCAGAGCTGACTGCTTGATACGACTGCTCTTGTATTCTGCTGCCCAAAAGATCTTTGAAGTAAAAGGTGAATCGGCGGATTGCGGTTTCGACAGAAGTTCACCACGTTACTGAGAAATTCCTGAAATGAGCACACATCAGAAAAAAAACATTACGCGTGTGCAAAAGGGGATTTTTTTAAACATTTTTTTTGGTTAAGTTATCAGGAATTAGTTAGAAAAACAATGGTACAGGCCAGGTGACAGCGAGACGGTGTAAACCATACATGGAGTCAGTCGGTTCGACGTGTAAAGGACAGTGAGTCTTCCCTCGAACAGCCTTTTTCCAGTGTTTCACTTCTTCCTTTTGTTGCTCTGTCACTGCAGTGCCGCGCAGCAATTTCTCAATTCTCAGCCCCTTTCCTTCCTGTTTGCCTGTTCCGCTCTCTGATGCCTGTAGTATTAGTATTATTATCGCTGTGAGCGGTGAAAAAAAGACATCAGCACCACAAAGGCAGCGGAGTGAGCGGCAGCAGGGCCCGCCGCTCGGTGCGTGGAATTGGCATTTACATTTCAAAAGAGGCAGACTAAATGAACCCCGGTACTTTTTTAAAATTTTTTTTTACAATATCCGACATGCTCACTTCTCTTGTTCCACCACATCCTCTGTCACCATCTCCTGCTCTCTCTGCATCCGTCTGTCATTCTCTGTTTCTATAGATAGACATTATCTCACAATCTGAGGCTGATATCAGGTTTGACATTTGGGGGGTAATAAGGAACGAACAGCGGACACCAGCTAGCTTGGCTTCATCCAAAAGTAACATTTGGCTAAACTGCAGAGACGCAGTAATTAATGCACTACATTTCATTTGTTCAGTTTCTTGGTGGTAAAACAACAATTTGACGTTTTAGCACGATGACAGGAAACGGGGAAACAGCTCGGCTAGCCAGCTGTGTCCAAAAGTTACAAAATTAGAGGATGGAGCTGTGACTTATCTGTATTAGTACAGATTAAACAAAGGAAATTGAAATTGCTGGTGATGAAGTATTAACCATGTACATAAACCTACCTTTGGACACTACTAGGCTAGCTGTTTCACACGTTTTCCAGTTGTCAGGCTTTTGGCCGCAGCTACGTAAATAGGACTGAAGGACAAACGTGATATGAATTTTGTTATCTAACTCTTGACAAGAAAGCCAATGAACTAATTTCCCGAGATGTCAACCTTCTTCAATATATTTATTTATTTTCACTGCTTTTTTGGGTTTGTTTTTATGGAACTTGCATTTTTATGTCTATTTACGATAAAAACTCTATGGTTTTGGTGGATGGATGGATGGATGGATGGATGGTTTTGGATTTAAAAAAACAACAACGACTACATTTTGGGACGTCATCTCATCATATCAATGACAGTAGCTTCAGTAAACAATACGCTCTAATCGATTATCTCTCTCTCTGTTCTCTCTCCAGCTCGGCCTATGATGTCGTCCTACGGCAGAAGGTTGCGGTGAAGAAGCTGTCCAGGCCCTTTCAGTCTCTGATCCACAGCCGCCGCTCGTACCGGGAACTCAGGCTGCTCAAGCACATGAAACACGAGAATGTTAGTGCTCCTCGAGATAGCACCCAGAGACGGGCAGTCGCGGCTCCCCCGCGTGCTTCCGCTTCTGTTATTGATCAGCTCTGCATGTCTTGTCTCTGCCCCTGCAGGTAATAGGGCTGCTGGACGTCTTCACACCTGCTGCAGCGTTAGAGGACTTCAATGAACTGTAAATCCTTTTTTTTTTTCTCTCTCTTGATGTTTCCTACGAGCTATACAGCTGTCCACATTTCAACAAAAAAAAAACCTCAAAGATTCTGTGATCACAGGGCAGGGGTGGTGTAGGTGGAGGTTATCTTAGGGGGATTACAAGCTCGCAATAAATGACGGTTGCCATGGCATCATCACTATGTGCTACCCCAACCCCCCACTCACCCCGTGCACCTTCCCCCCTTGTTTTTTCCACAGCTACCTGGTGACTAACCTGATGGGCGCAGACCTCAATAACATCGTTAAATTTCAGAGGCTGTCAGACGAGCACGTGCAGTTCTTAATTTACCAGCTTCTCCGTGGCCTCAAGGTACCCGCATAACGACACACCTGCTGTACGCCGTACTGAACGCTGCATGCATAATATATGTGTTGTACCGGAGAGATGTGCAGGGAGCATTTCAGTGGTTTCCAGGTCGTTTCTTTTGTCTGACGTGCCCCCACAGCCCCGACAGATGAACTCGATTGCAATTGAACTTTTGATATTTTATGTCGCTGTGGTCAAGTGTGATTTTATGCTACTAACTTCAGTGACGAAAACAAAAAGCTGCCATCAACAGAAGAGAGTCGAGAATTTACGGGGGCATCAGCAGTGGGCAACAAAAAGTCAATTGGGCTTGTCTGTTTCAAAAGAGAGAGAAACTTGAATTTGGTTGTACAGTTAAAATGCAAAAATATCTGTTTTCCTGAAATATATAAATACTTTCAGCATGGATAAATTAGTTGAATTTTGCAGCTGAAAGGAATGGATGGATGGTTGAATAAGGTGGCTAAGATAATGGATAAATGGTGTAAATTACCAAATTCTGCTCCTTTGAGTCATAGTCCCAGTCAGAGCTGCTGTAAATCACCTCCATACTGTTTCCCCCCCATCTTCAAACTGGCATCTCTTCTCGGTAGCCTGGTTTTAGCTGACCCCCCCCATCTGGTTGTGCTTCAGCTAGACATCTGTCAGACAAAAGGGCTCCTGAGCACCACAGCTAACTGGGCTACTTGCTAACAGCAATTAGTCGCAGTAGCTAAAGATAGCTATTATACACCTGAAACTCTTGTAATAATTCAAACTATCGATTAATTTTAGATAACTATGTTAACTGTTTAATTTAAATATTTATCCATTACTACTCTCTGTTTCCAAACTACCTCAGCTGATTCTGTTATTGCTGAATAGCTTTCACACAATAGCAGGTGTCACAGCTGACATTCTCTGTGGCTTAGAAATTTGGTGTGAATTGGGGCTGCCTGTCAGCCGTCTCTCTGTCAGAAATATGAAACCACAGTCTATGTTTGCATCAACACTCCTTATATTTATCTTAAGCTCCACATCCTGTTATTCTTCATGAATTCTGCCCGAAGCCTGACTGCTTACACTGAATCAGCCCAGCAGCCGGCCGGACCGGCTGTTCAGCCTTCCTGGTGACCAGGAGGCAGACAAAGCAGCCTCCCTTTTAGATGGGGGTGCCATATGAACTGCACTGTTGACCCCTGTCTCCCTTTATGTCCTCTCTCTCTCTCTCTCTCTCTCTCTCTCCTCCCCTCTCTCCTCCCCCCATCCTCCTGCCCCACCCCGCCGCCTGTCGAACAGTACATCCATTCAGCGGGATTGATCCACAGAGTGAGTGCCTCCTTGTTGTCATTTTGACCGTCAAGTTTGCGAAAAGCATAAAAGTTCTTGCCGGCTTTAAAAAGTAACTTCTGAACACAGATTTCCCTTTATATTTCCCTTAAAATAGCACTCCACTGTCTGGCGGTATCATCGCCGAAGATATGTGATGTTTACGCAGTGAAACTCTCGAAGCCCAGTACTGCATGTTTTATACTGTCTGCACCGTTCACTCAAACCAAAATATTCTGGATGCCTTTGCGTGATCTTATTCACCTTCACACACACTTCAGTAGGACATTCTCAAAGACTCTGGAATCTGCACCAGATAAAGCTCTGTATGTTTGGCTGCGCGGCATGACTGAGTTCCAGTCTTTGAAAATGGATTGTAGCCTCCTTAAGAGAAAAAAAAATAAAAGTAGAGTATCTACTTGTTATTGTCCTTCAAGGTTGTTAGAGTTGGGTGAAATCCAGTTGCCGGGGCCGAAGGAGTGAATATTTGATAATTGGCTACAAATAGAAAAGTCGATCAGCAGCTTGAAGCTGAATGTGCGGCAGTGTTAAAAGAACAGGAAAGGGCTGAGCTGCTTTACATTCACATCTACCCCTCTATGTGCAGATACATCTATATTCTAATCATGCTTGTCTCTCCTCCTCTGCTTTGCTGTCTCTGCCAGGACCTCAAGCCGAGCAACGTGGCAGTAAATGAGGACTGTGAGCTGAGGGTGAGATTGAAGTTTAAACCAGCGTGCGGATCCTTCACTCCAACCTGTGAGCTCTATCAATCAACAAAAAAATTAAAATGATAAAAACTGCCTTCCTGTCCTGCAGATACTCGACTTTGGATTGGCCAGACAGACGGACGACGAGATGACAGGCTACGTGGCGACGCGCTGGTACAGAGCACCGGAGATCATGCTGAACTGGATGCACTATAATCAGAACGGTAAGACGCTAATCAGAACTACAGACATTTATGCTTTTTTTTTCCACCAGATGAAATGTCATCCGAATGACTAAACCTCTGGTGTTTCTCTTCCAGTTGATATTTGGTCAGTGGGATGCATTATGGGAGAGCTGCTGAAAGGAAAAGTCCTATTTCCTGGCACCGACTGTATCCTTTATCAGCTTGGCGAGAGCCCGCTGCAATTTGCAGCCTTTTTCCCCCTCTTAGCATCAGCCTTCCATTATCTCCGTAAAGTGCCCTGTGGACGCAGACCTCTTGCGGATTTGCATTACAATCCCGAGGCCTTTCTGAAGGGGAGGCGCATCAACAGAGAGAAGTGGGGAGTGAATGGCAGCGATGACAAAGGGCTGAATTATCCAGGTTATTGTGTTCGGTATCTAAGTGCGGAACTAAAACAAATTTGATTTACTGATCTCTGTGTGTTGGCCGACCTGCCGTCTAGAAAATAGCTGTTGCGCTTGCCGAGAAGAGTTTTCTGGTCTTGAGCTGATTCCCTGTGTGATGACACGATGTGAAATCTGAACAGCCCTTAACTCCTCCCGCGCGAAGACATCGACCAGCTGAAGAGAATCATGGAGGTCGTCGGGACCCCGACGCCGGATCTGTTGAAGAAGATCTGCTCCGAACATGTGAGGATTGTTGGGGGGGGGTGTTTGTTTGGTTTGAAGAGAGTGTAAATGACTCTGTTATCTACATGCTGCTGTGTCACTGCCGCTGACGCAGGCAACCTGATTCATTCACTCTGTTGACATGGCTGCTGATTGAATGGTCAATACGTGTGAGTGTTGGGGTGATTGATCGCTAAACTGTTTGACACTAAATGATCCATACCGTCACATGCCACGAGCTGAGCGCCGCTCTGTATTTGCAGGCGCAGAAGTACATCCAGTCTCTGCCCTTCATGCCTCAGCAGGACCTGGAAAAGATCTTCCGGGGAGCAAATCCGCTAGGTGGGCAATGCGCGATTGCATTATCAACATCTTGAATTCGATTGCAAGGCTTCTAGAGGCTCAGGCGGCTCCCTCCATATTTGTAAATGAGAAATTCAGTTACAAGGATCCATCACCTCCTTCTGTTTCTCTGTCTCCGTTAGCTGTCGATCTGCTGAAGCGCATGCTGGTTCTGGACTGCGATGGGAGGATCTCGGCCAGCGAGGCTCTTTCCCACCCCTACTTCTCGCAGTATCACGATCCGGACGACGAGCCGGAGGCCCCGCCTTACGATCAGACACTGGAGAGTAAAGACCGGACTCTAGAAGAATGGAAAGGTAAACTGTCATTTGGAAAAAAAAAGGGCACAACAGATGTGTTTGCAGTGTATCCATGGCATTTTAAAAATGTCCAGATGTTCTTTACTTCTCAGTTTCTTTTAAAATGAATGCTCTCACTTCCTTCAGCGCAAAATTTTAAAAGGGCACGTTTGATTCGCGGATGAGGAAGTCGCACATGTCGATGCCACAGATCCAAAAAGTCAGCTTCAAACTGCAGAGCTCTTTCTTCGGGGATTACACAATGCTGAGTTTAAATTTGGATGTTTGTCGGAGGGAATGCTGACTACTCGGCCAAAGTACTGAGGGTTATGAAATGTTCACGGACGCCATTTGTGCCGTGATAAATGTGATTACATTTCATTTCAGAGGGGAGTTTTATGGTTTGTGAAATGCCCCGGAGCCGATGTGAGTCATGGCGGATCATTCTGTGCATCCTGATGTAAAGTCTCTGTGACAGACCAGCTGCACAAGCACAATTACAGTGGCACTGATTACAAACTTGTGCCAGAGGACTCCTGGTGTTTATGTCAAGTTAACTGTTGTGACAAAGTAACTTCAAACTTTGACCATACATACGTTTTACTCCACTACATTTATTTGATAACCATAATTACTAGTTAGTTACTAGTTACTGTGCAGGCCGCATGCCGCATCACATTTTTTTTTTTATTTCATACATCTTATCCACAATCAGATTTAGAAAAACAAATGCTGAATCTGATAATCAGAAAATGTCAAATATCTGAGCCAGTGTTCACAAACATTCTGAGAACTCACTAACTAAGCTGAAGAGTGATTTAGATAACTTAGTGAGGAGGCGGGGTCGACCTGGTTGCTAGGTGGGAACCATTGTTTTAAAAGCTGCGATTGGCTGATCAAAAAAAAGAAATTAAAATGTGCTCTTGGTGATACCGGGCAGAGAGTGGACAGTGAACGCAACCTTCCTAATCATAGAATTCAGTCTGTATTCAGAACGACTATTATTTTATGTAATGAATATCTCTGGTGGGTAACTTGTAACATATACTCTAAAGAAGCCCAAAATTCAAACCAAGTCAAACCATTTTAAAGGGAGCACACCAGCGAGGAGTGTTATCTAGCGTTGCATTAACTCACTGTCATTCAGTGGTTGGGGAATATTTCTCCTTCCTCTTTGTCATCCCACCATTTTCTCCTCAAACTAAGAAACAATTAAGGCTCTTAAAAGTCTTAATGTAAAGGACAAAATTATTGGAAAACATCATAATTCTGAGAGCAACTCTTAGACTTAGATAAAGTACCAGATACAATAATTGTCCAGGTCTAAAAGTATACAGTTTATACATACATGTAAAAATATATTTAATGTATTTTTGCTTGTACTTTTGATAAGACTTGTACTCAAATACTATAGGGGTGACTTTCACTTTTGCTAAAGTAATATTTTAACAGGGTGTCTTTACTTTTACCCAAGTTTGACTTTCGGGTACTTTTGCAACACTGATTTCAAGGATACCACTTCATTAAAGGGGCAGCTTGTTGTTTTTGAGAAGAAATTGACATTCACTAGAGGAAAATAATGTCCCCAGAACACTGTTTGAAGCTATAAAGGTGGCAGGGTCCGCCACATGTAAACAAAGTGAGACAGTATGAAACTGTGTTGTCCTTTACTACTGTCATTTTGTTCATGCAGTTTATTTCGGCATGAATAAAACAATCTTCTGATTAAAATGTATTCCTCAAAACTACACAATTTTGTCTCTAAAACCAGTTTGAAAAACAATCCTCACCGTCTCTTTACAAGGCTCAAACCCTTTCTTTTCCCATCTTTCTCATGTATGTCAACAGAGTTGGTATTTGAAGAGGCCAACAGCTTCAAGGCATCCGGCAGCAAGACTGATAGCCTTCAGGTGGAGCAGTAATCCTCTCTCTGCCCCGCCTCGACCCCCCCTGCCCCACCACCACCTACAGAAGGACCACGTACTCAGTGAGCGGGAGAAAGGACTGTGGGAGAGAACTCTGCCTCCCCTCTGCTCGGTGTGACTGTGTCTGGTTGCCTTGTCATGAGTTTGTTTGAGCAGCAGGGCAGGACGGCCTCCGCTGGAGTCGGATGCTCACGCTGCAAACACGGGGGAGAATTTTAGGACCTGACAGACGGAGCTTTCCGTCCAAAAAAGTTGCTTCCTCTTATGTTTCCGCTCGACGAGGGTCAAAAAAAAAAAAAAAGAAAAAAGAAAAAAAGAGGAGGAACCAGTCACTGTGGCTACGTCAGGGATCGCAGAGGACGTGGGGGATTCATACGGGGGAGCAACTTTGAGGGGAACTGAACTGTGTTTACGGACTGATAGAAGGGTTTAAAAAGGATTGAAAAAAAAAAATGCACACTAGGATTTCCAAAGCGACGACCGACCGACCGACCGAGCGCCGTCTGGCCCCTCATCATGACAAATGCCACAAGCAGTCAGCGCTTTCATATACAGAATTCATGTTTCAAGGCTAGCATCGGCGCCACGTCATGCCACATAGCAGCTTTGCGTCTCGCCTGCATACTACTGCATGATTTATGTGCATTTTATTATCACAGACTATTACCGGTACTGTATTATAAACCAACAGGACGGCTTATCGCATCTGCCACCCAGCTGTAAAACCAGCCTGGGGGGGGGGGTCGGACAGCGGCGTTACCAGGAAGCGCGGCCAGCCTTCAGCCTGTTTTATCTTTTCTAATTTCCGCACGGTGAAATAAAAAAAAAACAACAAAAAAACAAAAAGCAAACAATAACCTACTGCTCTCCCTCAGGTGAAGGAAAGTCATCCTCACTTGCTTATAGGATAGTAAATACCAACTGTGCTATTAATTAGCAAGGTTATGAATATATGCCAAAGCTGGAGCAGAGAGGCTTGTGTGGTGGGTTTGTGTTTACAGTGTGACCTCGCCTCTCGGATACAATTTCCACCGATGGCTATTTTTCTGATCACCTGTTGGCTTTGGCAGAGCTCCGTCAGGTTTCCATAGTTGTCTGCTGACTCTTTTACAGCCCCAAACGATTTGTGTTTACCATAATTAAGATTAGGGTTATTTTGTAAACTGTTACAGGCGGTTTCCCGGGCAGCGTGTAACTGTGCTGGATAATAATGTATTACCCAACCGGTAGCTCCATCCGAGCGGCGACTGGTCAAACGCTCCAGGGCTGATGATTCCTACAATGCAGCCATATTTGGCTGCTTGTGGCGTCCAGGGAGCTCATTAGTGATCTTTCATGCCTTTTTCCCAGTGTTACGAACCAGACTGAGCGCGCTCATTAGCGTCCAGAGTATCAAAGCATTGCGGATGTTTTTCACCCCCGATTGTAGCTGTTTCAAGTTCATCGTGACATTATTGTACCCACGCTGATGAAGGCCTTTCACAGGTAACATTTGTGCAAGCGGCATGAGCTCAGCGCGTATGCGGATCCTTACGTGAAATGGCCGACTTCCTCACTGATATTGCGCCACCGCTCTCGCAGCAGACCCGAGTTTTTGTTCTAAATCACTTGCTGAGATAGTAATAATCTGGCTGTGTTAAACCACAGTGCGAAGAGCCGACAAAACCACAGGTTCCCCAGCTGAATACTGAAGGTCAGAGAAAATGTCAAGAAGTGAAAGACAGAGGAGATATTATGAAATCTAGTGTTCTGACATAAACTAAGGAAACACAGTCTTGCACCTAGTTTGGGCAGATCTGTTAATATCTGATAATGTTAAGTGAGAAATACATTTATTAGTATCTTTACTGCGCTGTAACAAGGATTATTATTGTTACTAGGTAGATGGGGACTTAAAACGTAGAAAAACATAAAATGGCTCCATGCAGATCTCTCTGTGTAATCCAAGTCTCCAGAAGCCCTGAGACTTTCACATTGATTTGGAAAGATGATATCAACACCCTCGATGCACGCTCAGGTCTGTGCACCCACTTCAGACTTGGTGTGAGCTAACGCTTTTAGCGTAAAAGCTACAGTGAAGAATTGAGCTTGAAAGAGGGTGTAGATAACGTCTTTTAAAATCAATTTGTGATCTTAGGGCTTCCGCAGACTTGGATCACATGGGACCAGCTAAATGGAGCCATTTTATGTATTTTCAGTTTTAACATTAAAAAAAGTCCCCATCTACCTAAGTTGTTCATAATGACTGAATTTCATTTGGGGGGGAATTTAGCCTTTAACTGACCTTCTGATACCGAGTAGCAATACTAGGTGCTCTTTAGACTAGCGCGTGTACCCTTGACGTTAACCTAGCTTGCTAGGTTAGCTGGTCAGATGAACAACAGAATAAAAAGTGAATTTAAGGGACATTTAGTTGGAAAGTTGTATATTAATGAGTGTAACGCCGGTGTTTTCGACGCTAGTTAGTCTCTCTGACCTCACACCAAGTAGCAGCACAAGTAGCTCTTTACATTAGCTAAAGAGCGTTAAGCTAGCTCTGATTTTAAGGTTAAAGTGTTCATGTAAATGTTCCTTCTCAGTCATGCAGGTTAAAACTGTAGTTTCTTGGCTTCGTCCACGTAAGTTTAACTCAGCCAATGAGATTATTTCTGCCAAAACATCAACTTTTGCCATTTTTGAGGAGCACAAGAAGGAAACTTCCTCCAAACAATTTTTTATTTTTTCCCCTGTGATGGTACACACTGGAGTGCTACGTGTCGCCTTTTGTGCAAGCCGTCCACTAACACTGGATGCAAAACGTCGAATCAGCAGAATCAAAGCTGTCTCAGTCAAAGCGTGTACGAGCTCTGAATGTTCAAAGTGTTTTCTGTGCTTATGTGGACGTTGTACAGTATATGTGGTGGAAATGAATAGCAAACTGCAAAACAAAAACAAAAAAAAAACACGAATGTATATGTATGCTGTGTGTATGTATGCTAACAAGTTAGATGTGTCTTACGAAGACGTCACATGCCGCCACGTGTGTGTGTGTGTGTGTGTGTGTGTGTGTGTGTGTGTGTGTGTGTCGACGGTAGCCATGAGTGTGAAATCATAAAGCAGAATGTCAGCGCTCTGGTTTTTTTTAAACGATTCAGATGATTCTTTTTTTTCTCATTCACCGACGGGTAACATGACTTTGCGAGTCTTGGCTTCAGCAGAATAAACGTCATCTTTTCTGTTCGTGTGTCTCTTACTCCTCGCAGCACTCAGTCATTTTGACACACACCAGACACACACTCCACCTCTATGCCAACAGTTCGGAGAAAGGCTCTTTCCTGCTGCTTGAAGTTAGACCGCCCGAGCTTGGCGAGGAGGAAGTGGCCTTCCATCGAGCCCTGAACTCGCCACACACCACCGGGATGAATTGGAACGTCGACCCACAGCCTGTATATTAATAATGATAATATTGTGGCTGAAGGGGAGCAGCAGCCAGGCTCCAAAATCTTGTGGAAGTCCTTCCTAAAAGATTGGACTTTGGTTGTTCTCTTATGAAATAGGATAGAATATAATAAACTATAGCTTTGTCAATAGAGTAGCATATTATAGAATGTATAGTATTACATGCAGACTAAACAACTCATCTGCCCCTGCACTCCCTCTGCTACTAAATGTCTCCACTCAAATTGCCTGCTGAGTATATTATAGTATAGTATGGATACATGGAATATTGTATGGCATGTTATATGCCTGTTATAACAGAATAGTGGGTGGGAGGGGGATGAGAGGGGGTCCCCTCATTGTAAGCAAAATTCCCAAAATGCATTCTTCTTGTTAACCTGCTCGCTCCACTTACTTGGCTTCTGTCTGAGGTTTGTGCAAGTTAGAGTCAATGGGCCGGACCAAAGAGTGCAGGTGAATGGAACGAAATGGGTCCACTCCCCCTGTATCACACACTGGATATGGTTTGGTATAGCACAGCATTATATAGAACAGTATACTGCACAATATAGTATATGATAGTAAAGATGAGAGTGGTAGTATCATTGTGTAGTAAACTATAGTATGTGTAGTGTAGTGTACAGATTAGCTCACATGACACGATAACACTTAAAGGAACAGTTAAATCAAAAGATGAACATTCAGTTGTTACTCATTCATCCTCATGCCGTTGGAAAGTCAGATGAAGTGCAATCTTGATCTTTAAGGGTAAGTTCACCCCAAAACAAAAGTTCAGTTGTTTTTTTTTTTTTACTCATCCTCATGCCAGTTGAAGGTCAGATGTTTCAAAGTCCACAGAACATTTCTTCACATCGTTTCACAGCCAAACAGCGTTGCAGCGTTCCCCTGCACAGCTGGAGCAGAAAAAAAAACAAAATAAAAAAAATAAAATGGCTTCATACCAGTGTAATCAAACTCTCCTGAAGTCCCAAGATCCCAAATTTATTTCAAAAGATGCTGATTACACTCTTGATGGCACTTGGCATAGTAGCTACAGTGAAGATTTTGGCTTTAAAAAAAGAAAAAAAGAGAAAATAACCTCTTTGCAAATTAGTTCGGGACCTCTGGGATTGACATGACATGACATGACGCTGTATGGAGCCAGTTTGTTTTTCATTCAGCTGTTTTGTGTTAACATTTTAAAACAAGTCCCCATCTGCCTCAGTTGTTCAGGAGAACGCTGCAACACTATTTTGCTGTGAAACAATGTGGAAAAAAATGTTCTGTGGACTACAAAACATCTGACTTTCAACCCACATGAGGTTGAGTAAAAAACTTTCATTTTGGGGTGAACTTCTCCTTTACGATCAATCTAGATTATTAGACGCTCTAAAGTTTTAAATAACGCTTCTGTAGGCAGGAACAGTTTATGACCTGCTGTGATGACTATTAACTCACAGTTACAGGGTTGTTTGCCTGCTACAGAAAAGCATCATGGGAATATTATAGCAGTTGTAGTTCTAGTGGGTTAACCTCGGTGTGGGCAGATGTTTTGTGGCTCTTTCCCCCCCACAGTGTAGACACACCCATATACTGCCCCGGGCGACCACAAGACATGATTAACAATGTGTGTGTGTGTGTGTGTGTGTGTGTGTGTGTGTGTGTGTGTGTGTTGGGGGTGTAGCAGGCGACCCTACACACAGCTCCAGAGGTCTCCTGCTTCATCTGGAGGAATCTGCGGCCGACAACGAGCCTTCCTCCTCCGCACGGACTTCTGTTTTCTCTGCAGCACACACGCACAAAAACAAACTTCTCACATGAGAAGCCGGGTCGGAGCGGAACCGGACCCACATCCCGACCTCAGTCCCGTCGTCTAAAAAAAAAGAAAGAAAGAAAGAAAGAAAGAAAGAAAGAAAGAAAAAAAAGGTTCTTGTCGGTTATGGCTGTGCGGTCGAGGACGGGATACTACCGGCAGGAGGTTAACAGAACCGCGTGGGAGGTTCCGGAGAGGTACCGGGACCTGAAGCAGGTCGGGACGGGAGCGTACGGGACCGTGTGGTGAGTTCGGGGGGGAGTGACGGCCGAGTGTCGATCAGCTGATCTGGGGGCAGGAGTTTCTGCTGCGTCTTATCACACATAGAAACAGGCGATCGGATGCATTCCCGTCCAGAACCACTTCTGTCTGTCTGATGAAGTCCAAGAACTCCTGTTTACAGCAGCTGTATGTGGGAAACCAACACTTAGTCTTTGTTGCGTGTTCTGTATTGTAACATCCCAAACATAAGAGGAAAGATTGTCATTTCTTAATAAGAGTAATAACCCAGTTTTTTACACAAGTATTATTCTTTTTTCCCTCAGTACTTTTACTTCTACTTGAGTGTATACTAAAGTACTCCTGCAGTATCTCTTGTTAGAGGTGTGTGGTATGTTGGCCGGCAGCGTCTCCACAGCTGGCTCTGCGGGGCCTTTCAGTGCCTTGTGTTGTGTGCATGAGGGTCAACAAAGAGAACCCCCCCGGACTCATTGTTGGAGGAAGTCAAAGAAGTCGAATTAAGTGGCGAGAGCAACGCACCGCCACTCTCTCCTCGCTGCACAGTGAGGTGTAATTAACGCCATTAATCAGGCGCCGCTCCAGTTGCTCGCTAATTACACCTGTGGGTTTCCCCACAGAGACCTCTGAATGTCGGCCCGGTAGAATTTAAGCTTCGGACCTGATATCTAAATTCAAGCCTTCTTTTGGATCATGCTTGCGGCGCATGAGGTCACCCGTTTGTTTGTCTATTCCAGTTCGGCGTGGGATCGCCGGTCGGGGTCGCAGGTGGCCATCAAGAAGCTTCACCGGCCCTTCCAGTCCAAACTCTTCGCCAAGAGGGCTTACAGAGAGCTGCGACTACTCAAACACATGAAGCACGAGAACGTAAGAAACGCTCCCCGCAGGCCGGGGAATAAAGAGGGGCTTGAGGGGATTAAAATCTGAGGGGGCGGTCTTAAAGGGGGCACGACTACCTAGTGCACCTTTATAAAAAGATTGTACTTTTTGGGATCGTTTCTCCGACAGGTCATCGGGCTCCTGGACGTATTCACTGCTGAAATCTCTCTGGACCGTTTGCGCGATTTGTAAGTTCCCGTCCATTCCTGAACGCTGAATGTGACATCGGCTGTCCAGCGGAGTGACCTGACTCTTCTTCTTCTTCTTCTTCTTCTTCTTCTTCTTCTCCTTCTTCTTCTTCTTCTCCTCCACAGCTACCTGGTGATGCCGTTCATGGGCACCGACCTCGGCAAGCTGATGAAGCTGGAGAGGTTAACGGAGGACAGAGTGCAGTTCCTCGTCTATCAGATGCTGAAAGGACTGAAGGTGACCACCGACACGTCTGTCTCTGCACGTTACTCACCACCTGCACCAGTGTCAGTACCATGTTGTCTTCAGTTGAGCTGAAGTGGCTGACGTTGTCCGTGTCTCCTCTCTCCTCAGTACATCCACTCCGCAGGGATCATCCACAGGGTGCGTGAACTTTGACCTTCCAGACTGTGAGCTTTGGGGGGGGATGGGGCTCTTGCTCTTTTTCAAGCTCGGTCCCATTCATCCACATTCCCACACAGGGAGCTTTTTTTTTTTTTTTTAATACTCAAGACAAAATGATACGCTGTCGCTCGAATTCCCTAACTGAGATGTTCTGCGTGTTTAAACGTCTCTCTTTGACTTTTCCGACCTAGTCGGCGGCCAGTTGCGCGGATAAGATTTTAGTAGCAGTGAAAAGTTGTACAAAGGAATGTTGAAAGTCTGTCACGTCCACACATTGAATGGCTGGTTTTAGCCCATTGTTGCAAGGCCTTTTCGAAAAGCAGCCTCCCAGTTTAAAGTGCCCACATAGTAAAAAGTGCTTCTCAGGGAACAAAAATCCTTTATATGAATATAGTTACAAATTCTGCTAACTGAAGATCGTTAGGAATGAAAATAAAACTGATTCTTTCCTTAAAAAATGAAAAAATAATGTCCTAACTATAACTTTATCTTCTTTCTCTCACATCTCTGCAATCCGCAGGACCTTAAACCTGGAAATTTAGCCATTAACCCGGACTGTGAGCTCAAGGTACTTCTACTTTACACAAAGCTGCTTTAATGTGCGCATCCCAAACATCTGCAGATTTTGATTTTCATTCCGTTTCTGCTTCAGATTCTGGATTTTGGCCTGGCGAGGCAGGCGGACGCGGAGATGACCGGCTACGTTGTGACGCGCTGGTACCGGGCGCCCGAGGTCATCCTCAACTGGATGCACTACACGCAAACCGGTAAACCGATTCACCCTTTTCACGCTGAGAGACGTCTTCCGTGACTCAGATTCAGACGAGAGGGCTGACGCTTTGCTCTCCGTTGCAGTGGACATCTGGTCGGCGGGCTGCATTATGGCGGAGATGCTGCTGGGAAAGCCGCTGTTCAAAGGGAACGACCGTATCCTTGACCTCCATCGACTCGCTTTTTCGCCGCGCGTGTCGGCATCACAGGGAAGAACCACTTGCTCTTAGACCTGTTCTATCTGGCTAAACGCTTCAGAGCCAAGCAAACAAAATGAAATCCTTAGAAAGAGACAAATTGGTATGATTTAGCTCCATGTGCGCGTTGATCACAACATAAACTGAACAGAAAACTCAATGTGAGATGATACTTAACCACAGCTACTGGCAGACCTGGACCAGCTCAGAGAAATCATGAAGGTTACAGGAACCCCGGCCGGCGACTTTGTGGTGAAGCTGCAGAGCCAAGACGTAAGTTGTGTCCTGGGGGTCCAGATTCACCGGGAAGCTGTTTCCTGTGTTTGATTGTTGACATGTTTTGGGTGGAATAACCCCTGCCACGCCTATTTTGTTGTTTAATTCTGTCTATAGCAGATCATCTGAATGTATTTCGGCACTGGTATCCGAGTGTTTCGCTGCCGCCGAACCTTGGTGTTGTGTTACATGTTGCAGGAAAGCAACCCTTTAATTACTGCACTGAATGACTTGTGTCAGTAAAGAGGCTCGGTGTCTCATGATGGTGTGAAATCCGAGACTTCAGGGCAAAAACGCTGTTCAACTGTTCATGCGTGACTTCTCTCCGACGTGTGAAAAATCCCTCAGCGCACCAACCTCTGCCCTCCCATCTCTCTGCAGGCCAAAAACTACATCCGAAGTCTACCAAAGGTGCCCAAGAAAGATCTGCACACCGTGTTCACCAAAGCCAGCTCAAACGGTACGTGACGCTTCCCCGCTCCTCAGTTTTATCCGGCTCGCATCGTGCTGACCTAAACGTGTGTGTGTGTGTGTGTCTACGTCACAGCGGTGTGTGTCCTGGAGAAGATGCTGCTGCTGGACCCCGAGCAGAGAGTGAGTGCATCGGAGGCGCTCGAGCTGCCCTTCTTCGGCGAGTTCAGAGACACCGAGGAGGAGACAGAAGCGCTGCCCTACGATCAGACCATGGACAACACAGACCTGCCGCTGGACCAGTGGAAACGTAAGAGAGAAGGGGGGGGCGATTAGATTTAAAGGTGCACTGTGTAGCTTTGGGGGAGACATTTTAATCGGAAGAGCAAGATCTTCATTGTCTGATTTTTTTTTTCCACACCTAAACAAATTAAGCAAAAGTACTGACCTTAAATATCATACTGTTACACTTTGTTTATATGTGGCAGACCCTGCCACCTTTCTGCCTTCAGACAGCATCTTTTTAAAGCTGCTGTCGTCTGTATTTTTGTATCAGCAACAGGTCAAGACACTATGTCTAATGTGAAAGGTGTCGCTTTCACATCCAGACAATCAGCACCAGGTTCAGCAGTTCCTCTCAGCTCTTTGGAGTGTTTTAGCCTCTTTCAGCTCATTGTTTCGGTTTTCGAGGTTTGCAGCGTAAATGTTCACTCTCTGTAACTGTGGTTCACTCTCACAGCTCTCATCCATCTTGTGTCTTGTCGCAGCTGCTGTTAACAGTGATAAAGCTCTGGTAGTTGCGTCGAAACAACACCCGAACGCCACAGCAAACATACAAAGTCAGCAGCTAGCTAGTGCACATAGTGGAGCATTTAAAGCTAAAGAGCTGAATGTTGTCTTTGAATATTGGCGTTATAGTCAGTTAGCCTGAAACCTGTCTTCAGATGGATGCCAACGTTGCTCCATGACTGCTACTGTTAGAGAATTATGTAGCAGGAAGTGAACTCTGTCGGTGTTGTCACAGTGCCTGATCTTAGCCAGAAGAGGTCACCGAAGAGCTTCCTTGATGCCGCTTTTATCACATAGAACCATTGAAACAGAAGAAGGCGCAACAGACCAATCAGGAAGAAGACAGCTTCATAAGAGAGCAGATGAACAGGTTGATCTTGGACCTGAAAGCAGGAGGCAGATATGATTCGGCTGCTGTATAATCCCGTCTCTGTCTGGTGTTTGTGCAGGTCACACTTTCACAGAAATACTGACCTTCAGGCTGCCCAGGGACTCCCGGGAGACGTCGCTTTAGGAGCACACACACACCTCCGCAGACCGTCTTACCACTCCAGATTGCACACGCTCACACACACCCAAAAATATTGATTTCTTTGTTGACTTCTTGTTGTATTTGTGTAAGCTGTGTGTGTGAGTTTTTTTTTTCTTTGAATAAATGTAAATCGCTCATTTCTTAATTTGATTGTGTGCCATGTTTTTTTCCCCGTGTTTATATTCATGCTAGCGGCCACTGCTCGGTTAAAGTCGGGATATCCACTGTGTGGCAGTTCTTTTTTTTCCCCTTCTTCTTCTTCTGTTTGCATTTTGATAATATATTCTGATGATGGATGTATTTCTGGAACTGAGGGCGAGGCCACCTATTGTACACTACCAAAGGTAAATGCTGGGAAGGCAGAAGTGAGTAATGCTGTTACACACACTATATGAACCACCTCAAACACTATTCCTTCAGTGTAAGGATGTTTCTTTTTTTTTTTTTAATTCTTGATATGACACAAAGAATCCCTGAAATGGGAAAACAAAAACAACTTATTCACAATTTCATTTTTTTGTTAAAATGTTCCCACTGAGGCTGAGTTATGCTGAGGACATGAACATGTGTTTTCCAACACGAAATCCTTGTTTGGGACATATTCCCTTTTGCAGTGACCACACCTGTCACTTATATCCAGCATGGCCAGTTTCCAAACCATTACACTGTCCAACAATCCATCTGCAACCTCTAAAACGCTCCTCCCTAGGCCAGAAGCCCAAAGAAGGGAGCGCCGCCGCTCTGGGTTTTCTCCACGCTCACTGTGCTCCCATCAATAAAACGGAACAAACATTCACCAGTGAAGAGATCTCGACTGGTCACGAGTTGCCGAAGATAAAAACGTTTCCCAGCTGATGTAGGCCACAGTCCACTGACTTTGATCTGTCATCGACGCACAGTGATGGATGTCACCGTCTGAGTGACTAAGAGGGCAGATACGCTTCTCCCCAACTCGCTCCGATAAGAGGTGTTTGCCTGCTGATGTTGACTGACTGACCGCGCAGTGCCAAGTTGCCCGTTTCCTGGTGGCCGCACACTTTCAGAGTCTCACGGGACAATGGACGGTATCCGCAAACCCAAACAACACGGAGGACGCTCAAACTGTGGCAGACTTTTGTTGCTGCTGTTTCTGGCAGGTAACAAACACGTCGATTTGACAAAAATACCAGTAACAGAGTCGATTTTAGCTGTGGTCCATTGGCAGTCCAGTGTGTGGGTGCTGCGATGCTGACTGATTAATGGCTGTTGGGAAAACTTTTCTTACTTTGTTTTATTTAGTATTATTAGTTTTATTTAGTAAAACTCCTCAATTTGTGTATATATATATATGAACCTATACGTCACAGACCGTGAGCTATAGTACTGTACTTTTACAATTCAGAATTAGGCCGAGATATTTCTCTCTTTACTCCACAGCATTGAAAGCTACTCAGCTAGTTTTTTTTTCTTTAAGTTACTTTGCATATGAAGATTTTACCTACAAACATATAAGCCTTAAAAATGTTAAGCATTGTTCTAGATGGAACTACACAACACCATAGAAAGTAGTTGCAATTCGCTCCACCCCCACCAGCTACAAGTGTAAAATGCTTACTCATGGATTCAGGGTACACATTCAGGGCTACATATGTACATACCATTCACCTTCTGAATTAATACATCTGGTGTTAAAACTAAATTGTGTTGATAATACTGCAGTTTTACTTTCACTTAAGTAATGTTCAGAGTCTGGCATTTAACACGCAATGCAGTAGTTTTACATTGTTACATCGCTGCTAGGCTAATGTGTATTTCAAGCCTGTGTAGCATTTGCTAAACAGCAGCCACTTGCCTCAAGTGACAATAACAGGATAATGATAAATGCTAAAACATAACTTAAACACAACCTTTATGGCAGCACAAACACAGAAGAGTTAGAAAGTCATTTATGTCAGTTCAACAGCATTTTTGTTCATGTTAGCTAACATTAGCCAGAGTATGCTAGGATAAGGGTTGTGCTGGACCAAGAGTACGAGTCTTTTTGTCGTCTTTGAAAGGTTGTATGGCTTTACTTAAGCAGTTTTTTTAAATAATATTTTGAAGGCAAATAACAAACATTCCTGCTTTTTGGTTTTAGCAATAAAATGTGTTTTCTTTGACTGTGTAGGCCTTCAGCCAGTACTGTCGACAGATGGGGAGACTTCCGAAACAGGTAAGAGAAAATAATAAAACCTATGTTAAAAGTGATATCTGTATGGCTGTAAACATCCATTCTATTGGTGATTATTGACATTTTCAGGAGGACTACAATTTGACATTGCAATCATTGGTCCGGACTATGTGACTGTGGGTGTGCCCAGTAGCATTGAGTGCGCAGCCGACTGCACTTCGTGTACCTTTTCAATGTCTTTGGATGGGCAGAGCGCCCAGGGCCAGGGCAATGTGTTAGCCTTCACCATCAACAGCTGGACAGAAGCCTTTACAGTGGCGTGCACAGTCACAGACGACAAAACCCTGCAGACCGCCACAACAACAAAAAAACTGAAAGTGTTAGGTAAGAGAGAGCTTTAATCCTGTAACAGGCTTATAGAATGATTGGCTTATATTCATAATATATGTGCTTTTTAAATGTCTTTCCATTCTAAGGACTCATATATTTCTCACCTTAGCCGGACCTGCCAACGTTTCCATCTCAGGCCCAAATCTGATGAATCCGACAGTGAGCCACACCTACAGCTGCCACGCCTACTGTCGGCCATCTTGTAACTACACCTGGCGGATCGACAAAGGCGCATGGATTGGCGGTCAGGGGAATGTTATTTCTATCAATCCCCGGGAGGAGGACGACTACAAAACACTCGTCTGCAAAGCCACCAATAGCGTGTCTGGGCTGTTTGTCGCTGCTACTCGAAACATAGCCGTGGCAAGTAAGTCAAGAGCTTTTACGGATGTAGTTGTTGGATGAAGGGGCTTAATAGTGGCATGGAATTTTCCCAGTAAAATGAATTTCAGGAATAATACAAGTCTCCTACCTCTGCGTCTGCATCGATATGAAGCTACAGCCAGGAGAAAGTTAGCATAGCTTAGAAACAGCTAGCCTGCGTCTGTTTAAAGATACCTTGAAAGCTTTTTAATTCACGTGTTTCACCTTATTTTAATTTGTACAAAACAACAAGTGGGTTATGTCTTAACTTAGATTAGAGGTATTAGACAAGTGAGATTTAAATTGTCAGCTGATAAGCTTGATAAGTGCTGGTTTTCTTTGGATAGAGTCAAATCCAGTCTATGCTATGTGAACAGCTGCTAGCTCAAGCTTCATATTTATTTAATATCATCAAACTTCTCATCTGTCTCGCTGGGACATAACAAATAAGCCTTTATCCCAAAATGTCAAACCGATTAGATGGCTAGCTGTAAGTTCGCTGATACTCTAACACCTAGGCCTATGCACCAGATCAGCCAGATAAGAATCTATTACTTTCAGTCACCAGGGAACAGAAATGAACAATATCCCAATGTGCCGATACAAATGGGTACATTCAGAAACAAGACTAGCTGTTGTTCAACGGTGTCACTTAGCCTTCAAAATGTCTAACTGAATGAGCATTAGATCACTTGAGAGCTACTTCACAAAATTAAGATGTAGCTTAATTTGCAAATACATGGAGATTCCCTCAAAAAACATGGATTTCCATTATTCGCACAAGTATTGTAACATCATTATATTGACATTATACTTAAAGACAGCAGACCGTATAACGTAATCTGTTATATTTGCATTTTTCTCAGTGCTGATCTATCCTCACTATCTTTCTTTCAGCGGGTCCGTCAGAGATTCTGATCAAGGGCCCGGATGTAATCGCAATCGACGAACAGTATAAGTTTGAGTGCACGTCAGAATGTCGGCCGTCTTGCCGCTACGTGTCGTCTGTGGACGGTCAGACCGTGAGGGGCAGCGTGATTGAGCTCACAGTGGAGCACCCGCTTAAATCCATCACTATCAAGTGCGAGGCGCAAAACACTGCCTCGAGGAAGACAGCAACGGCCCTTAAAACTGTCCGGCTGACAGGTAGAGGAGCCGTGGAATTCATGTGCACGAGCTCACGTCAGATTGCGACGGCCTACTGATCTGAACTGCTTTTGTGTATTTTCTTTTGTGTTTTCTGCTCAGGTTCGGATCGCAACCCGTCCACTCGTCCTGAAGAGACCTCCGCCGTGCTGCTGCCACCGCTGCTGGCCCTCATCATATCTGCTGCCTATGCACTTTGAGACTTGCTTACTGTGTGTATGTATGTGTGGGAACATTATGATCATGTTTCTTTGAAATGCTTTTTATTTGCTTAACATATCTGATCTAACATCACTGTTATTCATATCGATGTTTACAAATTGTACGTTTTAAAAAAAAAAATTCTTATCATTTGGAACAATTAATTAAGCTCTAACAAAGAGCAGGTATAGATTTATGGTCCTGAGCATCGTGAAAGCGGCCTCTCTCTTTGTCTCTCCGTCTTTGTCTCCGTCAGGCCTTTTCTACGTCCCGTGAATGCATTTATCATGAAGAAAGGCAGTTAGCCGTGACTCACGTACTTCTGCCCTCACGCTGCATATTACACGTTTCCATTTGTCTCACATGTTGACTCTGGGCTGAACCCTGTTTGCGCTCTCTAGTAAGACATGAGGCAGCAATTTAATATGAACCTGTGCGTGTAAATGGGGGGGGGGGGTTGCACGTGGCTCGTATTTGCTGACTTGTGAAGAATGTATTTGCAGGATTATTCTACATGAGCACATTTGAAATGTTTAAACAAAAAAGTGTCCGCACGTAAATAAAATGCACTGATGACTTTTCGACACAAGACTCTGTTGCTTTCCTTCACACACCATCTCACAGTTATAATACCTTCTTAGAAATGTTCTCTCAGGTAGACATTCTGCTCAGGTTGTTAGGTGCAGCCCCCCAAGGAAATGACCAAAGATTACTTAACCTAATAAACTGACAGTTATAAAGGTGTAGTTAATTACACTGGAGAAAAATGGATGTCTGCGGGGACTTTAAACTACTCCAGAACTCATATGAGAACAGCTTGAGCTCATAATTCAGCCATGGCTCCACCTGCTGGTTGGATAGTGATGGTACACCTCTGAGATCTGCATTTAAAGGATAAGTTCACCCAAAAAATGAAAATTCAGTCAATATCCGCTCACCCCAATGCTCATGGGAGGTCTACAAATGATCTCTGGACCTACACGGCAAAACAGCTACACTCCCAACTTCTCCTGACTTTCCATCCACATGAGGGTGAGCAGATAATGACTGAATTTTCATTTGTGGACGAACGAAATAAGATATGCTGTGATTCTTTCCAAATGACATCAACACTGCAGAGTTAAATGTCTTACTCATCGGGAATTTAAATGGCAGTGATATTCCTAACCTTTCAGGGGCGTGTTTGCTCTGATATTTACATTGGCAAACAGTGGTGACAGTTAGAGGACGCACCCAGGGTTCATATCGGGCCGCCGACAAACACTTTCTGAGAAGCAGTTCATCGTGGCTTGTAGTCATCTCTGCTTTGATTTAAAAAAAAAAAGAAAGATGCCCTATAAATCATTTACACCTGCGTCACTGGCACTACAGAGGTGAGAGATTTCCAAAAATGTGTATTTATAGCGACAGTATTTGTAATTGTAAGAAACCGTGAGCACAGTTTGGCAGCAACTTGTTAATGCAATTATTCATGTTATGTGTGACATAAAGGGCAGGTGTGCAGTTAAGGACACTGGATCAACTCACGTCACCTCCTGAATGAAATCACCTCTGTTCCACTTAGTAGAATGTATACCTCCTCCGAGGCCTGACAGTCGACTTTCATTCAATCAAGCCTAATTAAAAACACAAAAACACGCCTTGTAGCAATCTAATTTTTAAACCACTCAGGATCCACATCAAATTGTACTCACTCATAGATAACAGCCCCCTAAATACACCTGATTTCTTTTTCCTCACCAATCATGCTTTATTCCCTGTGAAACTGAGATAAATGCCAAACAAACAAACAAGACTACAATGTTAAAGAAAGTGGTAAAACAGCCCCGGATCTGTCTGTTTATCTAGATTTGCGCCAAATGTTAATGGGGTCTACCCTGAGCTGAGACCCACCCATAACCCTTTTAACCCAACCAGCCCAAAAAAAAAAAAAGAAAAGAAAAGAAAACACAACCTCAATGGAAATCATGGTATTAGGCAGAACCACCAACACAAGATAAATGGCTGAACATTGTGAATGAAATATAAGATATGGGACAGTTAACTCAGGATATGAGGATGTACAACCAGCACTGCTCCCAGTAGACCTGGCATGTGCACTATGTCAGAAAAGAACCCATTTCTCTGTTTTTTGCACTAACTGGACCATTTTACATATCCATATCTGCTACAATTACACTGTTAAAAGTATAAAATATCATTTATATACAACACATGAGTCTATTTCTATTTCTTAACTTTTTTATTGTATTGTTTATTCTTTTACTATGATTAATGTTTATTACAATACTATTGTCCTTTGGCTGCTGTGATGAAGAAATCTCCCGTTTGTGGGACAAATCAAGGAAATTCTGATTCTGATTCTGAATGTCTAACAATGTCAAGAAAAATGGGTAAAAAATGGACGAGAAAAGACAAGAGGATGAACCGCTGAATACGCCACAGGAACAGAACTTTTCATGTATGTTTTTTTTTGTGTGTGGGTGTCTATGTAATTTCAAACAAATAAAAATAAAAAGTTCCCCATAACCATTTCAGGTGGTGACAATCAAAATATTCATAACTGACATATAAAATGAGTAATAAAACATATAAGATATTAACTAATGCAAAGCTCCTGTACCAGCTGTGTAAACACCAACACAACCCAGTCTGGACCACGAGCTGCACGACTAACTGAGGCAAGTTTACTCATATCTAACCGAGCTAGGCTGCCCCCTGTTGGTTTGGAGTATGAACACGTCAGATGGCCACTTCTTACATATCGCACCTTTAAGCTGACAACACCTGAAATTTTCCCCAAAGGTCACGAGACGCCCGGCTTTGATCTCCCAAAGCAATGACATACAGCTGAGGTAAATACATGACCAGAACCCTCCATATCAGATCTCGTCGACAGCTGGAGTTGTTCTCTATCAAGATGCTGTGATAAATGGCGTCTGAAATCTCCACATCTGCAACCGCAGGCAGATAAGAGAAAAGAAGGAGCCACATTATCGACACTGGGTTAATGTTCCAGGCACAAAAGAAACAAACACAGGCCACAGAAGACAAAAACCACGCGGCACGTCGGCCGCCTGTACGCACACCCTCTGCAGAGAATGAGCCCAGCTGATAACCAGCGTGTTGGACTCCTGTGCCAGGAACACTGGGTCATCTATTGTCTCCGTTCTGTGTAAGTGGGTGATAACAGTGGGCAAGGCCTTCTTTTCCCAATGTATTATAAGAGCGTGGATAGTTACAGAGCTGTTGAGACCGTCTGCAGCACCATGGTTCATCACGCTGTCTGCACGCTGCTGCTCACCTGCCTGGCAGGTAAGAGGACGCCCTGCTGGCTCGTCTTCTGCTCGCCTCAAGCTGCATTTGAGCAGAACCCTCGTCACTTTAGACATTCTTTAATATGTTTTCATGTATTTATTTATTATTTGCTTTGGTCTGCAGTGGATGCAATGTTAACGTTTGCTATTTTTCCTACGTCCAAGGTTTTTCTGCCAGTGACACTGAGCTGGGTGGAGCCGTGGAGGAGACCTCATGTAAGACCCGTTCAATTCTAATTATTACCCCAAATTACTATTTCTAATGTGTATGTATTTTCTTATGTTTACAAATGGCACATAAAGGGTTGCATGATGTCTTTATTTAAAGGAAATTAAAGAATGTTGGAATGTTATACTAATACATAAAACCTTATAAAACATTTATTGATGTTAATAAAGCTATATGCGTGTTAATAATAGCATAATAAAGAAATACATATAGTTAGATTATTGCAGTTATTATCAAGTTATTATAAGACATTGATAATTACTGAAAAGAACAGTTGTTAAATGTTAGTAATTTAATTTTTATTTAAATTTAGCTTTTAGTACACTAAGCGAAGGTTGGAACTTAACAGTAACATTTAATTCAACAGGTCTGGATAGTGAATGGTAAAGCGGATGGAAATTACCAAGCAGCAGATTTCTTTGATTCTACTCCCAAATTACCAGCATGTATTGAAAATGACTCCAACTTGAATAATTACAATTGACATTTAGGGAAACTTGTTCTAAAGTTGGACTGATCTGCTGGACTAACAGAAATTGAAGACACAGCCAGTTTTTTTATCAAATGCTTACTGGAGTACTATGAGGAAATGATGTTGGGGTGATTTTTGATCAATTTAAGTAATTATTATTATAGGGGTGTAGTTTTAAACATTTTAAATATTCTACATGGTAATTTCCCCATACTTACAATGAAATTAACAGACCAGTTAAATTAAATGTTACCATGCTTGCTGCATGTCTTGTAATCTTTAAGAAAAAAAGTGTAATAAGAGGCTAATTAAGGATTTATTCATGTTGATGAGACACTGTTCTGGCTTTAGATCTGTTAAAGCATAGTGTTAAGCAAGTGTTAACAAATGCATTATATGTGGTGTGTATGGCTTTCTGACCTATGAACCTACGCTTGTTAGAAATAACTTAATGTAAAGCATTGATGAAAAAGACTTTTAAGCCTTTTCTGTTCTGCATCTTGCAGACGGGCCGTCCTCAGTGGGGATCAGTGGGGTCGACGTAGTGACAGTGGGGATCCCGTATGGTTTCGAGTGCTATGCTGACTGCTACCCTACCTGCCAGTACACCTGGACGAGGGGTAATGTGACCACTCAGGGCCCCGAGCTGGACCTGCAGCTCCTGCACATAATGCCACCACAGACCCTGACCTGCACGGTGGTCAACCCTGCGTCCGGGAAGTCAGCCTCCGTCCACAAGACGCTGCGAGTGACTGGTACGAATGACCAAGTTCAAACTCACGAGTTCCTCCAGTTGAAATACTTTCAACCAAACCTCTTTCCAACTTTTCAGCCGGTCCATCAAACCTGCAGATCAGCGGTCCAGCCTTTCTGACTTCAGGGACTGGAGCCAACTTTACCTGCTCAGCTTACTGCTACCCGTCCTGCAGCTACTCGTGGTCTGTGGTCTTGGACGAGGAGACGTACAGTACGGCACAAGGCAACACGATATCTGTCACACCGCCGACCACAACTGTCACCTCGGAGACCCTGATCTGCCAGGCTCAGGACACCGTCTCACACCTCTTCGCCTCCACGTCTCTGTTTCTGTGGGTGGCAAGTATGTGAACGAACTTCATCTCCAATTAACAATCCATAAAGTTGAACGAAAAGCAACAAACGTTTAAGACAAATAACCTGATTGAGTGTATTGCATGAGAGAAATATGTGCGATTGCCGTTAGGAGTTTGGTTATCAGAAAAGATATGAGTTGTTTGATTCCAGTTCTGTCTCTGTAGCTGCTTTACTTAAATATTACACTGTGATCCAGACCTGTGATAAGCTGCTTTTGACACTCATTACTGTGTTTTATTACCATTATATTACATTTTGAAATTCTTAACACCTATATAAAAAAAAAGTATTCAGACACATATGGTGATTGTGATAGGCCAATATAAGCCTAACTAATAATTAAATGTATATAATTTTGAAATTAAATAAGCTTAAAACTCAATCCAATGTCAAACTTGATAGACCTGTATCACTTTAAATGATAAGCAATCCTCCATGGTGCGACTGTTTTGGTTGCGCATGCACCCAGAAATGTGTCAGGCTCAACTCAATATTTTCATTTGTCATTACATACAGTATCCTCACTCCAAGATACCAGCCAACGAAATACTGACTTTTTTTCATTAAGACCGCTGCGTTATTCCCTGATAATGTACATGCTGAAAAATAGCCTTTTTCGCGATGTTAAACAAAGTGCTTACCAGCAGACAACTATATTATTTCCCTCTCGTTGTCATGGATTCATTATAATATTAACACATCCATGATCTCATTCCATGAATCTGTAAAAGGATGTTTATATATGATCCATCTGGTAAATGACAGACACACGTATTCTATTGTTACCTTTTAAAATGACCATAATACATTCAAATGTCTCTCTACATCTCCCTCTTTAGGTTCATCGGACATCATCATCACTGGTGACAGTGCAGTGGTAATGGGACAACAGTACTCGTACATATGCTCTGCCACATGCATCCCATCCTGTCGGTTCACTTGGAGGTACAATGGGAAGACTTTCATGGGTGACGAAATCCAGATACCCATTTTACACCAGGGGCAGATGCCAAAGTATGCCAATCACCTGGAGATCACTTTCAGTGACTACTCGAAAAATGAGCCTCTGACCTGTGAGGCAACAAACACTATATCTCAAGCCGTTATCAGCACCACTATGACCCTCACTGTTGAAGGTGAGACTGACATATTGCCTCCACCTTTTGAATCAAAAAACATGGCGTCCGGTACAAGAGGTTAATCTCACCCGGACTCTCATGTTCATGCCTGGCGTTTTGAATGTTCTCTCTGCACAGATCCATTCACAGTGAGCCCCGCCTCTCAGGCCCAGCCGGTGTCAGGCAAGTCTTTCTCTCTGCAGTGTGTCGGCTCTCAGAACCCGGCGTCCATTACGTGGCTGAAGGATGAAGGCCCGATGCCTGCGTCTGAAAGAGTGCATTTCTCCCCCGGAAACGTCACGATGACCTTCAGTCCTGTCCTGCAGGCAGATGATGGTTTATACCAGTGTGTGGTCACAGAGGGGCAGACCCCCATCCAGTCTATTGGCTACAAGATGCAAGTAAACTGTGAGTATTCGATGGTCATCCCAGCCACCTCATTATGTAGCGAGGCAAACGTGTTGGAGAAGTGGACCTGGGACAAACCAAGAACTGACTGTGCTACGTTTTTCATGTATTTGTTTCATTTCCGCTACTTATCTGGGTTTGGGTCGGGCTTTGTTGAGGCAGCTGGTGCTGAGTTAAATGATATTTATTGACCTTCCACTCTATCTGTAACTTGTTAATTCTGCACAAGGTGATTGCCTGGAAACCTAAAAAAACCCTGCTGCATATCATTTTCAGTGGTCCACCCACACAGTGGCAACTAGTACTGTCTTCTGGTACAAGAAGATGGTACTTCTCACTTTCTTTGGTTGAATACTAAGGAAATGATCATATTGTAAATAAAAGAGGCCAACCTGTCTATCTGTCTGCTCTACCTCCAACCACAGACGGGCCGTCTTCAGTAACGATCAGTGGTGTCGACGTAGTAACTGTGGGAGTGCTGTACAGTTTCCAGTGCTCAGCCAGCTGCTACCCAACCTGCCAGTTCACCTGGACCAGAGGGAATGTGACCTCTCAGGGCTCGGAGCTGAGCTTGCAGCTTAAAGAGCTACAGCCAACCCAAAACCTGAGCTGCACGGCGTTTAATCCCACCACAGGAATATCAGTCACTGTCCAAAAGACGCTGCGAATGACTGGTAATTATGAGAAAACTGAGCACGTTCTCATTTGTCTTTTTATGAGCATCACCTTCAGCTAATCCATTTCCAACGTTTCAGCTGGGCCATCAAACATACAGATCAGCGGTCCAGCCTTTCTGGAAGCAGGAGTGGCATCCATCTTTACCTGCTCAGCTTACTGCTACCCCTCCTGCAGCTACTCATGGACTGTTGTCTTGGATAAGGACACGTACAGTACCGCACAAGGCAACACAATATCTGTCACTCCACCTGCTACTGCCGTTTCCTCCGAAACGCTGATCTGTGAGGCTTGGGACACCGTCCCTCACCTCAACGTCTCCAAGTCTCTGCTTGTGCAGGTGGCAAGTATGTCAAAGAAGTTACCACAAAGTGAGAATGAACAGTCAGTAGAGTTGTGATGAGGGAGGACCGTGCAAAAGATTGAGAACTCTACAAGAACAAATCTGATTCTATGATAAAACGTCAAAGGTATAAGCCTGTGTGCGCAAAGATTGTGGGGTAATTATGACTCCAAAGGTGTATTTTGCAAGATAGATCCAATCCCTGAGCTTAGAATTGGTTATGTGCACCAGTTTAGAAGTTTAAATCAATCCACTCACTCAAAAGTGGGTGGATTCAGCAACTATGCTGCTGTGTTTTCTCAAATGTAAAGGCGAACTGTTTTGAATGTGATGCTTCTCTTCTGCTTCATGGGCTCGTGGGTAGAGTATCATTTAGACCCATCTGCCATGCCATAATAATGGACAAAACATGATATCTGAGGAACAGATTAAAAACTGACCATCATAACACAAACCCAAAGGATTGTTACATCATCCAGGAGAGTGTTGAGTAACATTAAGGAAGATACAATTGAAATGACAGAATGGGGGAAAAAAAACTTTGCCATTCTGAGCCATTGTACTAATCCTTAAATACATCTGACATCAACTGTCTTAGAATCTATCTGTAAATGACATTTATAGAGCCAATCCAGCAAATTTGATTGCACACTTGGCTGCAATTCATTCTAATGTCTTGTTTTACACCTTTTAGGTTTATCTGACATCATCATCACTGGTGACAGTGCAGTAGTAATGGGCAAACAGTACAAGTTCACATGCTCTGCCACATGCAACCCATCCTGTGAATTCACCTGGAAGTACATGGGGAGGATTGTCCGGGAGGAGGTGGCAAACTCTGACAGCTACCTGGAGATCACTTTCAGTGACTACTCCAAAACTGAGTCTCTGACCTGTGAGGTCACCAACACGTTGTCTAACGCCACTATCACCACCACTAAGAACCTCACTGTCATCGGTGAGTCTCTGATGCTGCTCCCACCTGATCTTCAACAGATCCTGTCTTGGTTAGAATAGTGTTTTATGGTGTAAGATTGTGGACACAGTAAATGTTCATCAAAGTCACCTGACTTTATGACATCCTCTCTTCACAGATCCATTCTCAGTGCGTCCCAGCTCTCAGGCCCCACCTGTTGCAGGGGAACCTTTCTCTCTGCAGTGTGTTGGCACTCAGGACCCAGCCTCCATCACGTGGCTCAAGAACAATCAGCAAATCCTTGCATCTGAAAGAGTGCACTTCTCTGCCGACAACGCCACAGTGACCTTCAGTCCTGTCTTGCAAGCAGACGGCGGGTTATACCAATGTTTAGTAGTAGAGGGAGGCAACCAGACGCTCTACTACGACTCAGTGGAAATAGTGGAGGAGGGCGGGGCCCCCATCCTGTCGGTTGGCTATGTGATGCAAGTTAACTGTGAGTACACCCGGGTCATGAAAATCACGAGGTTCAAAGCATTTGAACTAATGATCTGTGAATCAAGATGCTGCTGCAAGAAAGCTGTGGAATACAAGACGGTTTTAGCTAACGCAAAATGTTAAAACAGTCTGGAGTAATTGGTCTAGCACATAGACTAGCTGTTTTTAGTCCAAATGCTAGGCTAAGCTAGTGAGCTGCTGCTTGTAGCAGTGAGCCGCATCAGTCTTCTCATCTCAGTCTAAGCAAAATGTCCAGCCCCATCATGGCGCTAAAATTTGTTGATAACCAATCAGAACTGAGGATTCTAACACGTCGTCTTACTTTTCCAGACGGTCCAGGTGAGGTGCTTATTGTGAAACCCAACAAAGAGCCCGTAGGCCAGGAGATGTTCACCATGGACGGATCCACGACAGAGCTGCAGTGTTTGACCGACTGCTTCCCCGTCTGCTCCACCACCTGGTTCTACCGCGGCGGGCTGCTTTCTAGGAACGCCTCCATATCGTTCACACCTGTGACGCCTCCATATGAGACTGCCCTCACCTGTGTGGCCTTCAACTCGGTGACAAAGAGAAACCGAACGGCTGCGACCACGGTGGTGGTGCCAGGTGAGACAAAGTCAGAGACGATCCTCTTTAAATGGCTGATGACGCACATCTCTACCTGTTTTGGTTCTGTTGGGCAAACAGACCTCTGGTTTGTGTTCGTGTTTCTCCTCCTGCAGACGGACCGAAGGCTGTGATCATTTCGGGACCAGGCAGCCTTGAAGTAGGGGTCCCAGCGAGCTTCACGTGCTCGGCCGAGTGCACTCCGTCGTGCAGCTTCACGTGGACCTTGTACGGGAAAACGGTGACGGGGAGCGGCATCGACATCACCGTGAACCGCTACGTTTCCCAAGAGTCCATCAGCTGCCAGGCCGAGAACACGTACACCGGGAAGATGGCGACGTTCAACGAGACGCTCAGTGTCTCAGGTAGGCAGCTGCTGGAGGCGTGAGTGTTTCCAGACGTGGTGAATCATCTGTTTGAACTCTAATGTGTGTGCTTTTCACTGCAGATCCTCACTGGTGCGGATGTTAAGAACTGCATTCCCCTCTTCTTGCAAGTGCTCCAGTAATCTTTTTTTTTTTTACAAATGACTCTGCGTGCGTGGATGTGTTTGCTTGGGCTTTGTGTTGCCGACTGTGATGGACTGGTGACCTGAATATAGGGTGTTTCCCTGCCTTTGAGCGCAGTGCACTCTGGGACAGGCTCCAACCTCTTCTTGACCCTGAACAAGATTAGACAGGTATAGAGAAAGGACTTTCTGGATCGTGTGCTTGAGTAATACGTTTCTGGGTGTTATTTACACAGGGCTGATCATTTTCTTTGATGGTGTATTCCCACTTGTCTTGCCAAACAATACACACTATTATACTTAATAAACAATGGACTGCTGTGGTTAATATACGATGACCTGCTGTGCATTTACCCATTAGAGTGAATTCATCACTCTGATGTGACACATTTAAGATTACGGAGTTATAAACTGTTTCACTTCAGAAGCTGCTGAGTCAACAACAACAGCAAACGAACACGTGAATATAAAATACGCCTTTATTTGGAGTTCACGCTCTGAAAACAGATCAAAATCCGTGACTCAAACTGAACGCCTCCGTCACTGATACAGTTTTCTAATCTCGTTTAGCCGTCAAGGTTATTTGGTAGGTTTAAATAGGGAGAGTTAAACCGAAAATGAAGATAGATATTTTTCCTGTCACCTGTAGTGCTACATATAGCTAGATGGCACTCAGCTTAGGGTGCTCAGCGTTGCTTTACAGAAATCATGATCTGGTTACTCAAGTTAACCAACAGACCTTGTTGTGAGCTATGTCATTAAGGAACTATTATTTTTTTGTTCATATTACAGCACATAAAAAAATGTCTGATACCTCCAAAAATGCAGCAACTGACACCAAAAACAAAGATGGCACTACAGGTAATTGGAAAGATATATATTTTTTATTCTGAACTGCTCCTTTAGGTATGGTGGAACCTTCAAACAGGGCAGAGTACTCACAGAGACCGATCCACATCTTTAGGCTACATTAAGGACAAATTATAAAGTTGGAAATTCACACTTCCCTGTCACAGAAAATCCCCTCTGGCTGAAGGTCTCCGTCAGATGTACCCATCTGACTCCATTTCAATAAATCAACATGTTTATGGAGAAGAATGTCCAAGATCTCACATTATTTCTAATCAATTTCCATGAAGCCCTCAGATATGTTTCCACTTTCTGTGTAGTTTGAGAAAATGAAACATCTCTGCCCAAACCTGTTGGACGTGCACACTCTACATCTGTATCAGTGATGACATTAGCTGCTGCACAAGGAACAGGACTCCACACTGAAGTCTAAACAATCTGTGAATTTCCAACCTCCAACTCAAAATGAATGCAGTTATGAATAAAGAAAAGAACATGAAATCACATTTCCACGGGTGAACGGATGTAGCACAGCAGTCCGATTCAATAAGGGTTGAACTGAATGTAAATTTACTCAGTATTGGAATATAACTACGCTTTCCCATCGCCTCTGAAAGCAATGCAGCGTTGTGTGCTGAAACTGAAAGTCTATAGAACTCCAATCCAAACGTCAAACTCCGTACTTCTTCTGTAAGGCCGAGACAGATGATGCTTCCAGCTCAGCTTGGTGGAGGAAGTCAAACAGTCCTTTCACAACTAGAGGAAAGAAAAGTGGTGCAGCATTCATCAATATGGTGTCACGTGTGATTGAATAAGGTACACCAAACAGTTGTACGTCAAAGAGACTTACGTTTCGTCTCTGGGGACGACATGAACATGACAGCCATGTCGAAGCGTCTCACACTCGCAAGACTCTTGAGGACCTCCAGTATAACGGCCGGTGCTTCATTCCTGCATAATACTGGTGTTAATATACAGTACAAGCCTACATGTGCGATTTGACTATGCTGAACACGTAACCACTTTGTGTCTAGAAGTCTTTCTTTGAGCACTTAATACAAAAAAACTCACTTGATGTAGAAGTCATGTAGGGTCGTCAGGATCTGGTTGAGAATGTTGGGTTCTAGGGAGTTGTGGAAAATGTTCACGTACGCTTCAGGCTTGATTTGCTTTAAGACAAGAACAAAAACAAAGCTGAGCAATGTTTATATTCTGGTGTTTGGTTTGAATTCTAAATTTGTCTCTCAGAAATATCCGCAAAGATGGTGATTTAAAATGAGATTTTTTAATTATTTCTGTGGAAACCAGACCAGGATTGAGTAGCAGTGACAAAATAGTTCATGACCTTAATGAAAGAATAAAAGAATCCGCAACAAACGCCCTCAGCTTGCATCAATCTGCATAAGCACGCCTGCACAGTCATCACCGCTGCTGTGCTGACAGCGTATAATTACACTGAACACACTAATATCATCTTGTCAGCAGTAAATTACAGTGTATGCGGCTCACCCTCAGATATCTGTAAATCACTTCAGGCTGGTTTCCGATCTTACGGAGGTCAGCCTCCAGCTGGAAGCTGTTGGCGGGTGGAGGAGGCAGATCTGTGACTATCAAGGAGGGGCTGGCGGACGGTTGAGGAAGATGAACCGTTTCCTCTGGTGCTGGTTGTTTGGTCTGTCTGTTTGACGCGGCTCTGGGAAAAAGGGGCAGGAGGCGTGTTTACTTGGTAACAATGGAACATTTAGTGCTTCACAGACATGCTAACAAACAAATATCATATCCAGTGTCATGAATTAAAAGAGGCTGTGCCACTCACTGGTCAGATGAGTGTGAAGGGACGTCTGCTATCTCCTCGATTTTGATCATTTTGGCGCTGGGTGATGTCGACAGTGGGGAGGACTTCTCCTCAGACTCCCTCATCACCTCCTGGACGAAGGATGGGGATCCACCTGACTCCACCTCAGACAGCGACACCTTTCCACTCACTTCTTCAATATCAATCCTCCTCAGTGGTTTCTAAAAAGCAACAGACATTCAGCATCAGTCAACATGGTGACGCAGTCTTTAAGAAAAACTCTTCAACTCTTTGTTAAGAACAATATGACAAAATGAAAATGACAGAATCCAGATGTTGTCTACATTAATGTCTATCCTGCCACCTGCTGGACAAATAATGTTACCACTACAGGGGAAACACAAGACAGTTTGTATGTTTCTTGAAATAATTATTCTGCATTTCCAAGAACCGACTTTATGAAGACAAAACATCATTGTCACATTACTTTCTGCATCCATCAATCTACTTTTGTTGAATTAGTTCATGTTTTAGCTTATATACCAAATATAATATATATTATTTTCTCAGACAAACTGTCCAAAAACCCCAAAGGATTTCAGATTACTATACGAGATGAAAAACAAGCAGATCTTCAAACTGGTGATGGTCTGTTCAGCATATATTTATATGTATTTTTACTCATGAAATGTACCGTCTCCGATGCAGAAAATTGGGAGACCAAAAAGACTTCTGCACTGAGGAGAAACTATTACTGAAAATGAACAGATGTGAACTCACTGTTGAGCGGAGATGTGTTGGCTTGTCTATCGGCTCAACTGTTCTCCTCAGGGTGCCGTCTTGTGTTTGAAGAAGGCCACTGGAACCCTCCGCCTACCGCCACATAGTGACAATAACAAGAGAGAAATGAAGTCTGACATGTCAGCAAAGAATGCCAAAATCAGATTAGAAGTAATTATGCAGAATGGCTCCAGTTACGTAATTAGCATAATCAGCTATCATTTGTTTACTTTAACTAATAACTGGATCATCAGACTTACAATCTGGAGTTTCTGGAGCTCATTCAGGGCCTGTTTGTTCCCTGGTTCCAGTTTCAACACCTCCTGGAAATCTGTAAAACACACAAATACACACACACACAAATTAACAGTCAGTATTTGATAGCATAATCCTTATACATATTAATTCACTGCAACTTCCTTTTAATTAGGCTCATGTTGAATTTTGCACGTTTGGAAAATGAACAGACTTCAAAACTTAACTTGAATATAGGAAGTGAACTGGCTCGAAAATAGAACAAAAACAATTTAACAGCATCAATAAAGATGTAAATAAAAAGTATGGGTTAGAGTATCTAACAGAATGTGACAGCTTAAATGTCTTCAACGTGTTCAAAGATAGACTAAACATAGCTGCTGCTGTTTGCCTCTGGAGAAAAAGTGTTTGTTCACCTTGTTTGGCCTCCTGCAGTTTTCCTAAAGCCACTCTGGCTGTGGCACGGCGAGCGAAAGCCTTGGAGTACGTGTTGTCCAGAGAAATGGCTGTGGTGCAGTCCTCCTCTGCCTCCTTAAACCTGCAGCAAACGTTTATGTCCTTTAAACAGAGGCCTTTTTTATTCTAACACACACACACACACACACACACACACACACACAAACAAGCTGAATGTCACGCTTACTTCTCGAGCTTGAGGAAGGCCATGGCTCTGTTGGCGGGCAGCAGCACGTTCATGCTGTCCGCCTCCATGCCTCTGCTGTAGCACTCGACAGCCGCTTCATACTTCCCCTCTTTGAAATAAGCATTCCCCTGAAAGACACGTTCAGAAAATGTCACCACCTGCGCAAACATTTCCAAAGAAATGCAGTGATGATTCGTTCCCAAAACAGTTTCAATAATATCAGGATGTAAGAAATGACCTTGTTTGCTGAATAGCGCTGAACCTTGTCTTCAGCAACATTATTAGGTTCTTACTTTTTGAGATAAATGACATTTCATGATGAATAATAAACTCGTAGCTGCATGAGTAATTCATTAGTAGTGCCACACCAAATGTCATACATATACATATGTATATATTTTTTTTACATGTGACACTCCTATTGGGTGGAGGTGAGGCACCATGCAAAACACATTGTTCGCTCATTGTTGATGTAATATGTTGATAGAAATGCTAAGTTCCGAAAGTCTGTCACCACATTTTATGACGTCATCACCCCCAAAAAACTAGATAAAAATCCTCAGATGAGACCATCGAGCACATTGCAGCATAATATTGGTGAACCACAACAAAGCTTACTCTGTCTTTCTGTACAACTGCCTCCTGTCGTCTCTGCTGCTCCTCCATCAGTCTCTGCTGCCCAGGGTCCACTGTGGGAGCCTCCTGTGGCTGCTTGGTTTCTTCACTCAGGGTGGCCGGGGCTTCACGTCCGAGGCTCTGAAACCAGCCAGAGAAAGAGAGGAATAAAAGGGAGGATGACTGGAGAAATGGGGCTAACCACTCAATGATCACTTCACACTCACCTCTTTGAGTTTCTTAATTTCATTCTGTGCTTCCAGGTTGCCGGGATCGAGCTTGAGAACCATCTCATAATCTGTTCAGAGAGAGATTCATATTGTCACCTCAGTGCTCTCACGCTGGACAGAGGATCACACCCTTTAAACAGCTTCTCACCTTCAAGTGCAGATTCATATTTCTTCAGTGCAAACCGTGCCGCTCCTCTTCGCGCGTACGCTTTGAAGTAGTTGCTGTCCAGAGCAATCGCCAAGTTGCAGTCGGACTCTGCCACAGCGTACCTGCAGAGAACAAAATCTCAGTGACTTACAGGAGAAAAAAAAAACAAAAACATCCGTCTTTGATTTGGTGCTTTTATTGAAAAATGGTTAAGACAGCAGCTGTTTACTTCTTGAGTCTGAAGAAGGAGGTGGCTCGGTTTGTGGGAAGCACGGGGTTGTAAGGGTCTGCACCCATCCCTCTGGTGTAACAGTCAATGGCATCGTTGAACTTCCCCTCTTTGAAAAACACATTGCCCTAAAAGTAAAAGCGCAGTTGCTTTAGAAAGGGGTAATCTCTTCTTTTGCTTTCCCCCGTAGGACTTCTCATACAGTGTTTACCTTTTCTTTCTCAGCTAGCGCTTTCTCCTGATCAGCTGCAGCCTCCTCAGAGTCCGACTCGTTTGACTCTGCGGGACTGTCCTCCTTATCCAGCTCTGACAGAGCTTTCTCCTGCCAGCACAGAAACACACATCTTTAATCATCTACCTCAGGATGTCACAGACCATGCCAAATGTATTTTGTAAGAACACATCAAAATACCGCATCGAACTTGTCCCATGATCGATAATCATATGCTTTTATCCTTGAGTCTTGTTTGGACCCGTCTCCCTTCGAGTCTCCATTGCCTGCTGGCTTTGTCTTCTTCTTCTTCTTTTCCCTCATCTTTGTTTTGTAGTCTTTGTTGCGCACAGGTGGGAGCTGCTTCTGAAAGACAGAGACAGAAAAGCTGCTGACACATGAGGCTCACCCAGTACGTTACCTGCTCCTGAGATGGAAGGAAGCCCCGCAACAGGAACAAACCTGGCTCTCCTGGAGTCCTCCCGTCCTCAGCTCCTCGTCCTTCTTCTTGATGTCCTTCTCCCAGCCCTCCAGCTCCCTCATGAAGCTGTGCATATCCTCAGCATTTTGCCGCATCTGAAGCTGTAACTCAATGGCTTTGTTTCCCCCGGACATGTTATTCCCTGCGAAACAGACATTTGTTTGGGACAATTTCTTAACACTTGTTGCTGAGGTTGTTGTCTTGGAAGTTGGTGTTGCAGCCAAGTGGAAAACACGAGAATCACGCCGTCATGCTCTCGCGGCTAGCAGCAGGCTAGCTAGCAAGTGAAAACAACATAAAAAGGTAAATAAAGTATATTTAAGTGACTCTGTGGCTACTCGAACCTTATGAAGTACCTTGCGCTTCTTTCTCCGGTTGATAAATATAGTAAAAACGTAGCTGCGGTTAATTCGGCCCAATACTACAACAAATTGTGTCGTTATTCATAGCTTTCTGTTTACGTTCACAGCCATGACAGCCGAGTACCAGCAGCCTTTGCGCTGCCGAGCGTGCGCTGTGCGTAACCAAAGATCGTCTATATAACAACAAATAACGTACTGCAAAACTTACTTTACTCACTTGTTCATTTGTAAAAACAAACAAACACCCCCCCCCCCCCCCAAAAAAGGGAAATAACCTTCCTGAAAAGAGACAAAATATATCCAAAGTATACACAAAAATCTATAGTAATGGTGCCCTCCCTATGCTCAACTGCCTTGTCTTATGAAAAATTATTGTATAGATAAACTGCACTGGGTACTGTACTCTCTAGGCATGGTTTTGGTCCACGTATTATGCGTCGAGTAGACGAACGTCCTAAATAGACGATCTAGACAGTCCAGTCTCTAACAAGTGTCATTTTATTTAATTGTTTTCCTCTCAATACTAAATTAAATAGGGTTACATTTCTTAACTTTTTGAAAAAGGAGCGATGCCAATCAAGTAAAAAAAGAAAAAAAAAATCATATTCCCCTTCATTACCTTTGACCTATAGCTACCACGTGATCTACCAAACAGTGATGACCTCTCTAGGTAGCTAGCGGCAGCTAACCAAGGGAACTTATGCTACCATTTTCAAATCGTGGAGAACATCTCTCACAATGGAGCAGCCTAAACAAGAAGAGGACTATGGATACGATTTATTCCCGGAGAGAAACACGCCGAAGTACAAGAGGGGATCGGTCGGGGAGAGCATGTTCACTTTCAGTCACAAGTGTCAGGTCATGCTACAGTTAGCAATGGAAACTAGTGAGTATGCTAGCTAGCTAGCTAGCTAGCTAAAGTTACCCTCTAAAGGGAATGTCATCTCATCTGTGGATATCTGACGTCTTTTTTTCTGATAGAGATTTCGCTCAAACGTGTTTGTAAGTAAAACACCCGTTAACGTTTTGACGCTGCTGACAGAGCCGCAGCGTGTAGCGTTAGCTGTCCTAGCTGGAAGTGGTTCCTGTCAGTGACTGCTAGCAAGCTAAAGCTACCCAGCTGCAGCGTTTAGCTAACTGCTCTCTGTGCTTGTCCCAGGTCCGTACGCCCAACTCCTCCTCAGTGCCATGAACAGTTCCGGATGGTACGTATCAGTTTGGATAAAATACAGAGTGTGTTTGTCATCTCTGACCATCACTGCAACAACCCGGGACTGTGTGTGTGTTTACACAGCACAAATAACAAGCTTGTAAATGTTGTAACTATGATTTTTCTTTTTGAAAAAATGCTTAATTGAACGGGATAATCACAAACAACAAGGCTCTTCTGTAAATCATGTGCTGATGAGAAGGAAATAAAACACAGAGGACACAAACAAAACCAGATCATTAGAATATTAAAGCTAAGCAAATAAAATAAAATGGGTAAGTAAAAAAAAAAAAAAATTATATAAAATCATAAATTCAATACAAAGATAATCTATATAGATGAATTATGTGTTGATACATGCAGGGTGTATTTATTTGTAGAATTTTGCATATTTCAGCAGCAAGGTTTACAATACAGACTAAATTCATTGTAAAAAGCGTTGTACATGGGTGGGGTTCATACATCTGGTTCTATGTATGTCATTTTTTGCCGTTATGAGAACATCTACTGCATGATTGACCCAAAATTCAAATGTGTAATTAATAATCCAGTTGCCTAAATATTCAATATTAGGATCGCATCCTTGTTTTCCTGCCTCCACCTCATTGGCACTTTTCTGACAGCTTAACTGTCATTCGTCTAACTCGGAGTTTATTTGTGCTAATGCCACTTCTCTCACTCCTCTCGACACAGCAAGGTGTTCAAAGACCGACATTTCTCCTGCGAGGATTGTGACGGGACGGTCAGCGGCGGCTTCGACGCAGCTTCTTCTCAAGTACGAGCGAGGCCTCAACAAATAAAGCGTTGGATTTCAAGTGTGTGACTGTTGAACACTGACGAGACTTGCGTTCGTTTGCAGATCGTTTTGTGTCAGAACAACATCCACCAGCAGGCCCACATGAACCGGGTGGTCACCCATGAGCTCATTCACGCCTTCGACCACTGTCGGGCCCATGTGGACTGGTTCAGCAACCTACGGCATCTAGCTTGTTCTGAGGTGAGCCCCAGTGTGAATGGCAATGGCGTGAAAACATCTCTTGCATGTACTCTCCAGTGTTATGCTGTAGCAGCTACGCTAACCTCTTAACCTCTGGCCTCTCATGCTGGTCGTCACACCTATACTGCACCTGTAACCACCAGCAGTTACTTCAAGGATGGTGACTGGTTCAAAGCCTACGTGTTCGGCCACAGGTGCATAGCTTGAAACCTGGTCAGATAGATTTGCGGGATCATGTGATTCACGGTGAATCCAGCTGCCTCTTTAGTGAATTGATTTCCAATATCTATTCCTTAAAGGATGACTATTGCGTGTTCTTCTTTCAGATCCGGGCAGCTAACCTGAGTGGAGACTGCGCCTTTAAAAATGAAGCTGCCAGATTCAACTTTGGCCTCCAGAAGCATCATCAGGTAATCGCACGAGGATGAATCTAACTTCAGCACCAGCTGGTTTCAGGTTCGGATCTCTAACCTCGGTTTCTCCCCCTCCTCCTCCCCCGGATAGGAGTGCGTCAGAGGCCGCGCCCTCCGCTCCATCCTGGCCGTGAGGAGCATCGGCCGAGAGGAGGCGGAGAAAATAGTGGACGAGGTCTTCGACACGTGTTTCAACGACCACACGCCATTCGGCCGGATCCCGCACGACAACAAGGATGCCAAGTTCGCCTTCAGAGATTACGAGAACAGGGATCGATATTACGCTAACATTTAGTGTCGTCAAGTCGTCCACTCCCCCCCCGGCCAAGGGTGCTGTGACTCGCGGTGAGCCTCAGAGCCGCAGTCAGTGTAACAGAATGAAAGTGCTGGAAAATGATCATGTCCCTTCTGAGGGAATTTTTTGCTTTTTTTTTTTTTTTTTTTTTTTTTTTTAAGAGAAGGAATTGTCCTTGGAACAGGAAGCAAAGGAAGGAGTTTCGGTACATTTCATCTTCTACCCTCTGGACACTAATTCTGCTTAAAGGGATTGTGAGGAGTGGTTTCACTCTGGAAAAGGAAGTATTAGATGAGGCCCCGATGATTTATTTGTCTTTTTATTTTAGGTAATCTAATGGGTGCTTTTTAAGGAAAAAAAAATCCAGGATTTCCTTTGACTCTTCATCTTGTTGCCACATTGACCTCCATTAATTTCTTGTAAATATAGCTGATTGTGCTTAAATTAAACAGAATGTGTTTGAATTAAAGTTTGATTCCTCCGAAAAAAAAAAGAAGGAGTTATAAGTTGTTTATGAGGACAAAAAGAGGGGGGTGTCGGGTTCGACCTTGGCGCGAAACGCTCTCACGAACGACTGACTTGCTGATGATGAACGCATTCATGTCTAATCCCCAGAGAGGAGTCCTTTAAATTAGCATGTGAGACGAGCAACGCGAGCAAAGTGAGGAAAAAAAGTTCTTCCGCGACAACGCGGTCAACTTTGTTCACATCTGTTGCCGCCACTGTAAAATGTCACCGCTGACATCTTTATTGGACATTAGCATTTAAAGAATCTTGTATCCTTCCGCAGAGATTAATGAGGGAAAAAGTTATAAGGGAATTAGCCTCATAATCCCCCTTTCGTTCCTCCTCCTCCTCCTTCACTCCTGCCTATCTCAAAGACAACACCCTCTGCATCATAATCACAAAGTCACTTGGTGTGTCTGCTGTCGGAGTGTAATATGCCACTTATCTCAACACTCTCCTCTTTAAAAAGAAAAGGGGGAGAAAAAAAAGCCACAAAAACAGGACATGAGCGAGCGGGACGTGGGTGGGACGGGACGAGCAAAGAAGATTAGGTTAATTTTAGAAGCTTAGAAGAGAAAAATGATGAAAACCGCTTCAAGGCGGCGGGATTATAGTGAGAAAAACGCGGGGAAACAAAAGGAGGGGGAATCGTATTTGGATTTGTGCAATATCACACGCACCAAGTAGGCTAAATGAAGAAATCGCGCAAAACAATAGAATTACTGCTGGAATGCTACACATATCAAATCCCAGCTGCTAAACACATTTGATACAATTAGACACGCAGAACAAGGTTGTTAATTTGTAAGCTGTTTTATTTCATAATGGCTGCAGAGTTCAGCATCGTACTCAAGTCGTGTGGCAAAGTCCTCACAACCAATCTGTACCCACAATTCACTCTGAAATTCTGGAATCACAGCTGATAAAATAACTACCATGTCCACGTTTCTAATTTAGCAATGATAAGTCCCCTTTGTTACTATATTAATCAAGTTATGGTGACGGCTACAGCCCTGTCAGTTTAAAGGGCATCTGGCGGTGTGGTTGTAGATTGCAACCAACTAAATTCCCCTCGTCTCATTCTCCCTACGGTGTCGAAAAATGGGAAAGGCCCTTTTGACAACTGTGTGCTGATTTGAAAAGCACATTTGATGAGAACGTAAAAAAAAAAAATGAGAAAGTGTTGTGTTGTGGGCCGTAAAACCAAAACAATGAGCTGAAAGACTCAAAAGAAAGAATGTAATTAGGTACTTTTACTTGAGTACTTAAGAACAAACCATACTGTTGTATTTCCCTTTAAAGTAACCTCATATCAAATCTCAGAGGCAGACGTCGCACTTTTTGCTCCACTGCATTGGTTTAGTTTTAGTTTTCTGTCAGAAATACATTACAGTACAGTTTTTACACCCTTTCCAACGAAAAACCACGCATCTCCAAATTTGGCACTTTTGAATGTTTGTGAGAAAGTGAAGGATTAGGTGTTCCTTCATGCGCGGAGAAGATTCTCCCTCTTAAGCTAAATAAAGTCTTTTTAAAAACCCTCTTGGATTAGCTGTGGGGGGGAAGAAAAAAAAAATCATCGTCACAAAGCCGGAAACAGGCTGTTTTCCTGAGCCCATGACAGGTTGACTTCTCAAAGCACAGAATATGATGCATTGTTGTAGATTAACTACACAATAGTGTTTAAAGTAGTTACTTTCGGCTCAACCTTAAACATCTACAGTGCCGCCTTAGAATGCAACATAAACATTGCTGCAGCAGTATGATTAATTCAAAAAACATCAGATTAAAAAAACCCTTACATACATAATCTACACTTTGCCTAAAGCACATATTTGTAATTAAGTGAGGTACTGAACTTCTTCCAACTGGTGATAATCCTCTGTTTGTTTCACATGGTACACAGTCATTCGAGTCCTTGTTAATACAAATATGTTGATAAATGCAGATTTAAAGTCAAAGAAAAATGTTGGATGCTCTGTTTAAGATAATGTAGGCAATCCGGGCTTAAAAAAAAAAAATATTGAGAAGTGGGGAAGGAAATAATAAAGACCCTTACTGCCGTGGCCAAAACATTAAGAGGGCGATCATTAAAACCATCAGGTCTCCGTCAGGGCTCCCAGTCTGCGGACGTTGTTGTTAAAGAAACAGCATGAGCTCTGGAGAACTCTCAGAAATTGAGCTGTGGTGTAGTTATCAAAACATTTCTCTACAAAATTCATTTAAATAACACTGCCACTGCACAACACAGCTGCTTATACTGTGGTCATTTTATGTTGTGGATCCTGTCTCAAACTGCAGTACCGCCTCAGTCCTCCTGATGGCAGCTTTGTCCACCAATCCTCACCATGAATCCCAAACTTGCAAAGAAAGTGCCATCACCATTTTATCGACGCATATAATTGGATCCATTTGGCGGCTCACGGTTCCAGGTGAATGTTGAGGCATTTTAAATTTTTTTTTATGAGGCGAGGTAGGGGCGCAGTAATCAAGTTGCCGCTGCGAAGAGTGACGACTTCCATTATTCCACCTATTTAAGCAGGCGGCGCCCACTGCGATCTAATTAGGATGCTCCGGCAAAACACTGGAATCCCCTTCTGCTAATCTGCAGTGGGACAACACATTAACCCCCGAGAGCACTAATGAACTCGTCCCATTAATTAGAATAATGCCAGATTCGGTTGTAGCGTGGAGAGGCGATGAAGTGCGAGGACACCCACTCGCCTTTGTGAAGTTTCGAGGGTGTCTGCGTCTCGCCCAGGGGTGGAGGTGATAGCAAGAGGCTGCTGTATTATTCAGCTTGGTATTATTTTTTTTTTCCCTTGTGAAAGGGAGACAGTGCATTTTTTTTTTGGGTCCTGCACAATACATCTTCCTCAAAATGTGTGAAGAGCTTTGGGGAACAAAGGTTTGTCGCGCACACACACACACACTCACACACACTTTTTTTAAATTCTTGGATGACTTTGAAATGAACAAGGCTGAAAGAAAAAAAAAAAAGGAGAAAGCGGGGGAAAACTTGCCGACATGGCATCCGTCGGCCAAGGCGGCCACTTTTTATGTCCCGTCTCCAACACTCCGGGGAAACGCTTGAACAATGAAAATATATTGAGTCCGGTCGCCCGCTCTTTAGCCTGAGGAGAACAATCATATTCAGCTGATTGAGGACAAGAGTGCACATCTAAAGATGGCTGCCGTGAGCCTTGTTTTATCACCTGACATCACATGTGAGCACAGATAGGCTTTGAGAGGGTGAATATCCAGAATAATGGGGGAAAAAAATGTGAAAGGGAACAAGAATAAGAAAAAAATACAGTTGTAATAACATTAGAAGTAGCCTTGAGTGTGCTACTTGTAGAAGAGTTAGTAGAATTAGCAGTTCAGCCTTGTAAAAGCATCAGTAGAAAGTGGGAATTGAAGTAGCTTGCTAGTCCATATGAGCACTACTAGAAGTGCTACAAGACAAAGTGTTATTGTTATACTTTTCATTACAGGAATAGTTAGACATTTTCAGAAATAACACTCAAGTCTTTAGCAGCCTCTAAAGGTAGGCCTGTAGCCAGCAGCTGGTTAGCTTAGGTTAGCTGGTTAGCTTTGGACTTTCTTCGCTTTGGACAGAACCAGGTGACTCTCTGTTTTTAGTCTTTATGCTAAGCTAACTGGCTGCTGGTTGCTTTATCACGTTTCTCATGTTTCACACCCAACCAAAAAGAAAGTGAGGATATATTCCAAAATTAAAAAGTCCCAGTGTTAGCCTAGCAACAGAGTGATAGTAGTAACCTTGAACTGACAGAGGTTAGTATTTAGACTTAAGTACTAATTTACACTAGTAGTAGTAGTAGCTGGGTAGTGACACAGAGCCTAAAGCAAAACTTATTTATAACAACATATTAGCAACTACTGTATGTTAATGCAGAAATATAAAACTATGTCCACTTTTATATGATATAAGCAATTTCCGATAGTTACTTCCTACTTTACATCCAAAGATGAGCGGTGTGTATCCATGACTGCCAGCAGACAACTTAGTCAAGTGTACGTGGAACCTCGGGACATAATATAATTCATTAAGTTGTGAGCAGGCAACAGCGGCAGTGGAGGAAAAAGTGGAAATCATTATAATTCACAGCACAAATCCTCTGGAGGCGAACCGTCTAACCTGACAATTAACTCCCCCAGCAGGGAGGCACTGTTTGAGACTGCAGTGGGGAGGGCGGGCATGTAAATCAATTAATTATGTGTGCGAGCTGAGGATTAATTAAGGGGATGTTTAAAGTTGGCAGAGATCATCTTTGTTTTACTACAATTTTATGTCATTTGAACACAACACTTTCCACGACCTGAATTAATGGCTGGTTGACCTGCATTACAAAACATCTTTTAATTTGCCCCTGGGTAATCCGCAGACCTCACTGACGATGGAACTGCGTTTTTTGATGAAGAAATACCAAAGAGTAAAGGAGAGTGATTTGGGTGGAGTTAAAGGATAAGTCCGCCCAAAAATGAAAATGAGATTTTTAGCTACCCTGCCATCTACACCCACACTAAAAAGTTAGGCAACATTTCATAGGTCACAAAACATTTCTGGAGCTTCACAGCAAGACAGCATTGGTACATTCTTCTAAGCAACTGAAGTAGATGAACACATGGGATCCTTACAGCTCGTCTGGCGAAATCAAGTCACCTGAAGTCCCTGTTTTATTTATTTCATTCATTTTATTAATTCCATTGATTTAATGGTGCATCTGATAGTGTGATGGTGAGGAAGTTTCCTCAACTTACATACAAATGTAGGCAATATTCATCATGTAGGCCTAGTGTTATTTGTGTACCAAACGTCTATTGTATATAATCAGAATTATTCATAAAGTCTGTTTACAAAACCATTGTTCTCTTTAGCAAGTACAACATTGGTACAGTCCCTCTTTACCAGTTTCTCTGACAGTCTTGTGTGGCCGTCGTGTTTTCGGTGATTTCACATACAAAAGGAAGGAGGTGGCGGGCTGGTTAAGTGGTCCTTTCCCACGTCGTCTCGATAACAACAATAAGTCAGGGGATTTGTGACACGTTGAATGAGGCTTATTAGGAATGAAAGGACTGGAGATTAGATCAGGAAATCCCCCTGACACACACACACACACACACACACACACACACACACACACACACACACACACACACACAGAGTAGTTCGTCCTGATGCTGCTTAACATCCTGTACAAGAGAAAAGTACAGGTTTTGCTCGACAAATCACAGAAATAGAGGTAAAATCGAAACGCATTACAAAATCAGGTAAACTTTAGTTGTTGTAATCTGAATATTTTCTCTCCTGCTTGTTTAATTTTTTTTTTTTTCCAGCGCGGATGAGAGGGGTTCAAGTAAATGAGCGCTGGCAGACAGTTAACATTCACCGCCGAAATGTAGATGACTTTCTATAATGGTAATTAACGCATGGTGGCATTTGAATCTTCATTTTGCTAATGATATGCGTGGTATTAATTAGGGCCTAAGTGATTAACATAACAACCGCTGGACAACGTCCTGAGGTAAGAGCAGGACTGTTTTTCGTTTTTTTATTAATTCTCCCTAAAGCCACGGGCTCATTAATAAATCCTAACAGCCAGCTCTGCTAACCTTGAGAAGTACGTGGAGTCATGCTGAAAGTGAAGTGAAAGACGAGGAAATATGTCCAAGAAGTGAGGAGACGATGGGCGAGAAAAAGAGCATTGTTACAAACAGATGAAAAACTGTGGGGCTAATGAAAGGGGAGAGAAGAGACGCAGCCAAACAGACGGGAAGGCACGAAATGAAAATAAAAACGAGATGACAGAACAGAAGAGAAAGAAGTGCAGGAAACAGAAAATTATAGAAGAAGAGACCAACCTGAATAGAATGAAACTGGAGAGAAGGGAGCCGAGCTTTACACAGAACTGGTTTGGGTAATTACTATCCAGTATCGACCTATGTTACAGGGTGAATTTATGGCTGATGAACCCTGACACATATGGTACAGGATGAAAACTTGGTGTTCCAGGTGTCCTAAAGGATAAGGAAATATGCAAATGGCCCGGGGTTGACAGACAGATCGGAAACCTGCTGAAGGGATTTCTCAGCCACTTGGGCGCAGCACAACAAATGTAAACACAACAAATGTGTTAGCGAACAACCGCCTTCCTGCTCGTCCAGCGGCATTCATGTAGAGTTGTGTTTGTGGCTAGCTGGAAAATGTAAGTCCAATATTCTCTCCCTCTAGCTTTGTTTAGGTCTCTCAGAGTAGTTCTACTCATCTGTACTCGAGTCCTGCAGCCCAGTGAAGTCCGCTCACATTGAAATCCCACCTCCCCTTGAATTCTTTGTCATTCAAAGCACCAAGGACATCTGCAGATCACCTTGTTCTCCTCCCCCCTGCCTGTTCGTGGGATGTGGTCGGCCTTCTCAGAGCCGAGCGCTGCAGCCGCTGGGACCTCCAATTCATTGAAGGGAGGAGCAGGAGATTGCCTGAAGGGTCCGGTCGCCTCTCTGGTGAGCCAATTTAGTTTGACCTCCTGTATCTCATGTGTCGCGAGTCCAGATAACTGTCCTCCAATCTGACGGCTTTGTCACGGTTGAGTTCTGGCAGCGGCCGAGCAGCTGAACCTGAACATTCACAACCAGAGGGATTACAGCGTGTTCAGTGAGGACCTGAGTGAGGGCTGACGCCTCCGTCGACCTGTCTCTGAAATAGCAGATGAGAACTGGGGCAGCAGAGTGTGCTCCGGAGTTGAGATCGTGTCTGTGGATACCTGCTGTCCTGTAGCTGGAAGGTCAAGGGTTCGATCCCTTGAACCCCAAACTGACTTTTGACTTTCTTTAGTCAAAATCACTGTGGTACTTCCTTTGGTGTACTTCTTGATTCTTCATGGTTGTCTAGCTCAAAGCAGACCAGGGGTTATAAACAAAGGTCGTCTAGCTGATTAATTGGACAGGTTAGAGATTTTGATCAAGCTATTTATGCTTCCTGTTTGGGTCCTGAGAAGAGCAAGCACGTCAACAAACAGCGTCGCCATTGATCATCTAAAACAGAACTTTAATCTAAATGAAAACACATCGTGAACCCGCGCAGCATTCTGTCTCATTATCATTGCCTCAGTTAACCTGCGGCGGCTGCATCTCAGCACGGGGTTCATTATCCCAAAGGATGAGGATGGCTGTGACCCCGTATCTTCGCCGCACATCACGGTCATTAGTCACCGCCGGGTGAGACAGGATCAGCCCGCTGTCCGCCCGACACTATTGATCAGCTCCTGGCTCGGGCGCCTTCCACCGCCTGAGCCGGCAGGCAATTAAAGAGTAAACCAGACAGAATTTAACCTGAACACACTTTTGTTATCTCGCATAGTCAAGAAGGAGAAACACATTGATCTTCATGTGAACTTCGGTGGCTTAAATAAACAGAGGAATCAAAGTCAAGTAAGTTATTTGCATGGGAGACAAAAGCAGTCTGCTTGCAAAGATGGTGGCCAGGTCAGACTCCTTTCAAATCATCAAATTAGCCATTATAAATATGCACAATGTGTGCATTAATCAGGCCGGAGCAGACCAACACAACATGTTAGTGTGGCGCGCTCTGTCACCGCAGCTCAACTGTACAAAAGGCTAAATAAATATTCTGTTACAAGAATGAGAAAAAATACTTTTTTTTTTTTTTTTTAACATCAGATAGATTTTTTGTTCGTTTGTTTGTTTTGTCCTTAACAAACACATTTGATAAACTACCTTTTTTTTTAAATGACTGGATAAACGAAGTAAACAAAGTGACCTTATTTGCCTCTGAGAACAGTTAGAACTATTCAGTTGTGGACAAAAACACAACAAAACAAAGAGTATTTGAGTCTCTATTATAACTTCATTCATATTGTACATTTTATAATTCTTTGTTTGAATTTCTTCTCCAAAACTGCATTTTTGCCCCTTCAAATATTCAACATTAGTCACTCATTTCTTTCACTGCTATTACTAAGAGTTCCCAAATGAATCTGTGAAAACCACAATTTGCTTAACTTTTACATCTACAATTACTTAATCACCGTCTTAAATGGAGAACCTTTTATGTGAAATGAAATCAGATGAATTGTTGTAACTTTAAAATGGTCAGATTTACAAATGCTGAAATCCACACGTATACCTGAGTCACCTCAGTCACGTTCTCAGTCGTTAGGGACGCTGCCTCAAGAGTTGCACATGCAATGTTTTGTGTGCCTCCAACCAGTGGGCCTGCTGTTAAATAGATCACTTCCAGAAAAAAAAAAAAAAAAAAACTGACTACAGTCCTCCCAAAAGAATTGATGATGTACATATCACATTTACACATCTATTTGAGTACATCAATTTCCCCATTCAAATTTCACCACAGCGGAAAAAATGTAAGAAATAGTGACAGGATCTGTAGTCTCTGAGTTCACGAGGGACAGGTGCCTTGCTCACCGGCAGCCCAGCAATACCCGATGAGAAAGGGGAAGACGTTTTGATTCCCCAGTGGCACGAAATTATATATTTATATAATTATAAGCCTGCCCCTAAAGGTCCTAGGCCCTCTGACAGTTATGCATAAAGGCTCTACACAATGCCCTGCTGAGGTGCTTTACATTAGAAAATGTGTGTGTGTGTGTGTGTGTGTGTGTGTGTGTGTGTGTGTGTGTGTGTGTGTGTGTGTGTGTGTGTGTGTGTGCGACCACTAGAGGTCACTCTGATGCTGCTTCCTGTTCTACACAAGAATCATCTGGGTTCAACAGATTTTTTTTTGTCGTTGTTCACACTGGCCTTTATCCAATTTATTAACCTATAATTTAACCCCAGGAACTGACAGCGATATCGCAACGTAAATACTCATCAAATCCCCGTATTTATGCATCCGTGCATGAGTGGAAACGCACACACGGCTCGGCGGGGGCGTGGCAGCACAGTAGAATGAACGTTGTGTTTGCTTATTTTTTTTTTAAATCCTCGCATTAAGATAACAAACTGCTCACATTAAACACTGAACCTGAAGTCGGAACAAGACACATTTCTCACCAAAGAAGTTGTCCCTTTAATGTGAGTTTAAGTGACTCATCTCACAGTTCATTAGTTAAGAAAACACTCGTGATTGGTTTTGCCCCACAGGCCATGGTGACCTTCTTCAAGTCGTCTCCGCCGGTAGTAAATCTTAGTCCGCGTGATTCAAGACTTTGTCGCTAATAAACGTGCGCGCAGACCGCACCACCGAGTGCACGTCTCGCTTTTATCTGCAGCCCGGCCTCCCAATCTCCCCCTGATCCCGTCACTCCCCCCCCCCTCTCCTCTCTGGAAGATGGGGGGAGGGAAAAAAAAAAAAAAAACACATCTCCAGAAACCACTTCTGATGGAAAACGCAGCTGTTTGCAAGTTTGCTCGCTGAGAGAGCATGGAAACGGCTTGTAAGGCACGCTCCGACAGCACTGTAGGCCTCCTGGCAGACTCACACATGGGCACAGAGCTGTGGTTTCACATGGTTCAACATGTTGCATGAGTCACTGACCAGAAACATGTCTCTCCCATACGGCACGGCGAGGCTCTGTGACTTACACTGCGGTGGGTGAGGGCCAAAGACAATAAGCCAGGGGCTGCATGAAAACATATGCGAATTATGCACAGCAGAAAATGCACGTCAGATCCAGAGGAGCCCTTTAAAATGTTATAATGTTAAGGGATAAAAATATCCGAACAGTGAATGGTAAATTGACAGTTCACTTGTGTTCTAAATATTTCCTTTCTGATACTTCCTTCCAGTCTCATACTCAAAACAAATAGGGGGCAGCGTATCAAAGGAACTATCTGCTATCTGACATTTCAAGATGGAGTGGGACAAGAATGTTAACAACTTGTTCAGCACAAAACAGTAAAGTTAGCAACTAGCTGGTGAACATGGTGGAGCATTTGGCAGCTAATGCAAGAGATGATAAAGTTTAAAAAAGAGTGAATATTGGAAGTTTTTTAATGTGATATTAGCTAAATGTAAAATGTTCACAGGTTGTGCTAAAAATCTAATAATGTAGGCTTCAAAAAGTTTTGAAGAGCTGTATTAGTAAATCATATTCTATTAATGTGTGCGTGGAAACAGCAACTGTTGGCTAAATGAGAAAATGACTTTCGTGCTTTTAATACGGAAGCCTGAAGAAGCCGAAAAATGATTGTCTGGCGTAAGGCTATAATAGTTCACTAAAACAAACAAAATAAACTGAACTAGGAAAAAAAAAATTCACTGAAATAAAACAAAACTTGTACAAGTGTAACAACTCTGGTCTTGTGAGCAACATTAATGTCTGGGGTCCTGTTGTAGTTAGCAAACTCAAACCTCATCAGTGCCACATCCAAGACAACGTCACAGACCCGCCCCCAGTGTTTGACTGACAGGTGATTCTCTGGGACAGGCTGTGCAGAAAACACCCCGGTTTGCAGATTGACAGTAAATTAAAAAAGCTTTTATGTCTGAGAATGCGTTTCATTAAACAGCACGATCTGGTGGCTGTCACTGTGCCTTTCCTCTGAAAGTTATAGTTTTTAATATCCCACTTCTCCTCTTTCAGGCATTTAGCTTTAAGCTATTTTGTGGGTGTCAAAACGATCTCTGGAGTCATGGCGAGGTGATTAAAATCAGGTGTTACTGTATGATTGATGCAGTGTGCGCCGCATATGTGCTGCCTTCACACTGGTAATTACAACACTTTCAAAAGACGTGGAATTCGCCTTTTGATGTATGTTCGCCTGCGAGGACTTTAAAGGACTCAACGAAGCACCATCTGGGACTGAAAAGAAAGTCGCTGGTGGGGGGGAGGGAAAAGGAATTAATGTCTGAAAGTGGAATGCAGCATGCAGCTAGTTCTTGCTGTGTTTCTGAATTAAGACCTTGGATGAGATTTAGTTATGTGTAGCAATGTTTTCTGTGACTGTCGGGAAACAGCCTCTCTGTTGAGGCTTTGTCCACGCACCTCGAAGATTCCTGTGACCGTGTCATGAATGGATCCTCACAGCAGTTCCCTTCAGAAGGGAATCGTTTTCATGTATCATCCTAAAATATCATCCTGGGTTGCCCATTTTTCTCAACGTTTGGCTATAATGCATTCATCAGTAGTTGAAAATCTTACCTTCTCGACCCTTAAATTTAACTCTTCATCTTTTACATTAACAATGGCGTACATGCCCACGTTTAATGTGAGTTTTTATTCCCCTCTTGTCAGGCTGAAAATCACCCGACTCGGAAGATCTTCGCAGCTTTTTAAGGAGCATTTTAGCATCCCTCAGCGCTTTGTTTTGGTTTCACCTGTGTTGGTCTTAGCCACATGCAGACAGCAGTTTTCACCATATAAGCTCCAATGAACAAACAGCAGACTACCTGGCGAGCACGAGGTGGCAGACAGACAAAGTTAGTGATTAGCTGGTGAACACAGTTTAGCATTTAGTTGCTAAAAAGCCATATTTCCCTCAGCGTGCGGATTCCAAAACTGGGAACCTTATCTGACAGTTAGTTGTTATTTCACTGCTTGCATATTAATCAAAAACTGAACAGATGATAGATGGTGAAACTCTGGAGGGACATCGAGCCATATTTCAAGGTAAAACAGCTCATTTGACGACCTGTTAGCTTTTCTTAGACAGCAGCTAGCGTTAGCATTCAGTCACTCCCTAGATATCAACACATATCTCGGAGCCTGGATGTAAACCAGATGTAATCAAACAGTACACTAATGTTAGCTGGGAAGTGTTTGAACGCTAACGATAACTAATGGGTTATTAAATATGGAGTATTACCCTAAAATATGGACCAATTTCCTACCAGGTTTTCATTGTGCATGAACTTTTCAGTTGCAACTCAATCGACAAGGGATGAAATGATTATTGTCAACAACACGGCAGCATAACATTCTCCCAGCGTTCAACTTCCCCACCCTCCACGTTCAACTTCAGCCACCGTGTGAATAAGGTCAGAATCAGATTTAACAGAATTAACAATCCATCAGTCAAATGTTTATTCAAAAGTTTTGGTTTTTTTTTTTTACTGGATATACGTAAACGTTTAAATTAAAAGTGCATTACAGTAAATTATTTTGGTCACGGTTTTGCTCCACTGTATATAAACCAGGCTGGTTGAATCCTCATGGTGTCCAACTTTCACACATATCACGCAGATAACAGCAATTCTTTTTCACACAGATTAGTGTGAACTTGGTTTCTGACACATTTTTCTTATTTCCATAATATTCCCAGACAAATGTAATACCCAGATATTTCCGTCAGATTGATGATTATAGAAGAAAATGCTTGAGCGGTTGAAAACATGGTTTAAATACCTCCGAATCCAAATTGAAGGCTTTGTGCAGACATTAAGAAATCGCACGGTGTCGGATTCATTGCAGAGGTCATTTTGTTGAACGACTGCGGCGCAAAATTGACCCAAACGCGATGCAGGTGGACTTCTGAGTGAGGAGGCGTGACGATAAATGTTTCTTTAACTCAAAAATCTCTCCCCTGCTGATGTGTGTGGCGCAGCTGTCATCGTCTCCTCCTCCTACTCCTAAAAAACTGCTGAAAGCTACAAGTCCAAACATGTCCTCTGGGGGGGGGGAGTTGACAGGCATTCTGGGAAATGTAGGAACCCCCTCTGACCAAAGTGGAAGCAGACAAGTAGGCTGAGGATGATGAAATGACGCTTTATGAGAAACATGGTGGATAGTTTCTCCGCTACGGTTCCAAAGTCGTCTCCTTTACGGTTCCCAGCCCAACAATTAACTTTTATTATTTCCATTATCTCATGAATTAGATTAGCTGAGTTGAGACATCATTTGCTCGCAGATTTAAAAGCTTAATTTGAACAATAAAAGAATCCTCTCGCAGCCAGCGAACTAATTTGCATCCATCCTGCGAGTCCTTGTCGTTGGGGTGCGCTCAGGAATCCCAGACTCAAAGCAACATCTGGCCGGTTTTAAGAGTCATGGACAGTTTGCCGCAGGTGGTGGTGGGCGGGGGTTCATATGGGTTATATGGAGCGTGGAAGTTTAAAAGGGTCAGTACATGTGGATACAACACACAACGCTGGCTCGTGTGGAGAGCTGGAGCACGGGGAGGATGGCAGGTTTTCAGGAAAAGCCTGCATTCATTCCACATTGAAAAAAATAAAAAATAAATAAATAAGAAGGATGTTTAATGGAGCAGATGTCTAGATAAACACCATGCAGGTACGCCACCAGACCTTCACAGCGGGCGACGGCGCGGTGAGAAACGGCACCAAGGACAATCCCGTCCAACAGGCTTTTGGTCGTTTTGCACTTTAAATGTGGCTTCTTCTTCTTCTTTTTTTTTTAAATCATAGTTTGGTGAGCGCGATAACCACAAATGCCAAAAAGTCGGATAAAGAGGTTGGGGGAGAAGTCGTGTTTGAGGTCTGGGATGGTGGAAATGATTATGTTCCCCTCACTCCTGTTGGAAAGTAACGCTCGGCAGCAATTTGTCCACCTGCACCTCTGAGCAGCGGGCTTGGTAACAATTACTGGTCCAGGAAAGAAAACATTACAGAGTCATTACAATAATGATAGTAATTCAGGCCAGGAGAGACGTAGCCTCGGCGGGGCCCTCTCTCCTCCTTCCCTCCTCTGTCCCTCTACCTTGACTTTCAACCTTCCTTTTAACACAGTTTTCTCCTTTTTTTCTCCCCCCCCTCTGTTTTAGCTCCTTTAAAAACATTATTCATCTCACTCAGAGTGTCTTTTTTAACTCTGCAACCACACACACATATCGGATGACCCTTTTCATTAATACTCTCGGAGTTTATAGCCCCATAAATCACATCTATTGCCCCAGAGACACACGTTAAGTCTGGACAGGAATATTGCAGGGATATTAGAGGGCTATGAGGCTCGACGGCTTCAGAGGTTCAGAATGAAGCCACACCGTCAAAAATGTATGCTTATTTTCAGCAAACAAGAGTATGTGAATGTCCCGAACCAAATTTGGGAGGGGGGGCAACCGTGGACAGCAAGGAAAGGAAGCCAGCTGGAGCCCCCGCCCACCAGGCCAGGCCTTCCAACCAGCCTTATTTATGTTTCAGAAAGTGAACCGAGCGTGCCAAGACGTTACCCAAGATGCTGATGGAGTCGCCACGCTGCGGCTGCTGCCATCCAGTCTGGAAAACATTTGAAAATCTTTGTTATGAGAAGGAGCGCAGAGATGCCCGTCGCGGCGCTGAGGGGGGAAAGATGGCTCCGTCTTCCATCTGGAGCCGGCCGAGTTGGCGTGGGAGGACGTGTGTACGTTTGCAGCACAACACAGCGGATGATAAAATAGCTTATGAAAAAAGACAAATGGCTGCAGTCACTCTTTCTGGGTGGGCCTGCGAGCGTATGACTTATTAAAGCCTGTGAGGGATTATTTTTGTGTTTCTCAGCAGTTTTGTTTTTTTTTTGCAGATTCAGACTGATATATAGTGCTGTTAAAAATCAGTCATGATGTTCTGCTTTGATATGACGTTTCTCTATGTCTGAGATTTTTTTTTTATTATTATTATTTTCTACAGTCATTTAAACCATTTTTCCATCAGGGGAACTTAATGAATCCCAACTGTTCAACAAGTGAAAACAGCCGCTACACATGCCACATTATTATTCTATTTGTGTATTTTGTTTTTGCGGACACTTTGCTGCTGAGAATAACGTTCTGTATGGTGTTTTGTAGATTAATGTGATTTAGAAAAAAGAAACAAAACAAAAAACCCTGAAAATAATAAGAGAAGACAGGTGCATAGGAGAGAAAAGTAGATCAAAAGTAGGTCATTTGTGCAAATTTGACTATGTGATCGTTTGTGCAGTCAATGTTTCTTGGCTCCAAACAGCTAATGTACCAACTACAGACATCAGCTGTAAGCTAGGTATAAATGGACACACACCAACCAGTACTTGCAGTTGTTTCCCTCTGGTCTCTCGCCCTTTTTCCTCTAATCTTTTCACATTTATGAACCAGCTTTGTGGGAAGTGTGATAAGCTCACAGGGTTGTGAAGCCGCAAATCCATCCATCCATCCATCCATCCATCCATCCATCCATCCATCCATCCATCCCAGACCTCCGCCCTACACTGACTTGTTGTCCTATATCCTACTTTGTGTGACTTCCTCCTTTGCTGAGGTAATAATCACTACAGCCACTAGAGGGCGCTGCCAGAAATGTAAACATGGTTGGTAATAAGATGCTCTCACAGTCGACTTGCTGTATGTAGGTTGTTTTCCTGAGGGGGACAACCTGCTAATGGGTAACGGCTAACGGTCAGCCATCAGCTAACTGTGAAGATGTTGACACTCATTGCTAGCTGCTCATTCAAGCTTGGTCAGAAACGATGTGCACACAGTTTAGTCAAAGGAGCTGCTTCCGCACCGTCTCCTGTCTGTGTCTCTTGTGCAGCAGTTTATAATCCATCATAGATTAAAGATTAAATACAAATTGATGGTGCAACACAGCTAACTCCCTCTGCATGAGGTTTTCTGCAAAGGTCAGCCCTGTGGAGACAGACGGTTTGCTGTTTTCGTGATTTAGGAGTGTCAGTTTCAGAGTTTACCAAAGTTGAAAGTCTCGCATGGATTTACTACGCCTCTGTAAGCAAATCCACTGATCAAAGCCTTTTCATGAGATTTCTATTTTGCTATGAAATTTCATCACTTGGAACACCGATGTGACAGGCCCTTTGAGGGGAAACCTGCTGATGGGTGTCCTATTCAGTGGTCGGAAAAAATGATTTTAAGTCAGACGTATCAATATTTTACAACCCCGAGTGTCTTCTGTCATGCGTTAAAGAGTAAAGCCTGGCCTCCGACGAGATGAGCCCATTAATGAATGAGCAATTATTATTGTTTCATCAATCTGATCCCAGTCTGGAGTTAGTTTCCAGTGAGGCTTTATCACCCTGACTCTTGATACACAAAATATCATCTATCAGCCAGGACATCTTTCAAAAAGCCCTTCTCTTTTTTCTTTCTTTCATTTTTTTTTTTTATGGCTGGTTGAGTTTCAAAAGGAATAAGCTGAAGACGAACGATCCATCAACGCTCCGGCAGCCTTTCCTAGACAGATCTGTGCGTTGATCAGGCTCAGACGGTGCTGGTCTGAGGGGGGAAAGTGGGAAATCCCCCCCCGTCCTCGCCGAGCTGCCGCTCCTACGCTGCCGACTGATGTCGTAATTTCTCACTGAAACCTTAACCAAACAATAAATATTCGACAGCTCAGTCGTGCTGTTTGCACAACACTGCCTGCCAGGACACGCTCGCAGGGTTCACTGTGTGTGATGGTATTGGCTTTTGATTGTCTGGAAGTCTATGGAGGTTTTTTTTTTTTTTGTTTTTTTTTTCCTCTTACTCACAGCAGACAAAAAAAAAGCCCAAAATGTGGCTTTCTGGTGGCTTATGAACACGTAAAAATGCATTTTGTTTTGTGGATGACCATTTTCATGCTCCGTGTTTGCTAGAGTTTAAATTTCCCAGAATCCAGGACCCACATGAGGGGGAAAAAAAAAAAAAAAAAAGCACGAACCATCACGCCAGGATTGAATCCATTGCATGTGGAGGGACCGGGGCCATGTTGTACTCATTAATGACTGGCACACATGAAGAAACTATGAGTTAATTGCTACGACATTCCAGCCAACTTATAAACTGCGGCGGTCCCAGCGTTCCTTTCCCAGAGAAGTTACTTAAAAATCTGATGGAGATGCGGGCCAATAATCCGCACAATGAAAAAAAGAAGAAAAAAAAAAGTGTTGTTGGGGAGCGTCGCTCCCCTCGGCGCGACTACATGTAGCGCAGCAGGTTTCACAAACACCATTCGGCGGCTCCGGGTCTCAGTAAACAGTGGAGAGGTTAACTTCTGAGAACGCTCACACCCTGTTATCAGATTATGTGCCTACAAAGAGCCCTCGGCATCAACAAAGGGGGCAGATATTTCTTCTTTTTAAAGAAAGAGGCTCGATTAGCGCTGTGTCATGTTAGTCTTTCTCCCCCCCCCACCCTTCCCTGTTCTCATTCCTTCCTTTGCTTTCATTTGTTGGAGCTGTCGACAGCAGGCTTGGCCTGAAATTAAAAACCTTTAGTGTTTGTTTGCTCGTTGTCAGCGCGAGGCTTTTCCCATCATTCCTGGGGACGGCAACGTTCACGCCTATTTGAAAGCGCATTTGGTGGGTTGGGGGGGGGGGGGGGGGGGCAGCCGACATAAAACGACAAAAGATCAAAATCTGTCCTCTTTAACCCCTGCAAGAGAAGTTGCATTTAAATGGTACAATAACACATCAGGCCTTTAGATAAATGAACAGATAATGTATTTTAATAGTCCAAAAATGACTGCTGACCCCGCATTTGGTTTCGGCTGAGCGTTCTCACATGTTTTAAAAGTTATGAAAGGTTTTATTTCTACCTGTTTTCGGCATTAAAAGGGTCAAATCTGAAACATAAATCAAAAATGTGCCAGTAGGAAACTCCATCAGATCAGTATTGGTGTTCTAGAGCAGTTACTGGTTGATCCGTGGGTTTGTGTGTATTTGTGGGTGTGCGTCTCACGGCCCATAGTCAGGGGTCAAGCACACTCAGCGCCCGTGTGTTTGACCCAGGAGTGTCTGAAGTGTCGATTCTCCAGCAGGGTCAAAGGTCAGCTGGAGACTGATTACTGAGTCTAATAGCTTCATTTAGACTGTTTTTTTTAAATGTGTCGGTTCACATCTGGGACACATTTCATATCCACCGCAAATGATTCATTTTCGGACGTTTTGTTTGTGCGTGTCTACTTGAATATTCTGGCATTAACAAATATTTGCTATTGCTGGTTGTTTCTGCAGGGATCAATACAGTCTTTTAAATAAAGCTTCCGCCGCTCGGCTGCGTCTGTTGATACTGGCAGTGAAAAGCTACTTTTTATGGCTAACCTATGAGGGAAAAGACTTCAGGGTTATACCATGTGACTACTGAACCTGAACAAAACACTGACAGACCCGACTCTGTAACTTTTAGGGTTTCTGTTTCAATTGGTCCATCAAACTTCCAACGTTCACTTCGCTCTCTGTAGGCTGATACAACTCGGAAACATTGGACCTCAACGTTCAAAGCACCTAAAAACAAAATCTATGTATTTGTGTTCTGATCGTGGACTTGAACTGACCAATGCCAGCCAATAAAATGACGTCCAGTTTCAGTAACATTCAGAGGATATACGACTTATCTTGCACAAGGAAAGTAAAAGAAATGTACAGATATAAAGTAAAAAATGCTCATTAATAAAACATCAAATGATTTAAGAATAGAAATAAAAACTGTGAATGTAATTATCTCTATTCAAAACAAGATTTGGTGTTCCTGCGCCGCGTACGGCAAGGAAGCCTGATGGTTCTAAGAGCATCAGATGGAATTTACTCACTTTGAAGGCAGTGGGACAGCTCCAGATGGTGCACATGGCAGTTTATAGTATTTATTGTATTGGAGTTAAGCATGGAGCATACTATGATGTTCCCATCTCTCCATGACAGACGCTGCTATTCCATCAGCGAACACCGTGGCCAAACCTTCAAATCAAATTCCTCCTTTTGTCACAGTAAGTTAAATTCACCATCATCCCACGTATATCAGTCGGGAACTTCCACTTTATACACCACGCAGCTAAGTGTCTCTTGCTTACAGATTCTATTGAGCTGACTAAATGAATGCAGAGAAAGCACGTGCTAGTTGTGGGCATCAGCCTGACAGGTTGAGTAAATCATCCAGGTTCACTCTGGAAGTTTCCTGTAGCCAGCAAGAGAAAAGACAGAGATCATCAGCGAACAGCACTTAAGAAACATCAAGAGAACAAGAGTCCCAATAGAGGTTCTGGACGTGTTTATACACTCTGCATCCGTAAAAATACAAGTTCCTACCATTGTTCGCACCTCTTCTCTCTGTCTACCTGTCTGCTTTGGTGCAATATGTTTTCTCTTGTTTTTGTCTTTATTCATATTCACCCTGACAGGGTTTTCCATACACTGTCAACACGCTCAAACACATTGAAAAGGTAATTGTAGGCTGCTGGCAGCAGCAGCAGCAGCAGCAGCCACCAGCCACCGTGTCACAGCTCTCTCTGGATACGGTGAAGGAATGCTACGGGGCTGGAGCATCAGGTAGTGTTGACAGGATGAGCGGAAACCACCTGGAGTTTGAGCTGAACTCGCAAGGTCACCCTCTCCTCATTTTTTTTCTTTTTCTTCTCCTCCTGCAGCTCGTAAATAAGCCCCTGGGGTCAACGCTCCGCCAGCCTGGACTCATCCAGGATGGAAGGACGTCGATCACCTCCTGTTTCGCAGTTCGTTTAGGATTATTTCATCGGAACCACATAATTTTTTTTTTTTTTTATAAATGTATCCTGAATTACTTCTTAGGTACGTCTCTTCTTTCACCTAAATTTAAACTAGTATCTGGTTAGGGGGTTTGGGGCATTCAGGAGCCACACATGGAAACGTATTTGATGGTCGCCACTCAGAATATGTTTTATTGCTCCCAGTCCTCTTTAATATGCATTCCTGAAAGTAAGTATACAGATAATATGCAAAGCTGTAAAACGCAAAACAAAGACTGGCTGAGCGTCCCAGGTGCAGGGAAACAGCTTAGCCCGCGGCGCTGTGTTGTCAGCGTCTGTGCTCATAAATCTCAGCTCTCGTCACTGCAGAAACCCTCAGACCTGACTCCTGCCCCCCCCAGTACAGACGCACAGGTAACATAGATCGGGGTGTATCAGATTAAAGGCATACTGTAGGCACACTCTGGGAAATGTCCATTTGATCGGACAACACGATTACTAAAGCTGCGTTCACCTTTTTTTTTAACACGAATCGAATGGCTGCGCGTGATGTGAAACGGTGTGGCTCATTTTAGCGTCTTTCAGCTCATTGTTTCGGTTTTACTGCCGGCGACTTTACTGTTTCTCTTCACTCTCGCTGCTGTTAAGTAGTGTTTTTCCCCAGCAGCTGTTTCCAGTTCAAGGCTTGAGAAACCTACTGTACACCTGCACAGGACCAAACGGACAAAATTAGCGACTAGCTTGTTAACAGGGGTCGGTGTACACTGGTACAGAACTAACGCAGAGCTTACACTGAGCTCACATTTGGCTGGTGACCAGAAACACAACTCCAACTAAGTGCTGATGAGGCTCCATTATCAGATGAATGTGTAGACAGATTGCCACTTCTCTGCCAGCATCTTTGGACTTCTGGTTCCCTTGTATCAAAGTCAGTGGGGTGTTTTGAATGGGTTTTTGGTTAGCTGCCTGAAAAAGATAGCTATTTAGCTATATCATATGTGTTGTAAGGCAGCAAATACCCCACACGTGAAAGTTTACATGTGGTTGCCAACAAATGGCGCGGAGACTCATCTACTCACAAGTCCGTCTTTACATCTGTTTACATCTGGCTAAACAAGTGTCATTCTTTTATTTTCCACTGAGCTGGTTTTCTGCAATAATCCAAAATCCAGTTGAAAAATAATGTTGACTTTTTGACCGAGGCGATGCTAACTTCTGGCTTAGCCTTCCAAAGTACATCAGCGCTGCAGGCAGCTGTTCATGTTGGCCATCTTGCATCTTGCACCTGTTGCACCTCTGTGGTAGTAAAAACTAGGTCACAGGTTATTTTGGATGGGGGCAGGAGAGGATTCGGTCATTTTAGCGTGAAGACTGAAAACAGGGAATTAGCTAGCCGTGCATGTACTTCCAAACCGATGGCAGCGTGCTACCAAGCTGGGTGCTAGCCCGACCACTGGGAGCCATTTTGTGGTTAAGTGTCTTGGAGGAGGGATGGGATCCAGCATCTGACTCTGATCACCGGGCGACATGCTGTTTCTCCTGAGTCACTTCCTGTTAAAACGACAACTTTAGAGGCACTCGTCGGCCATTTCTTTTCAAATTTTGTTCCATCAAACTTTCTCATCCGTCTTTCGCCTCGCTTCTCTACAGGTCGATGCAACTTGGAGAAATTGGGCCTCAGCGTTCAGTTCTAATTGGCTCCCGCTCTTCTCGGTATCAGTGTAAAAACCAAGAAGTCGCAGGATGAGGTGAAGATCCGAGCTTTCAGCGGGCCCTCAGACAGCATCCTTCTCCGACGCCTCGGAGGCCGTGATTCACAGCCCGCTCGCCCTCTCAGCCATTATGGTCGTGTCTTTTACAGGCGTGGGGGTGTCGGTTACTGCCGTCCACAGACACACAAGACAGCCTGACTGATTTAGCCCTTTAGATTTGTGTGGGATTAGTCACAGTGGAGGGGGCTGGCTGGGACAGCGGGGAGTTTAAGACATTGTTGGGAAAGAGAAAGCCTGAAGTGGGCGGGCTTTTTTGTTTTTTTCCTTTCTGCTTTTTTTTTTTACGACCCCTCAGGTTCCCACCTGTGCTGACACGGCTGAGACTTTACAATAGTCCCGAAAGAGTTACAAGCAGCCGCGTAGAAATTCCAGGGCTCTTTCTCTTTTACCCCTTTTCTTTTTTTTCCTCTCTTTTACTGGAAGGGTGGGGTGGGGGCCGCAGTTATTGTGGAACATTTGTCAAGAAGCCAGTTGCAGAGGCAGGGCCGACCGGTGATTTATGGCAACATCTGCAAGATGCAAAGCCCTCGCGTATGCTTTTAATCATACAAAGAGCCCTGGCTGGATTGGAGATTGAAAAGAGATGGTCTGATGGGGTCTGATGGGGTTTTATGGAGTCCGTGCTGGGATTCACACTGATGGCAACTCGTGTGAACATATTATATGACCGTGGGATTTCTGAAGCCCGCCGCAAGTCGGCCTCAGCTGGTGCTTGCACCCAACCCAGCGCCATTTCCACGATTCGACACGGCCAAAAGATTCTCACCAGGCTTTGGAGACGATCTGCGAATGATCGAAATGTTTTGTCACGTCGGAAGAGAGAAAACCCGAAACCCAGCGCCGGCGAGGGAAGAGCGAAAACCATCAGCGGGAGCAACGCGGCAGCACAAATCTAGTCGGATTTGTCTGTCAACACCTGGGGGAAAGCCGGACCCCAAAGTGAGTGTGACCTCGCGCGCCCAAAACGCCGGGCTCGCCGCGTTTTTGCAAATCTGTGCGTTAACAGCGACAAAGCACATCTCGCGTTCAAGCTCGGCCCAGCAGTCGTAAAAGTCAGACAGCAGTCCCCCAGCAGATTTTCCTGAGCTTCATAATACAGGAATAATCATTTCTGCGCGCCGCCGTTAGCTATTTAATATAATAAACATCTGTCTGCATGTCACCACATCTGGCAATAATGAAGGGCAAATTAGCTACAAAATTCGGAGTGTCTGGCAATGAGATAAGGCCGAGGCATGCTACATTCATTTTCTTGGCTCGGTCCCCGGGGGAATGGAGAGCAGCGATAGCCTGAGGAGCTGACCCTGGATCAGCGTCACCGGGGTCTAACGTGATCGCTGCAGGGTCAGAGATCTGATCTGGGACCGGGGGGGGGGGGGGGGGTTAGTGGACTCTGCCAGTCACTGGTGGTCTAGAGGAATAGTCAACTTCCTGTCTCATTTCTCTGGACGCAGAATCAAAGGGGGGAAATTATTCCGCAATCTGGCCGGTGTTTTCTCCCCCCCCCCCAGCCGGGCTGGAAATGTGAAGGCTGCTGTCGCTGGCTGCCGACTCTGCAGGAGACTCCCGGATCCGCGGCGTCTTTATAAAAGTGGAAACCTTCTACGCCTCCCTCGCCTGTTAGGCCACAAATTGTTTTTTGGTCGCAGCAATTTCGGAGACTTTCCTTCAGGAGTAAATAAACCATTGCGAGGGGAATTACATCCACCCGCTTAATTGTAACACGCATAGTTTAGTGAAGTGTAAAACCTTGCCTGCGAGGAGGGGGTCACGTTTTGTCTGGAGGAGGGTTTGAATCCAGCAGGCCAGCTGCTAAAGTCTGAAAGGAGGAGGAAACTTTCCAACCACAGTTGCTATTAAGTGACCTTGAGCAAAGCGGTTCGAGGAAAAACCCATCTCGGATGTTCTTACATCGTTAACAATGACTAGTCTGAGTTTTTAAAAGACAATCCAGGAGTCATTTTATCATAAAATGTTGTAGATATCCTTCTTCTTTCTCTAGGAGAAAGAAGTTTAGATGTTTATTGCATCAGAGCTTATTCAGAAATACTGTTTCCATCTCCTATTAAGAAGACGCCTCAGCTGCGCGTAAAACCTTTTTGCAAAGTTGAGGGTGTTTTTTTGAATGATTTTCTCAGCAGCTGGTGGAGAACAAACAAGAGCAAAAAGGTGAGTGAGTATTGGACCTCCGTCATTCATCAGGTTAACTTCTGTTACTCAAACTGGACTTCCTGGATCCTGCTTCGTGTTGCATGAGCACCGGATGCAACACACCACCACCACACCACTGCCAATATGACAATATGTTTCAGGTGTTTTACAGTGCTCCCCCCACTGCTCCAGCAGAGCCCAAAAACTGCCCTAAAACTACTAAAAGTCTCCTGTCGTCTGTTTATACACGTCTTACATGCGTCACCGGCTCATCGTACATCATTCTGCTCGCACAAAGGTTTGAAAGTGTACTTCCAAACAATACAACGCGTCGGTCCTATAAACACGAGCGCATTGTGCTCGGCAAGAGGTGCAATCAGAGTCCGCTCAGTTTATCATTAATCACCCCCGGGCCTCACTCGCAGACATCGTTTCTGCTCTAACCTGACACAGCTTCGCTCTGAGATAAGCTTGTTAGCCAGGAGTGGACCGGTCCTTGAATGTTGCCTCAGCAGCAGCAGCAGCGGCAGCAGCTGTTTCCCAGGTGTCTGGATGTGTGTGGCTCCACCATCTTGTCTTAATCGCAGCCTCCTCAAAGAACTGGCAAGACTTCCAACAAACCCCCTCATTCCTTTACAGTGGGGTAAAGCGCAGAGACCAGCGCAGCGTAGCCGGCGTCCAGGTGTACTCAAACATTAGTCAGCCAGAAGGATGGGAACGAAATAACACGACCTATGAAAGCAAAGCTCATCATCAGCGGTTCCATACACAGAACCGTGCGTAAGCGGGAATCCAAACACAGACCTGATCACGACAAGAAAGGAGTCCATTTTACTACTTCTCACTCCAGTTCTTTCCCCCGCTGCCAGGTTAAACGGGAGACCGAAGCAACCGGCCTTGAATGGGGGATCTGACTAAACCCCCACCCACCACCCCCCCGACTGCTGGCACCACCATGGCAGAATCTGCCGTTTCGTAAACACAACTCCGGCGCGGCGGGCAGGGAGCCGCGAGACGCTCTCCGACTGCAAGTTTCGACAGCGAGCCCCGGTGCACAAGCACACCTTTTTCCCTCGTGTTGAAGAGGAGAGGCCTGAAACAACAAACCGCCAGGCGAGAAGGGCCGGGGGAGGGAGGGAGGAGAGGGGATGAGTCATCTGGCAAACAGAGACGGGCTAGTTTGGGCCAACAGCCATCTATGGGTTTAATGTGAATTATTAGCACAGTTATTAAAGAATCGTTAATTAATGAAAGTGGTGGCAGCATTAGATTTCCAGTGGTAGTATCAGCTGAGACAGTACTGGAAGGAGTCTGTTGTAATACAGTAGATACAGGCCCTGAGACTAAAGGGACTAAATCTGTTGTTCTTGTTCTGGGCAAAAATACCTTATAGTGTTTTGAGGCTATTATGTCAAATCACGTGGGCGTCTTAAAGGTATTTCTGGTAGAAAAAGATTTTTATGTTGGTGGAGACTGTTTCCTCCCTGCGCTGCAGTGGAGGGACTCTGAAGGTCTGAAGCTTTGGAGAACACCATCTTAACTCGGCTAACTGGTGCTGCTGACGCGGCGCCTTGGCCTTAGCTGGACTCTGCACGATGCATTTAGCGTTAGAAAAACTGTCGCACGTCTCTTTTTGGAAAAACTTGACTAAATAAGGACCAGTAGTGGTATAATTAAAGGATAAGTTCACCCAAATGTGAGATGAGATCATTATCTACTCTCCCTCATGCTGCTGGATAGTCAAATACTATAGTTTTACTCAGATCTACTAGATTTACTTTGACTTGTGGGTTACAACACTGAGTACTTCTGGTAGCAGCAGTGTTGGACCAGTCCTTGATTTAGTTAATTGCTGCAGTTTCATGAATCATAATAGTAGCTACAGTGGAGTCCCATAGTAATAATGAACAGTAATAGAATTAGCAATGGTGGTGGTATTGATATCATTCACATTATTTGAGTGTTGGTATAAACTTTGTTGCTCTACAACACACTCTACAGTAGAGGAGGTAGTTACAATAGCAGTCAGTCAGTAAAGGAATGTAACGTTCGTACATTTACTCCAGTACTGTACTTTTCTGCTACTTTATGCATTTGAGGAAAATATTGTACTGTTACTCCACTAAACAAGTTACTTTGGAGACGACATGCTGCATCAGGTCCAAAGTGGCATATTTTTACATTTCATTTGTCTATCACGTCAGAAACACTGACTCTGATCATTTGAAAAATACTAAATATGGTATCCAATAATAATAATAACCAGGCCAACAATTGATCGACATATATTGTTAAGTATCTACTGTACATACATGTGATGTAAATATATGTATAATTTACTTTTATTTTGACCCTCTAATTTATGGCCAGAAAATTACTTTTAAAACTTAAGCACATTTAATATCAAAATACTTGTAGGACTTTTACTAATCATCTGGCTAATATTTTTACTTTTACTCAATTATGAGTTTTGGGCACTTTTTACATCACTGGTAATAGTAAAATTAGTAGCACCGGTATTACTAACAGCAGTGGAGCATTAGTTTACACGCTAACATTTTATTCCTGGACTTAATATAATTTCGGTTTATGTTTAAATCACAGCTCGGAAAATATGCTAAATATCCTGAGATCAAAGCTCTACATGGAACCAGTTTGTGATACCAAACACTTAATCATCCTCTCCGTCTCCGTCTGTCTTTGTGGGGGGGCTGACTGATGACAGACCTGCAGCGTCCTTGGCGGTTTTGTGGTTCTGCTCTTCAAGGCCGGTGCGTAACACCCACCACCACCACCTGCACCACGTCCTCCAAATCTCTAATACGCGTCCTGCATGATGAAGACGGTAACGTCACTGAGGACTCGGACCACTCGAGTGAATGTAGCAGCACGCGTTAAAGTTTTTTTTTGTTTTTTTTTATTGTTTACATATGTGCAAAACACTGCTTCATCCAAAGCTGGAGTAAATGAACAGGCAGGGCTGCAAAATACTCGTACACAAAAAAGGTAAGCAAAAATAATGGAATCTGTTTATATACAATTTACAAAATATAATAAACTTTATATAAAAAAAATGTATATAATCATCTATGTTATTTAACTGAAGCCGTGGCCTTAAGGAACAGCTGCTAACATGCCCCCTAGTTACTCTTCTCCAGGAGCATCACATTGTCCTTTACATTCACTCGTTGCACATTTGAGGAGTCCTTTATTGCAAAAGTGTCCGTTCAGTGAGGTAGAAATGTTTTTTTTTTTTTGGTCGTCCTCTTCATGAAAAAGCAAGAGTCACTCGGTTAGGTGCTCGTTCGGCGCTGAGGGAAGGGATCAGTCCTGTTGTCAAACGGCTGTTCGTAAACGCTGTTGCTCTGCTCTGATGAAGAATCCTTGGTGAGACTGCTCTCCTGGTCGGAATCGGCATCCGGAGCGGTGTATGGATTCTCGTGCAGAGTTATTCCATTGTGCGACACTGAGGGCGGACCGAAGCCTGTGTACAGGTCCTTGTGAGGCCTCCAGGGAGCTTTCCCAAATGTTCCTGAGCGAGAGAGACGAGAGAGAAAAAGTCAGACCAATGCGTGGCCCACGTCCGTATAAGTCTGAAAAACTGATTAAACTCAAGACCTACCCATGAAGGTGTTGCAGGGGGCGAGACACTCATGAGGCCTCCCGCAGTCGGTGGCTTCGGCCTCCTCCACAGATGCTCGGCGGTCACTCTGCTGGTGGGTGGGACCGTGGTGGAGATTGCCGTTGGGGAGCTGCATCAGGACAGTGGAGGAGCAGAGGTCGAAATGCTCAGACAGGAAGTAGTCCCTCCTTTTAGAGCTGGTCAGGCTGCCGCTGTAGGAGTCAATGCAGACGGGCCTTTGGTCTATGGAATAGCCTGAAGGTGAGAAATGGAAATGATTAGTTCCTTGAGAAAGTGTGAAAAACCAAATGACCAGAGATAATAAGTGCACTTAATAACGGAATCTGACTTTTGGCATTAAACCTCACAGATGTGGAAGCGATTCCAGAGAACAATAGGTGATTGCTGAGTCTCAATGCCAGGTTGTCAAATACCAACGCTGTGAGTTGGTATTCGGTCCGAATTCGTACTCCAGGCATTGGTATTTGATGGTCTGGGAATGAGACTACCTTTCTCCAGAATTGCCTTCACCATCTTTAAATGAATCTTGAATCGTTGGACATCATGTTTCCAGCTCAACAGCAGTCTCGTTGTAGGATCAAGAGAGCGTTTTCCATTTGGCGGCTCGTTCGCACACACCTGTGAAGACTTCTGATGGATCGGGGTACATGTTGTCTCGGCGAAGCAGCGAGCTGACTGGACCTTGGTAATGGCAGAGGAGAGGATCAATGGCTGCCTCCATGTCTGCTTCGCTTCCTGTATCCAGCTGACAAAGGCCTGCGTGGGCGAAGGAACAGGATCATGTAAGACGAATGTGATGCTGCACAACAACTCAGTTTAAGACAAAGACGTTCGGACAGGCGTTTTTACCGTTCATGTCTTTAGGTTGCAGGTAGAAACCGCTCATGGACGAAGCCATATACTGATGGCTGCTGCCGCTTTCTGATGGGATGTAGCCATCCTGTCGGTCGGCCAGCGTGCCCTGGGAGGACAGGTAGCTGGGGATGTCGGCGGGCAAGTTGGTCTCATCTGGATTTGAAGGACATCAAGTTAGATCATACACAAGTGTGGACAGAAGAAGAAACTTTAAGGTTCCTCGATCAAGCAGATTTACATCTACGAAAAGCAATCGTGAACCAACCTGTGTTGGTGACGCTGCAGTCCTCGTTGCGTCGCCGGGTGTGGTAGATGATGACCACCCACACCAGTGACGTGCCCACCACGCAGCACACCACAGCTATAATGACGATTCCCACCGTGGTCCAACCATCATCATCGGACCCTGCCCCGCTGACCATGCTGACGCCCACGCCGCCCTGCACTCCGGAGTCACAGTTGGGATTCGGTATGACCGCCAGCCTGACGTTCCCCCTCTCGGTGCCCAGCGTGTTGGACATCTCGCAGGTGTACTTCCCTGCATCAGCCTCTGCGGCATCAACGATGATGAGAAGCTGGTTGGCGGCTGCGAAGAAGTGGCGCTCGGTCACTAGCAGTGGGCTGTCATCTTTGGTCCAGTTTAGTCTCGGGGGAGGGCTGCCGCCGGCTATGCATTGGAGGACAGCCGTTTCACCCTTGGCCACGGTGCGGTCCATGAGGGGCCGCAGGAAGGAGGGCGTTTCTGTAGCACGGCAGAGGAAAAGAAAAGCAGCAACGTTAGCGTGATCGATCAGCGACATCAGTCTTTAAACCTAAAACGGAATCTCCAAATGCAGAGTATGAATGTTTCTAACCTAGAACAGTTAGCGTAGCATTCGCAGAAATAGCTCCAGCCGTGTTCTGAGCCGTGCAGCTGTAAACCCCGATGTCCTCGGTCTTGACGTCCACGATGAAAAACACATCATCCTCCGGCATGACGTGCATGCGGCGTTCACGGGCAGCGGGGAAGTCGGTGCCACCGTCCTTCTGCCAGGCGATCTGAGGGGAAGGGTGACCCACGGCGGCACATTCCAGCCTGGCTGTAGCTCCGGCACGTATACTCAAGTCCATCGGCATCTTGTTGAAGGAGGGCAGCACTGGGAATGACAAAAAAAAAAAGTTTGACTTTGGATCATTTACGACTTTCACAGGCAGTTTATTGCTCTTGCAGATACAGACAGATGCCAAACATTAGGTTTCTCCCATCTCAAAACTTACTGTTGACAGTGAGCCGGGCCTTGGTGGAATATGACGACCCAAAGTGGTTGGAGATGACGCACTGGTACTTTCCCTCGCTGGAAAACTCCACATTTCGGAGCTGCAGGGTGGTCGTGTACTCCGTCACCTCCGTCTCGCCTCCCGCGCCTCCCTGCACGCGCAGGTGGGCCTGGTTGTGGATCTCGGCGTCGTTCAGGACCTCGTTGTCTTTCTTCCAGGCGAAGGTCATCGGCGAGTCGCTGGAGCTGGCTGCAGAGCAGACGAACGTCACGTTGGTGCCCTTGAGGGCCGACTGGGTCTCTGGCTGCACTGTGATTTGAGGCTTTGGGAAGTCGTCTGGGAAGAAAACAAAAGGGAGAATTAAAAACTGCCATATAACAATTCCCATGTGTTAAGGTCTGGTTTATTTAGCTGTTTGGTATTTTTGGGGCATTTTGTTGGTAGATGAGGTTCTGAAAGGGAAAAAAAACCCAAAACAAAACAGAAAAAAACTGAAATGTTTCCTCAGTAGTTTACTCTGATGGTAACCAGAAAACCTGAAGACTTAGTGAATTTCCACAACGGCCCCTTCATGCAGCTCATTAGCTCGTCCAGGAGTCGGGGAGGAAAATACTCGACAATCCGGGTCAGTTTGTAAATGGAAAAAAGCTGCCTTGGATAGATGTCTGTTTCTGAGGCATTACAGTATGCGTGCGCGTAAAAGGTGTTACAGCGAGCGAATGCATCACTCACCACACACAAACTCCTCCTGGCTGACGGCGAACACGCTCCTGCCCTTCAGCATTTGCGGGTGGGCGCAGCTGGCATTGACGCAGGGCAGGAAGGTTTGTTCTGCCACCCAGACGGGAAGCCACTTGAGCTGGCAGTCGCACAGCAGGCTCGATGTGTTCAGGCGTCTGCCAGGGCACAAGATACCAGAGAGATTTTATTCATAAAGCACTGACATGACTTTAAATTGTTAGGTTTTTTTTTTTTTGTTAGGGATCTTGTGTCTTGCATAGTTCATAAAGAGAGCTTGAACGGAATACAGAACAGACTACTTTTTTAAAAACTGTGTGGGAAACACATTAAGTCACAATAAAAATTTTTTTTTAAAAACACCCTGACGTTTCCCAGAACAGCTTTTTCGCTGGACGCTATCCTTCGGTGGAAGGAGACAAAGGAAACTGTGAACCTGTTATTAACATTGAAGCAAGCACTGTTTGGTGCTGACTTTTCCCAGAAGACCATAATGAGTTTCACCTGGTGTTCTGTCCCACATCAACTCCAAAACACTAACTCCATTTGTCCTTAAGAGTGGTTCTACTTACAGCTCCTGCAGGTTCTTCATCTGAGAGAAGGCATTCGCTTGGACGGACATGATAGCGTTATTACTCAGATCTCTGCGGAGGAAAAAAAATGAGAGAAAAAAAAAAAGAAATTAGGAGACGGTGAGATCCTCGCAGAGAGATGGCAGCTTTTTCTGCCAGCATCAGCCGTACAGAGCGAAGGCTGCAAAAACTTCAATCGAGGGGGGAAGAAAAAGGTCTGGGCTCCAGAACAATAAAACTCTGGGCAGCAGTTTGCTGTGTTAATCAAGAGAGGCCCGACTCTGGGCTGCTTTGAGCTCTGGCAACGGCTGGGAAAAAACTCTAATTAGAATCAAATGCAGCTGTTGCACACTCACACACATACGCATCCACACACAGACACACACACACACACACAGCTCCCTTCGCTCGCCTCGGTGATCGATATAGTCTGGCACACATGTAAAGATACTAATGGCGGTGTTTTTTTCCCCGACTCCACATCAAAGCGCAGGAATGGGAGAAGATAGTTTGGGTGCACAGCTCTAACAAACAGCCTCTGTGTCTCAGTGTGATTCACCCTGCTTAGTTTACAGCTCGGACTTTTGGAAACAATCAGTGAAACACGAGGCCGACTCACAGGTGCTGCAGCGCGTCCAGGCCGGAGAAAGACTTCTTGGTCACCGAGCGGATCTGGTTCCCCTGCAGAAATCTGGGAAAACGACAAAAAAAAAAAAAAATCAGTTTCAGAGCTCGCCCTTTGTCTCATTTCATCTGCATCCCATAAAAGTCACGCGGTCCAGTTTGAGACATCATGTTACACTGATCATGAACTCACAGTTTTTTGAGCTTGTCCAACGCAGAGAAGGGCCCGTTCATGTCCTCAATGGTCCAGGAGATTTCATTCTTTTGGAGATCCCTTTTTTTTCCCAGAGAAACAAAGACAGACCGCGTTGTAAAAAAAAAAAAATCCACACCCAGAAAAACAACTGCAGTCGCGATGTTAATAAAACTTTATGCGGCTTTACATTTCGTGTGAGGGGGGAGAAATGTTTGAGACTGTAAAATTACATTCAAAGCGGCTCCATGCCTGAGAGGAAGTCCCTTCCCGGCCTTTGCGGTGCTTTTTTAAAAAGTCTGCGAAGCCTTCTCTGTGTTGTGTAGAAAAATAAGTTTTACAAGGTGCTGCAATATAACATGTGCGCTGCATTTGAGGGGATAAATATACTCATGCAATTCAAATATGTATGCGAGTCACCCTCAAAGGAGATCCTCCATCCCACATTAAATTCATCACGAGTCTGTGATATTTAACACATTCTTTGGGGTCATCTGTGACCACGAACTGTATTTTTTTATTTTTTTTTCCCCAAGTAAAACCCCTACTTATGGTACACTCCCACCCTGTCTGTCAGTGCATTCAGGAGTTGGCTGAGGCAGCTGTTCGCAAGTCCAAACTTAGCCTAGTTTAAGCGTTTGCTAAATGGAGATTAGCTTAAGACCGACATAAAACTGTCCGAATCGCGCAAAGTGGTTAAGCAGAGATTAGTTGTTACCATAATACCGTAACATGTATTAAAAAAAAACGAGTAAACACTAAACGGGTACGTTTTTAAAATAGCATTTCATAAAAATCGGTTAGGTTAGCTTAAAGTGCCCTGAGGCACAATCGTTCTCATTGTTAGCATATTTGATTTTGTTAGCCTATCAAACATTAATCAGTTAAGTCAAACATCATTTTTAACCGCAGCGGAATTATGTGTCAGATACGTCAACTGCTAGCAATACTGCTCGGAAGCTAACGCGGCTTTTGCTAGTTGGTTTAGTTAGCTAACAGTTGCATCTGAAAGACAGCGTGTGTAAATATTTAGTGACATCTTTGTAAAAACTAATCTGCTATCTTTCCTTTAAGCTTTTGAGTTTCAGATCACATATGTCGACCTATCACGTCTTCTGCTCTTCAATCTAAATGTGTCATACTACTAGAAAGCTAATGTAAGTTTCGCTAGATGGTTCAGTTAGCTATGTGTATATATTATTTTTTTAAAAATCTATCTCTGCTTCGTGAAAACTTTTATGATAGTGGGGCTAAGATTAACTGTAAGGGACAGCTGCTGCAGTTGACTTGTGGCCTAGTTCCTGTTACTTTAGGCACAAAATGAGTCTCTCTGGCCTTGACTTCAATGGATTTCTCCCTGTATGATCTTTGAATATGTGGGAAATACAAAGCTCTACAAAAAAAAGGTGACACTCTTTCACTTTGAGGGAATGACACCTGAACTTGATGATAAACGCCAGTTTGCCCTGAAACCTTTTCTGCTATCAAACTTAAGCCGTGACGGCTGGAAAAGAATCCAGAGACATTCTGCCCACCATCCGCAGAGAGAAAAATACACCAAACAGCTAAACAGAGCGGCATTAGAGTACAAACGTCGCTAAAAGCCAAGAATTTCCCAGAGAAATTGCCTCCTTTTGATCCCTCAGCTGCTCTAATGCTTTCAAACAGTTATTTTCCTCCTCGGCATGTCTGGTTATGGCTGACTGAGATTGAGGAACGGCGTGTGTGTGTGTGTGTGGGGGGGGGGCGGCGTATTTGAAACCCTGAAGCAATCCATGTCCACCTAGCTGCACACCTGCCCTACGGTGACCTCAGCAGCGCAGCTCACATTTGGTTCCAGTTAAAAAAAAAGGGGGGAAATGTTACGGAGCCTCTCTGTGGGAACGGGGGGGATGGGTGGATGTGGGTGTGGTTGATGGGGGGGGTCAGATGGAGGAAGGGGAAGAGTGGGGGTGGGGGTTGTTGAGGTTGGGACTGTGCCTCTTGGAGGTTTTTTATGTGTGTGGAGAGACCTCAACACGGTAATCTATTTCACATCCCCAAAACAAATCAGGCAGGATATTTCCACTCAGGCAGAGGATTGACGGTGGAGGTGGGTTTAACGAGGGCGGGAGGGGCAACAGAGCAGCATATGAAGCACTTACTCGCTTTAGGAACTTGTTTTAATGAGAAAATGGTACCACTCTTGCTTTTGTACATTAAAGTTCCCTTGAAGTCAAAGAGTCTTTAAGTGTTTTTATCACGTGTCTTGCTTTATCTCATTTACACATTGGTATCAGGCCCAAAAATGGTGAAAAAGACGATTTGTAGGCATGTGTTACCTTCCTAGAAAATTGTGAAAAAAATGCAATTAATTAATTTTCTAGTTGCTCCCTATAAACACCTCCGGACTGAGGACATGCTCTGCCTTTGAAAACCGGTGACAGTAACAAGGTGAATTATTTTTTTGTAGTTTCCTGATGGACAGACGCTGGCAGCTCTGTTGCTAAAGAGACCGCTAACAGCTGCAAAATGTAGCTGCTGTTAGCTAGTTAGCAGTCCTGTTTGCTGAATCAGCCCCAGGGTGCATGGAGCCAAACCTGGGGAAACCTCCGTACTGTACTTCTCGTTGCCAAAACGGCCTTAATCGTCTGTCCTAGTTCTGTCCCGGTCCCAGCTGTGCTCACTGGGTGCTGCCAGTCTGAGGTGTGTTGGTGCACCGCTAGCTCGGTGGTCGGGGGTGTAATGCACATTTAGCACAATAGGCTACTGTAAACGCCAATCAAAATCCGCAACGAGTCCCTCTCGAGCTGTTAGTAACTACGCCAAAGGAAATAGAACTCCACTGGATGTTTCAGGGGAACTTTAAGTACGTAGCTAGAGCTGGCAGAGGATTAGCCTAGCTTAGCACAAAAACTGGAAGTTATTTTGGCAAATTTATCTAAAGCTGTGGTACTGTGGGCTGTTGATCTGATTAGCTTCAAGACAAAAAAGTCCAAATTTGCTTTGTACTTATCATAAAATACTGTGTCTGTTGTATTCTAAGGTTGTGCAGATAAGCCGCCAACATTCTGACACAAACCACGTAACATCTGTGATGAGCGGAGGTCTGATTATCCAGGGAGCGTTTGCCATAAGAATTCTGAATTTCACTCACAGCATCTGGAGGTTGGAGAGGCCGCGAAAGGCTCCGTCTGCAATGAAGCTCACGCGGTTGTTTCCGATGTGGAGCTCGTCCAGGAGGCTCAGGCCCACGAAGCTGGACTCCTCCAGCCGGGACAGATGGTTGGAGGAGAGGTTTCTGTAGGACAGGCAGCAAAAACAATGACATGAGAACAGCGTGGAAGAAAGTCAAACAATCCTCTTGCTTCACTGTTGCTCCACAGGTGAAAACTGCAGGGACAAATATCCAAAGCAAATGTCCTTAATTTAATTTCTGCGCAGGTTTCGATGGTGAGGGAAAAAAATCCTTTTATTCCCAGACTTTAAAAGACCCGAGTTATCTACAATCAAAAATGTTGGCGTTTAATTCCACGATAACCTTCGTTTTGACGAGATCAAAACAGAACTCTTGAAACAAACAGAGAAGGGCCAGCTTTTTTTTTTGGTTTGTTTTTAAGTAAACTCAGATGCGAACACATCAGATAGCCGGGCACGTTCCCAGCAGGCAGGAGGCTTGTTTACTCTCAGGTTCATGTGATAAGAGCGAGCTTGGGGGGGGACAACAACCTATCTGTGAAGAAAACGCTCCAGACATTACAAACACTGAACTGACCGCTGCTGTAAACAACAGCCACAACAAAGGAAAATCCAGACTGCTTCCAGGAATGTGTGCTGACGGGCGGGAAGTGACTCAAGTTTGTGGGTAATGTAGTGTTTCACATGAAAGAAAGTGCAGCTGATAATGGATTCCCATAGGAGAAATAAGTGGGACTTCCGGAGGGTGGTGTTTTTTTGGCTCAAGTGACATCGGAACAGAGAGGAGGCAAAGGGGTGTGTAATGTGTGCTGGCAATGCTTTAACGCTGGCACCGGCTGGCAGAGCATAAAAGATGCTGCTTTGTCCGCGCATGTGTGTGTGTGTGTGTGTGTGTGAATTGGCGGCGGGAGGAACCGGAGTGTGAAGAAGGGCAGACGGGAGTGCCAGAGAGGAGGAGAGGGCAGCGCAGAGAAGTGTTGGGAGTTCAGAGTGTGAACGGAGAGTGAGGAGGGAATAACCAGAGGGAGGGAGGGAGGAGGGGGAGGGAGAGAGAAAGAAAGGTGGACTCACAGCTCGCCGAGTTTCTGGCAGAACTCCCAGGCGTCAGGTCGGATCCTGCTGATGGCGTTGTGGCCGAGGTGGAGCTGCTGCAGAGTCAGCAGGCCGTACAGCCAGCCCTTGCTCACCTCCGTCAGGTTGTTGTAGTCCAGCTGCCTGCAGGCCCACACACACACACACACACACACACAATGAGACTTTGTGCTGCGTTTAAAGGGTAAATCCACACAAAAATGAAGATTCAGTCATTATGCTGATGGAAAGTCATATGAACTTCTGTATTCCAACAATTATTTCTGGAGCTTGACAGGAAAACGCTGCTGCAGCTTTCTACTAAACAAATGAAATAAAAACAGAAAATGGCTCCGCACGGCTCATCCGGCATAATCCACGACCCAGGGAGCCCTGAGATCCCAAAATGATTTGAAAAAATGTTGTTTACAACCTTGATGCACGGTCAACTTGTTAGCATTAGCGGCTGCAGTGAAGATTTCTACTTTAAAAAGGGGGAAAATCAGTTTAGGATCTCTGGCCTTCTGGACACTTCAGCTAACAAGCTGCATGGAGCCATTTTATGTTTTTATTTCGGTTGTTTGTTTAATGTTTTCCATCTCTATCCGATGCTGCAACACTGTCCTGCAGTGAAGCTCCAGAAGCGTTTATTTACTGAGTGCACGTTCAATGACTGCACTTTCATTTTCTGGGTAAACGTCTCCTTTAAATCAACGACGCATGAACAGAACTCTATGCAGTTAATTTGGTGAATGCTGCTTACAGGACTTCCATGTTGCTCAGGCCCCAGAAGGCTCCGTCCATCAGGCGGCTGAGGCCGTTCCTCTGCATCTTCAGGGAGCGGAGAGCGTGCAGACCGTGGAACGTCAGGCCCTCCACCCTGCGGACACGGTTCCTGCTCAGCTCCCTGAAACACACACACACAGAACGGTAAGTTTCAGAGTACGTCTGTTTTCTCCACCTGTTTGTTTCCCCTGAACTAAACTGATTTCAGGGTGAAAAGGCAAACTGAAAACTAAACTCTAAAATAGATGATATCAGTTGGTCAATAGTCAGCTCTATATATGCCTTGAGAGAAAGAGAGTATTGTTCAGTTTAAATGACATGCTGGCCCTCACTTTTATTCATCCTGCATACTGTAGATCTTTAACTTTACAGGTGACAAGCCTCCAAATTAGTGTGCAGTCAGGGAGGAAGTTCGGTCGAAGAAAGTCATTTCGTTTAGAGCGTCTCGAAAAGCATCAAAGTGTTGACAAGGGTCATGAGCGAAAACAAAGCTTACAGATGCTGGAGGTTGGGCAGCTGGAAGATCTTGGCTGGGATGGAGGACAGGCGGTTGCGGTTCAGCCGGAGAACCTGCAGACTGCTGGACAGGTTGGTGAAGCAGCCGGTCTCCAGCGCCGAGATACGATTGTTGTTGAGGAACCTGAGGGTGAACAAAGTTTACGTACTGATACATTTAGCGCTTTTTCCCAGAATTAAGCACACTAGAGTGTAAGGTATATTAATAATGACACTAGTAGTGACACTCACAGGTTCTTGAGGGGCAGCGCGGGGAAGGAGCTGGCCTTTATATCCACGATGTTGTTGTTGCTGAGGTCGAGCGTTTCCAGAGCGAGGAAGGGCCGGAGCTGCTCCTCCGAGATCCTGGTGATCCTGTTGTTTGCTCTGAAAATACAGACGCCATCGCTCCAATAAATGACAAAAATACTGTGTATTTGACCAGCGGCGCGCACCAGTTTCATGTTCCTCGATACACAAACAGTCGAGTCCCTCAATTAGCCTACGGTATTAAAAAATGGCAAACTCTCACGCGCTCGCACGGCTAAAACTTACCACCCAGCGCGAAGCGCTCTCATCTTTTTTCTTTTTCTTTCTTTTCTTTTTTGCCGATGTTGCATGAATGCTCCGAGGATTGCCGACAAATTGCTCAGTATGATCAACGTTGCTGCTCTTCACGCCGGGTCCAAGCGGGAGTTTAGTGATGTGTTATTTTGTTTATAAGGTAATTACCAACAAGGTATTTAAAAAAGTCACCTGCCAATTACTTGGCTGATGAATACCATTCCCTCAGTGAAAGCATGCCTCGGCAGAGGCCAGCAATTTCCTGAGCTGCACGCCTCCTAAATTGCAGTGCAGGGACTGCTTAGTTATAAACAGAGCCTGTACAGTGCCCTCTTTGTGTATGAGACTCGGCAGTAGAGAGAGAGTGAGGGGGGGAGGCAGGAATTCCCTCCAATGCACCAGACTACAGGCCTCGTTTTCAGTATTCATCGGGATGGTTACAGTGCCCCCCCTTCCAGCTACACCTTACTGACCAGAGAGCTGTTAGTTTTTCTGTTGCCCCCCCCCCCTTTTTTTTCCAGCAGCCCTCTCGATAAAATCTGAAGACAGGTTTATAATGCAGGTTTATAATTTGGGATGTGGTGTCGTTAATTTTTTAATTGTTGGAATCTGTCAGTCAACAGGCCCACAGTACAGACCGCCTCAAATGAGAGTGAAAACACAGGCTGATTGATCGGTCAATCGCATAAAAAACTATTTTGAAACCGTACCAGACACCAGTCCAGCTTCTCAGTTCTGCTTGACTTCTGAAGTCTGTGATATTCAAGTAATATCTATGTCATTTAAAAACATCAACTTGGGTTTTAGTAATCTTAAACATCATAGGATCTACATCAGCCACTAAAGTCATTGGCCCGATATTGAGAAATATGGACACTTTATCAAAGCAGTGACATTATAGCTGATATGATGAAGCCTAATTTCTTCCATTCACTTAAAATGTACTAAATCTACACATCGATACAGTAGGTGGTGGTCTGCAAGTTCTTAGTTGGTTTGTGATAGGCCAATAAATACAGAGAAGAATCACTGCAGCCTGTGTTACCGTCAGGTGCACACAGACTGCAGGTTAGGAGCTTCACAAAAATGTGAAATTATCAGTCAATTTATCGCTGCTGGCCAAGAAAATCACGCAATTACACTTAGGATGAACATCATTTATAAGACGTGTCTATTCTCAACCACCGAGGCCATTGCTCTCACAGACTCTGCTGCTCAGTCTTATCCTCACCTCAGATTTTAATCTCATTTCGCCCACCTCGGGCAGAGAGACGGCGTGACACCACGCCGCTGTGTAACTGATACGTCTCACACCTATTCAAGACGCTGAGGAAACTCTGACCCATTTTCTGCGTGCTGATGTTGATATTTCCATAGAAATGTGATTCCCCATCTGGAAAGTGCAACACCTTTTGGAAATCTTCTGATCCAAACACATAGGGGAAGATTCACCACCCAACAGAGATTAAAGACGGATGTCAGCCAGGGCTGTGCATGAGCATGTTTCTCAGCTTAGTGCTGGAGTCGACGTTTGGCGCTGTGGCGGGGAAAGACAGTGGGCCAGGGGACTGTCTAAAATGTCTTTCTTTTACAATTTGGGCAAGTTGCAAACTCGCCCAAAATTATACAACTAAGGCATTGTATGATGCACTGAAACTGCTTAAAGAGGTTAAATCACTGCTGGATTGAACTGTTACGTTCTTACAGCAGCAATGCTGTGCATGATGGAAGCGCCAAAAGCAATATAAATTTGACAACGGGTTGTATGAATCAAGTCATTTTGTTTGCAGCAAAACATTTTCAAAAAACACTTTAGAAAAATCTATAGAAAGTTTTTGGTGCACATAAACTACAGGCTGTAGTAAAACTCATATCACTGTCAGCAATAAAAACAGCACAAGTAGCTCTTTTGTTTGGAGATTTGCAGAGGGCTTTCCACGCACCAAAGCCCTCCGGTCCCAAACAAAAGCGCCGCACACCACCTGTGTCTCAGTTTTCATGTTCCCCTGACTGGTCGCTGAAAGAGGGAGGGCCGCCCGGTGAGACAGAACCAGTCTTTCCAGTTTCTCTCCTGGGGGAAAGGAGATCCATGGAGAGGGACTGGGGCACACTTCCTGTCTGAGGATGAGGAGATGGACCCTAAAAGGTGCCTGGCCAACTTCTTATTCCGTAATCCTCTCATAAACTCTGTGACTGCATGGATGGACGCTAGACCATGTGCTCAAATTTTTCACTGTTGTGATCCAGGTCGGAATCATTTTTCTGCCTACCAACTGATCAGCAACTGAAAAGACAGTGAATAGAGAACATTTGGAGGGACGTAAGACCATATTTGTTGTTCAAACAACATATTTGATAACCCTTTACTAACCATGAGACAGCAGCTAACGTTAGCATTTAACCATCATCGACACAGGAATGGCGTTAATAAATTCTGAAACATCAGTGTACATCTTTGAATGGTACAATTATGGTAAGTAGTTAACTAGGTAATTAGCTACACAGCAACAAAACATTAGCATTCAACCATTTCCTTGCTAACTAGCGGCAATTAATGCAATATCAAGATGCATGCTGATATTTCAGAATTCATTTTCACCTTCATATAACGCAAAACTACCAAACATAATGTGACGTTAGCTCAGAAGTAGCTGAATGCTAAGGCAGCGGCTGTTTAGCTACTTCCTAGCTAACTAGCGACCATTACTGTGCCATTTCAAGATGTGCACTCATATTTCACAATTAATTTACAACTTTCCTATTGTATCGAATAACAAAACAGTAATGGTAGCTGGGAACTGGTTGAATGCTAACATTAAGTGCTGTCTAATGGTTAGCTATGTGTTATCAAATATGTTGTTTTACCTCAAAACTCGGCCGTATGTCCCTCCAAATTTTCACTATCCACTGTGGAACGATGATAATTTGTTACATACTTTTATGCGACACTACATTAGCTTCCCACCCTGAGCATGATGTCAGAGGAAAATGGCCGCTGTGTGAATACAGCCTATTGTGCCATCATACAGCAGATCCCGCTGTCATCCATGTCCACCCCCCGTCTCAACATCTGCACTGCCACTCAGTGAGCACTCCTCTCCACACACAAACAAGGCGAGCATTGTACACTTTAATCACCCACACTTGAAATTTGCTCATCCAATTTGCTATCAGATAACGTGATTATGGTGCCATTACAAGTGTGGCTGTAGGGCCACTGCTGCTGTTAGGGGAAGTCGATGGAAAGGCCAACCGCGTGTCAATAACAGCCCGAGGCGTTGTGAGTATTGATTACTTACACACTCATTGTTAAACTGCGGCAAGTGGCAGATAGACACGAAATCAATGCTGCTGTGCTGCTGTGATAAGAATCACAGAAAAACCCGTCCAATCCTCGAGTTCCTGAAAATAAGAGTGTTGCGAGTGTGTGGGTAAAGCCTGTTTTATTGCAGGCCTGTCACACCAACACCATGTGGGTTTCACACAAGCACATACCTGCCAGCGCTCTCGACAAAACCCCACAGTATTTTTGGCCTGCACCGCCATCAAACTGACCACATTTACTCACTGAGAAGCTATGCTGTTGTCCTCTCTTGAGGGGTTTTTATGTTGTTCGTTCGCGTTTTGCAGCAAAAGCCTCGCTCATCCAGCAGCAGCTAATTCTTTGACCGGGGGCGGCTCTTTAAATGGAAAGTCTACTACTTTCCAAAACCGTCTCGCTCGCAGTGTGTGTGTGTGCATGTGTGCGGCGGTGCGTTCGTGTGTGTGTGTGTGTGTGTGTGTGTGTGTGTGTGTGTGTGTGTGTGTGTGTGTGTGTGGTATTTCCTATTGGAAAAAGAACAGAGTTTTGAGAAGCCATCTGATGACTCCCTTTCTCTGCACTGGCGCCTTTAATGAAAACCAGGGCTGCGTTTTGCCGTTGAGACGCCATATTAAACTCTGCACATATCTCACTCAGATGGCTGATCATCTTAACACGTCGGCTCGCAGTCGGAGGAGGAGAGAAGCGAGGATCGTATTAACATGTGAACCGAAGGACCCTTCAAAAGAAATGACGGGGGGAGCCGTAAAGATTCTTGAGGCGTCGGCAACTTTCTGTTTCGCCTGCAAAACTAAGACGATCATCGATGTGCAGAACATTTGAGCTCATAAGTGTGTTTTACATTCTGGTATTCAAAACGTGACTGTAGTATTTCTGCACTGCAGTTCCCTGACTTCAGCTGTCAACTAAAGTATGTGGGTGGGACTGACTTTTCTTTGCATTTTCTGTTGGTGACATGTAAAGTTTCTACCGGCGGTACTCTTCTCTATCAGCTATGGTGGCTATTCTTGCTCAGAACTACTCAACTCTCAGAACACTAAGAGAACAGTTATCCTTCAACAGAACAAATGCCACATGTTTGATAGCCCCTGCTCCTCAAATTGTGAAAAGAAACCTTTTTAATTAATAGACTAAACAATAAACTGAATCCTCAACAATAACCAACAGCTTACCAAGCTTTTCATTAGTTGCAGCTTTGGCTGAATCCCTCTTGCACATGTATCTATTATGAAACTGTCACGGATTATTACTATAATCACTGCTGTTTTGGTCTGTAACCCTCATCTTCAACAAGGTTCCCATTTCCGCAGACATACCAAAAGGTTCACCGCCTAATATACCTAATCAGACCTGGAATCTCCAGGTCATTTGTTGAACACCCACCCCCCCACCCCCCCCCGAACAGGCAGAGGGATTTAGTGGCGGTGGGGTTTACCCCCTCCATAAATTCCTGGGAAATTGTTCAATTAATTAAGATGATCACGACTCAATTACTACCAGCTGCAGGGTTATTGCCGTTTGTTTTTACTCGGAGCTGCGAGGTCAAATAAGTCGGCGAGAGCTGCCGCTATGTCTGACTGGCTGTTTGAATAAGTGGTATTCGATACCCCGAAGGACTTTTTTCCCCCTTCTTTACTACCCTCCCAGCTTGAAGAAACTGAAGGAGGGAGAAAAAAATTCTGGAAAAATCACACTGCGCCGACTAATCTGACTGAAAGGACGCAGGCAGAGTGAAAGCAAGTGTAAATCTCAGTTCTGTTCTTCTTCTGCTTCTTCTGAGTGCTCTTTTTCTTTATATTGCTTTTGGCTGATTTGAAATGAATACTTAACTTGCAGAAAGCAACAGTTTGATGAGTTCACATTGTGGGGGTTTATGAGGCCAACACCAACGGTTTAGAACCAAAGCAACCAGTAACCATAGATCTGTACGTCAAACTGAACTTTTAGTTTTAGTTTTTTGATTGATATTAGCTATTATTTTTTGGGGGGAGGGGCTCCATAAACTTTAAAAATGTTCCCCTCTTATTCTGCGGCTAGTTTGTATACTTCTCCCGTTAAGTAAAAAGACACAAAATGCTCACTTGTAGTTCAGTATGCTCAGAGGTTTTAATGCCACTAGCTTCCTTGGTCTGTTACGACCAGTATGGCTAACGGTGGCTAGTGTTGGCTAACTGATCCACTGGTGACTTTAATAGTCTTCTTTACTTGCGTTTGTAACATTATCCCAGAATTATCATATTGTGGTAAGAACTGTGAGCTCCAGCAGTGGTTTGGCGACAGGCTCACTTTATTTTGACCTTAATGCACACAGTCTGATGATGTAGCATTGTGATTACATGTCTTAGCGTTCCTAGCCAATAACCGCTCAGTATCATCGGCTGGTTAATGTACATTAGTATTGGCTTTGACCTCCCTCCAGCTATACTTTTAGCATTAGCATCAGCAACAAAAAGTATCAAATATCTCTCAAACAAATACTCGAGAGAACAGTTTGTGTGCCGTTCTAGGGTTACGTTAAAAATAAAGAGGACTTTTCCCAACATGAATAAGCAGTTTCGTGTTACTCTCTGACTCAGGAGTTTTCTGCTTCCAAAGACAAAGACGTTCTAAAGCTGTCGTATTTATCTGGAGCGAGTTAAAGCAGAGTTTACACAGATGACACGACTTTCGGGTAAACCGGAGCGAGCGGGCGTCCTCAAATCAAATAAAGAAATTATGGTTTGGATAAGGGCCGGTGTTTTCAAAGTCAAGTCCGTGCAGGAACTCTGCATTAACACAAGGGTTGCTCGGGGGCACTTGGACAGCGCGCACTGCAGTTTGGGGGCTGATGAACCTGTGGCCTCCTTCTAAACCATTCGGGGGAAACAGTGCAGTCATTCAGACCAGGTGTTGTTTTGTGTGTGGAACAAATAATGAAGGGATAATGTTTTTTTTTTTTTTTCCTTGGGTCAGGACAACAAATCCATTTATAATCCAATCCGTGCAGGAGGAACACTCACATAAAAAAAAATCTCCCTCAAGGAATAAAGTGAAATATGACATCTAAACGTGTAAGAAAAGCCTCCCCACCCATCTACCTCTGCTGAAACTCGTAGCTGGAGGTGACACTCCCGCGCTAAGCCTGCAAACAAATTGTCGGCGGCTGACAGCTGAACGCCCCCCGAGGCTGACGCGCGGCGTCGTGTCGGGGCTTGATGAGGAGGACGCCTCATCGGGCCGGGAGATGGATACATTCTTCCGCGATAGCTTCACGTCGGTTTTGGAAAGACACACCACAGAGAGCAAATAAAATTGTTGAGGTTTCACACACTAATAGCCGCCGTTCTTCTTGAAAGCACGCATTGCACAACTGTATTCCAAAAGGATCTTCTGGGAATGAAAGGCAGCGAGTCGAAAGCTGGTTTTTGTTGTTGTTGTTGTTCGAATTAAGACGTCGGCCCAAAGGCGCTGTTGCATTTTCAGACGGTCAGAGACACTGCTTTGTTTGGTCGAGTCCCACACAGACAAACGGAACACACCCACCGATGCTTCACCATAGAAAATCACCAAATTTGGATTTCTCTCATTTTCACATGACACATTTTTCTTTCCCTCCGGCATCACGTCACTGCCTCTGGGTTAAAAATACACCCAACAGCAGCGACTGCTACCAGACAAAACATTTCCATTCCTGTTGATGGCATTTGTCTTCGACCACGTGACCCGTCTGGGGCTGGGTGCCATGTCTCCAACCGGCCCCGTCTGGGAACTAGCTCAGCCAAAAGGGTTTCTCTCCGGAGGGACGGGGGGACTGCTTCCCAGCTTGCTACTTTAACCACTCATGGCAACTCTGGCGGAGGATTACCCTCCAAAGTAAACCGAAGTGAGTCTGGGGAGGGGTTGAGCGCTTTGAGAAAAGTTTTTTTTACTTACAGGATGAGCGTCGTGAGGTTTGAAGCGCGAGGGCCCAGATCAGGTATTGCCTCCAGTTCGTTGTGGTTCAGCTTTCTGCGCGCGTTAGGGAAAAAGAAACGGTTAAAAAGAACAGCTTGGGCAGTGACAAAGTGTGTTCGGAGAATCCTGCGTTTACTCTAGAAAGTGCTGAGAACACCAGGCACACTTACATTTCACTTAGATGTTGTAGTTTGGAAAACAACGCGCTGTCAAGCACCTGCAATTTGTTATGGCTCAGGTCCCTGTGGAGAGAGAAAAAAAGGCAAAAATTAAGGGAAAAGTATACACCATGGTCTGTGTTCCTCAGCTGCTCCCATTTGGGCCTACACGGCAAACATAATTACATTCACATTTTCTGTGTTATGGCTCTTAAACGGTGTGAACAGAGGAAATGGATCCAAGGGACGTCCCTGTAATTTAACAGCGAGATGGTGCAAAAACCTGACGCTGATTAAACGACGCAGATGGGTCAGAACAATAAGCTCAACCAGGGTTTGCTGCTGACACACTGTTACAAAACTGAGTACAGGTTCAGATGCCATCGACTGATTGTGAGTCACATCTGAGAAGGGATCCAAAACAAGCTGCCTCGCGTTGAAGTTCTCCAAAAAAGGGCCTTACAAGTCGAAGGCCTCGCGTCAGGCTTTTCATCCCCTTAAAACAGGAGAAGGTGTCCGTGCCAGAACAGCTCACTTCATTTATCCAGGCCTCTGCTGAGAGGCAGAGCCAAAGCAGACACGCTGATAAGTTATTGAGGGGAGAGATTCTTGTTTGTGCTGAAAACCTGACGAGGGCAGTCGATAAAAATGCTGGAGTCGAGGTTTCAGCGCTGGCAGAGGTTCGGTCCAGGTCCCTCTCTGGTTTCTGGCCTTTTTATTAACCACCTACTTTGACTGTAAGATTTACAAGCCTTCAAGCTAAATCTAATACAGTTCTCACTGATGTTTGGTTTATTATTCTGTCCAGCACCTCACACATTCTCCGACTGAAGAAATCAGCGCACACGGGACCCCCTAAACCTCTTGCATGTGTCCAATCAGTCAGTCATATCAGAACTCCTTAAGGAGTTTGCACATTTTTTGGAGTCTTCTTAATCAATGTTTCTACATGTACAAGGGTGCCTACAAAGTTTGCTTATTGCCAACTGTGTTCTTGACAGATTAGCTTGATTAGCTTTCGTTTATGTCTGGACCACCTTTGGATCAGGACCCAACACAAACCCGACTGACTCTTTTGCTGCCTGTTTTGAGAAGTAGCCTCCAAAACCAGCTCGGGGGAGTCTGGCAGAGAGAGGAGAGAGCCTCACGCGCCATAAAGTGGTGGAGTTATTGACGCTGCTGCGCACGATCAACGTCGCGGTGCCAGACACTTCTTTTTCTTTTGCACCCCCTCACCCTCTATCCCTCCCTCTCCTCCTCCTCCTCTCCCTCCTTACCTCCCTCATCTGGAATCCATCAAGGGGCTCTGGGAGGAGGGGAAGAACCTATCAACTGCTAATGTATTCACAATGCCGGGAAAAAGCGAAGAGGGGGACGCCTTTCAAACGTCTGCAACACCCCTGTCGAATTTTCTGAGGCCTGGTTTTGTTTTTGGTCTCCGGCGGAAAGTTTTTCACGAACCGCTCAACCAGAGTTTTACACGGCTCGCTTAAGCCGACCCCAGTCCCTCCTTCTTTTTCCTTTTCCGCGCACAGAGCCGCGTGTTGTTATTGTTGATGTAGTTCCAGCGCTGGGGGCCGTATGGGAAAGGTGTCCTATCATACTCCCTAGATAAACCCTAGTAGCTGTGACACTTCCACTTCCCTCACAAAGCAGGCTTTGAGCGGAGCAAGATAACACCCGGCGCTGCGCACAGGCTTCAGCCTGCATCTGCTGCCCTGGTGAAAATGTGCCGCACCGCGTTCTTATCACAGACTGGAGAGCAAATAATGAGCCACTCTTAAGGTTACAAGAGCTGTCAGTAACTTTTTGAGATTATGATAATGGGACACAGCAACAGATTTTAAATGCACTTCCATAAATGTTACACATTGTCTGTGTTGCAGCCAAAGACATTCTTATCTTATCATACTTATCTAGTGACTATAAAAATTACCCAAATAGCACATTTGAATCCCAAAGAGCAAACTTATGTTTTATTAGTAGTATTATTTTCATTAAAGACTATTACATTTGTGATTTTGGATGGCCAGTTATTACTGTAGCTCACAAGCTGATGTTTACACTAGCTTCCTATTAGCTAGGATAGCTGAGTCAGTTTCAAGCAAGTAGTTAGCACTGGACTAGTGATGGCGTAGCATTTTGCTAGGATTTTTAGTTCCTTAGATTTCTAGCTAGTTTAAACATGGGAATGCTGGCTCAGAATCTAACGTTCACAGAAATCATCCTTAGCAGTGAGACAAACCCCAAGCATTCCTGTTATTATCTACCTCCTCTTACTTCCTGTCTTTTTCACTGAGCATCCGTGATATCTGGGCAAATAAATGTGGTTCCTTGGCTCCTGGATATTAGAATAGCTGGTTAAGATAGTCGATTAAGGAGCTAATGAAACTTGGCATTGGACTCAGCTAGTGTACTCATACTTCTTTGCTTTTCCTAGCTGATTAGTGTTACTTGGCCAATGTTTTTAAACTCTAAAGTATTCAAAGTTCTATATTCATATATACATTTTTTTTAATGGTGTTATGTCTTGCCAGTATTTTCAGGTTCTTAGATTCTGGGCTAGTTTAACCTCTGGAATATTTGCTATCTAGCCAACAATACCAGTGAATTAGCATTAGCTATGACGCAAGGCTCAAGAATTCCAATTATTATCGAGCTCTTCATACTTCCTGTGTTTTTCCACCTCTGGGTCTACTTCTTGAAGGTTAATGTTACCTCACCAAATACAAGTGGTCGTTTGACTCAAAAACAAAATCAAGCAAGCAAAAAAAAAAAAAAAAATCATCAAACTGCAGAGAGTCTGTAGAGAGATGAGTGTTATGTGTCATTCTCAATCTTCAACTTTTAAATGGTAGTTTGCCTTTAACCCACATGTTGTGGAATCAAGCAAAAGTGAAAAGGCTATAAATTGGAGGCCTATCCCCCCCCAACAACCTCCCAGATATCCATGACTTAATCCCACTCCTTCATGCTCTCCTCTTCCTCTCCCTCCTACTTTCTCCCCCCCTCCTTTCCATTATGCGAGTTTGTTTCGATCTAATCCTACACGCTCCTCCTTAATCAGTACCATCGCTGGCTCCGGAGTTGCTAATTCAGCAGAAATAATGGGGTGCTGGAAAACAAAGGGTCGGCCGGTTTAAGGGGTTTAAGATGTGCTGGAGAGCCACTCGTAAATTAGCATGCCAGAGTGAAAAGAATTTTTCCCCCCATGTGGAACTTTTCTTTCTTTTCTTTTTTTTTCATTTTCTTTGGAAGGCCAGCCTCGGTTATGAGGCTCAGGCTGGGTCCTGTTTTCTCTGGCAACGTAAAGTTTCCAGAGCAGCACATTTCAGAAAAAGAGAAAAACTAAACCCAACAGCGGGGCAACAGCTCCAAAAGCAGGCCAGCGAATCAAGCGCCGTGGGCCTAACACGGGGCAATAAAAAACCCCAAAGTGCTGCAGCTTAACGCAGGGCGATAAAAAAAAAAAAAGAAAAAGAAAAAATCCAGTCAGAATAATTATCCGCAGAGCAGAGAACACGCCGAGGAACAACGCCATTAAAAGCCGGGTGTTTGGTATTTCAGCTCCGGCGGGGCTTCGGGCCGGGCTCAGCCTCGCCTCGGCTCGTGGAGCCGGTGGACAAACAGCAGAGACTAATGGAGGTATTACTTTAGGAAGGAGTCCAAAGCTGCGCAAGACGGCATCTTGATTTATGCTTTTACGGCTTTGAAGGCCCTGAAGGTCTGTGGAGCTGAAACCTGAGGACTGAACCAACACAGCAAATACCAACCAGTGCAACAAGAACCAAAAAAAAAAAAAAAAAACTGAGTGCTGTCAAACCATTCTAAACATTATTGTACGAAGTGAGTCTTACAACTACTAATGGTGTTATTACCGCTCAGACTGCCAGCACCAGCACCCGTACAGCTGCAGCTACTCCCACCATTTACACCAGAGAGCCTGATTATTTAAAATACTACCTGCAGGCAGTGAGGTGGCTTGTTCTGAATCACTTTCATTAACAATCACAATGGGCACATTGTTGTGTAAATGCACACTTGAAGTCAGCTTGTGCCGCTTTTCCCTGCAGACCTCCTGAAGCCGGATCAAATACATCAGATCAAACCTACTCACACACATAAACAGATTCATGACTAGGTGTAAAGTTGGACAGCAGGCCAGGTTTTCATTCCTGGGTGAGACCTTTTTTTTCTTTTGCAATCCGAGTTGAGTTTTGCAGAAAGTTTACAGACTCTCAAACTTTTTAAAACTTTTGGATTGAACCAACGTGATTTTGCTCTGCAGAAGCAGAGTGTTCATGTGGTTTACAGCCCATTCTGCTTTCATTACAGCAGGAATGTGACGGTCCTGACTGATCACCCCCTCAGCGCTCAAGGAACGTTACAACTTAAAAAAAAGCAACTTAGTGCAGATGTGTGAGTGGATATGTAGATAGTGAACCAGATGCTGATCCATGACAGTAATAGCAAGACAAAACACAAAAAGGCTCTGTAACCGGACTCACAGTTGAACCGTCCACTCCGGGATCGTGTTTGGGATCTGGCCCCTTCTCAGCCGACTGCAGTCCACCAGCTCCCCGGAACACGCGCAGGGTGGGGGACACGTCCCTGCGTGAGCACCGCATCCACGCTGTAGCCTCAGAGAGAGCAGGAAAATCACGGCAAACCCCGCAAACCCGCGGGGCTGCGGGGAGGACCGCATTTTAAATTTGTCTCGTGAGAGAGAGAGAACACCCCTCTTCGGTCGGATCTTCGAGATGAAGCGCCACCAATTCCACAGAGCGAGAAGAGAAGTCACCACACACACACACACACACACACACGAAAAAAATCCCAAATCTGTTGCCTCTGACCGCCGCAGCCGATGTTTATATCCAATCCGTGGCTGTCGTGAGGGCCGCGGGGGAGAAAGGTGACAGAAAAGCGCTCTTCTCGAACTCGCCCATTCCTGTGGAGAAACTTTTTGTGCCGTCTCCGTCTCCGCCGCTGCTGCTGCTGTTGGGGCAAACTTGTGCTGTTCAGGATCCCCACAGCGCAGCGTGAGCACACAGCAGAGGTATGCGGGGGGGGAGGAGGGGCCACAAGGGGGGTGCCTGGGTAATGTAGTCCGCGCTGCTGCCCCCGAGCTCAGCGCGTTCGGAGCAGTCAGTGCAGCTTAATGCAGAGTTTAGACAGCACTTTAAAGTAACTATCAATAATTAATAGATAATTAAACTTTAGTTAACACAAATGTATTGTTCTTTATATATCTTTTAATAAATACCGTGTAGTTCATCCATTACCAGTATCTGTATGGACATTGTAAAGGTGCAACTGATGTTTATGAACCCTTTAAACTGATTATTAAATGGTACATAAGGCATTTCATTGTTTGATAAGAGAAGGATAACTGTTAACTGAAGTGTTATTACCTATAAATTAACCGTTATAGTGTCATATACACATTCATTTAATACAGGGCAGGTAAAAGTTGACCCTATGGTTCAGTTTGGCCCTCCAGAGGTTTCTAGCAAAACCAATGAACAAAGTTTTTAAAAAGATGAAAATTATTCACTAAAACTTGAATATATATTGCTGTTTATGCTGTTTGTGGGGTTAAATGTTGTTTAAATATCTAGGACCTCTCATCATAATCATCTTTCAGAATCTAAGCACAGCAGGTCTTTGGCCCACCATTAACTTTGAGTTTTGGCCACGAAATGAAAAAAAAAAGTTTGGACGCCAACTTTTGCTATTTTACAGATGTCTGAAGCTACAATTACTGAACTGGAATGTCAACATCAACTTTTTAGGATCGTCAATACATATTCAGTTAACTATATTCGATTAGGGAAATGTCAGACTTCCAGCTTCATCCCATTTAGATGAGAGCTGAAGTTACAATTTTATGCCTAGATTCAGATTCGACATGGGGCTACATAAGCTTGTCCATGCTGCTGTCCAGGGAGACAAACACAGATTAAGAATTTGATCTTGGTGGACTTAAGCTACGTTAGCCAAAACCCCATCTGACTCATTCACAAAGAAATCCACAGTCCAGCAACATTAAACATCCTCAACAAGCTTGTATAGACAGCTGTGAGAGGCAGGAAAGGTCTCATTAGTCAGGTCACGTTAGAATCCGATCACATATGGCCAACAAACAAGAGATCTGTACAAATCATTACATAGGGCCCTTTTAGATGTATATTTTGTCTGTAAAACCCAAAGATAGTCAGTCCATTTATCAAACAAGATTCACATTTAGGAGCTGCGACTTGTGAAGATTTGGCATTTCGGCGTAACTGACTACCTAAATAGCTGCAGATTCATTTTCTTTTGCTGAGCAACTTGATTAATTGGCTCGTCCTTTAAACTCTACTGTCTGTAGATTATTTTGTATTGTGTTCTTAGTATCTGAGAACATCTCCCATCACTGACCGTTCTATAAAAGTATTTGTTTTAAATAGACAATTTTCTGAGCCGTGCTCTGTTCCCCATAAAGTGGCTAATACAGAGCTTTTGCATGCCTCTGATGGGATAACAGGGTTTCAGAAGTAGTTGAAGTGATTTTTTAACTCACACCAGTAATCAATAAGCACATAATTCATGGGAAGTGCTAATTAAACAGACGGCCACATTTCACCTTGTTGTAGGACACAAAACAACCTTAAAGGTAAAGTCACTAACAGAGGCTTTAATTAACATTTTACACTCGAAAGCTGACTGATATTTTCCTCATTTGCAATTTAAAAGGTGCGTGTTCTTTTTTTCATTTCCACATTAAAAGGGCCCTTCATTGGATATTCATGGCCAGGCAGATGTGTTAGGTTCCCCTCAGGCAAAGTATTCAACAGTTTCCTGTTGACCAAGGTCGCACTCTCGCTGTCCGCTGGCACTTCCTCTTCTCAGCGAGGACACGAGCTCATTAACGTGTTGACATGCAGATGAAAGTCGCAACTGATCTTGATGGTAACTGAATAAAAAATAAATGTCAATGAGTCAATCTGTATTCCGAGCTGGAAAGATGCAAAACATACTTTGATAAGACAAAGAGGGTGTGCTCGGAGGAGAAAAGGGGCTCGCGTCTGATATTCACCTCTGCTTTGATTAAAATATGGACTGCTGCATCTTTCACAGAGCATGGACCAAAAAAAAATAAAACTTGTTTGTTCACTACCACATGAGATGACGCGTTAATTGTTCAGGAAATATCAATCACTTGTTTGGTTCCAGGATGTTTTTCTGAATCAGTAAAGTTTTCGTATTAAAGGGGCTCAGCAGAACATCTGTGCCGGTCATTAGTTTGCGTTAGCAGAATTTTAAGCTAGCGTTAGCCACTGTTGCTCTCTGTTAGCATAGTGGTGAGTGGCTCCGGGATCAGGTAGGCTACTTGAGAATATTCCAAAGTGTCGCTCATATAGGGCCAATAAAACAATTATTCATATATGGAAGTCGCTACAAATTGTTATAGCCCCTTTAAGTCCTTCTTAAGTTCTTAGTAACAGCTACCTTCTTCAAATTATTACCTTACTAAATCGGGTAGCTAGAATAACATTTGTAACTCATACTTGGTTGCTAAGAAACAGCTATTACGCTGCCCAGCTACAAGCTATCAACATGAAGTTGTGTTAGTATGTCAAGCTAACAGTTATAACTTTTTTTAATTTTGAAAAAGGATCTGAGAACTTCTTCAATCGCTGCACATGTTTCATTTGTTGTTACAGATAAAACTGGCAAAGACATTAGTAAAGTATGATTGGTTGCTAAGAAACAACAGTGTGTACGGCCAACCTTCGCTGCCGATCTTCTTTGAATGTCGTTAGCCCATTTCCTTGTTCGATTTGTGCATCATGCAAAAAGAATGTGGAGCAAGAGGGAAATGTTGCGCGACGCTAGCCTAACTTATTTTTTTAGACTAACATATTAGCATGTCCTGTAGTTCAAAAGTATATTGCGTTGTATATTTAAATTTCAAAACTTACAACGTTACATATTTCTTTGAAAGGCATTTTAATGAAGTGATCATGCCAGATGTGTCAACTGTATCCCATTACCTATTTTATTAGCAAGTTAACGTAACTTTTGTTATAACTTAGCTTTTTAGTTAGTTCAGTACATAACATTTACATCTGGTGTTAGTATTTAGTTAAAATACAATCCGGGTAATGACTGGTCACTGAGGTGTTGTAACAAAGTAGCTGACTAAACCTGTAACATATTGTTAGGTAGTATACTTACAAAGTATCAGGAGATTTTGTAAGACATTGTCTTTAATCCAGTACATAGCTGCAGGTGGAAATTATTCTGCGAGTAAAGTTTGCATGTAATCTTTGTGATATTCTTAAAGTAAAAGCTCTTTGACCTTTACTTTTTACACTTCCGAATAAACTAACTGGCAACATTTACTTTAATCCACATCAATGGTTTGCTGTTGTCTCAATAAACATCTATATAATCCACCGTCCATCAGCACCAGGCATCACTCTGGGTAAACACACTTCAGTAGACTGACTCGTTTGTGTATGAGGCTGTTTTTTTTTTTTTTTGTTCTCACAATGCAGGTGATTTAGTGATAAGCAACTCTATTGTTTACTGAAAGTTGTCTTGTGAATGGTTTATTGCCTCTGTAACAGCTGCTCAGAGGCGTGAGACTCATCCTTTGGTCAGGTAGGCAGCTCCTTTGTATTCAAGAGGGGCAAATGGGGGCAGCTGCGAGGAGGAACCCCCACAAACTGCTCCCAAAACCGACACAAAGAGAAGATCCTGCAGACATCGGGGTGTTCTGTTCTGACATCTGACTGAAAACATTTCATCAGATGTCTGCTTCTGCTGTTCCATTTAACACCACGTGCGCCTGCTGCAACAGCAATTAAACATTTTTGGCAAAGCGCCGCGTGCGACTATTCCTTCTGCTCCACTTTCTCTCACCTTCAGTAACGTTTTAATTAAAAGTCGCCAATAAAATGGATCGTGCCGGAAAGAAGCTGCTGGCTGTTGGGCAGTGGATCGACTCTTTAGCCTACTTACAGGACGGGACCCACATTTGTGTGAATTTGTGTTGTTCTGCAGAAAAATAACAAAAAAAACCCCCTGAATTCCAGTCACTGCTGTCAAAGTTTGTTACATCCTCGATGAAACGGTATCCGTGCGAGGAGCGTTTGCATTTTCATTTCAACGGACGATTCAATTTAAGATGAGAAGCGTGTGGTTTAACTCCAACTGGCTCATCTACTGTAAACTGGCTGAAACACAGGGACATTCAATTCTTGTCTGTAGCTGAATAATCATGTAACGTCTGACTAGATCCAGTTTATAATAACTTGCTCTGCTCAGGCAATCTGATGCTTTTCCAGCGCCTCAGTGTGCTGACTGCTCAGCGGGGCGAAAACAAACAAAAACACAAACTTAGCGGGAATCTAGGGAAGGAATGTCATGTTGGAGTATTTTGCCTGCTTCTAGTGATTGATTAGATCCCTGCAGACTCCGGCAGGGTTTTTTCGGGAGAGCGGAGGGGGGATCTCAGCGTTCCCAACAGGCCCGCTCATCGATGGTCTGATTGCTTCCTCATGGTCTCCTCTGCCGAGGCCTCACGCTGCTAACCAACACCAGACAGCAACAACACCTCCCTCTAGCTCCACAAGTCGTCGAATGCAGAGCCCAAGGAGAAACCGTGCTTTTTTTTTTTTTTTTTGAAGTACGTGCCAAAAAATGCGATAGTTGTTTGAGATAATTTCACTCTCCTTCAGTGTCAACTCATTGCTTTTCTTTTCTTCCTTGGAGGTTTTGACTACCCTGAAGTGGCTCATCAGAGGCCTCAGCTCGACATGTCTGCTGCAGGCCCCATTGAATCATCCCCGCAGCCGACACTGCTGATCCCATCATGCCTTCTTTCTGCACGCTGCACAACGGAAAAGTGTGCAGCAGCCTTGCAGCGTGCCTCAGCTCTCGCATTCCTCTCTTGGTGAAATCATATTTTCTAGCCGCCGCTGATTTGTTTGGTCGCAGCGGCGCCTGCGTGATAGATGTTTTTCTGGCTGTGAAACACCTCCCCGTACCCCTCGCTGCACGCTCCCCACCCCCCACCCTCAGACAGTGTGGAGTGAAGTTTGGAGGTATGTGGAGCTGCAGGTCGGTGCGACGGACCGTGCCAGAACCTCTGCAGTCTGAGCGGAGAGCGTAAAGATGTTGGCGGCGAGCTCGCCGAGCAGCTAATGCTGCACGTGGCTGGCAGCCAGACATTATACTGTGCTGAAAAATGCCTCCCCAGCATGCCTAGCTCCAGGTATCACAGCCTGCCAGTAACAACATACAGTAAAGGGATGGAATGGCGGGGAAGGTATGTCTGTGTGTTTTCAGTGGATGCTGCTTATATAAAAAGGCAGAACAGCTCAGAATGGAGAAAAAAAAATGTGTGGGACACATAAAAAATACAGTGATCTTTTTTTAGTTTTGAGGGAACTATTCGTTCGTAAATGTTGAATGTGACATGGAATTGTGACTTAAATAAGATTCAAGCTGCCTTCAGATAGAGCTCATGAGCTCACTGACAGGGCAACGAGCAAGCCTGATGTCCAAGAGGTTCAGTTGGCGATGGTAACGACAAGATGGACACCAAAAGACTCCACTGAGGCTAACAATTTAGCAAGCTAGCACTCTGGGAAAGTAAAGCAGGAAATGCAAAGGCATCATGAGCTAAAAGATGAGGCTGCTGGGAATATGAACACATGAGATAAAGAAGGAGAACAGCAGGCTGCGTTACATTTCTATCCTCCAAGGAATGACTCTCTGTGGCCGTCTGATGATGTTAGCCAGCACATAACGACTCCTAAATGTGGAACTATCAGACAGTTTCCACCACTGAACTGACTCTTCTCTCGAACATGGTTAACACAAACCTCTTGGACGGCTGTATTTCCGTTTATAAAGCTTAACTCTCTGTAGGTGGCGCCCTTTTTTTCTTGGTCGGTTAACGACAACTGCTCTATTCTGTGTTTCCATATTAACGATGGATCAAATGGCTATGGCTTACATGAAAATAATTGCATGTAGTAACAAACCCACAACAAATTATCACCTGACTGCCTTCCCCCGCGACTTTATGGAGCATTTTAGCATCTTTTAGCGTGTTGTTTTGGTGCGACTGCCAGCAACTTAACTGTTTTGGCTCCCTCCCTGGGCTCCTCTCAGCTAAACCTCATTTTACAGCCGCAGCAGGGGAGCTGTGGTAAGCCAAAAACTGTGATAAACCCACTGTGCACTGCCTGCCCGGCACCAAACGACAGATACACAAAAGCTAGCAACTTGCAGGTGTACACAGAGGAGCATGTAGCTGCCAGATACTCATTTGTCACAGCCAAACAGATATAAACACAAAGCTAATGTTGCCCCATCTCTGCTGGACGTGTGAAGTAGCATCTGTTTGCCGACACATTTCATTTATCAACTTTATAAAATGATAATATGTCAGTTTTGTGTTTACAGACTAATCCCATGTAGCGATACCGCCTGCTGCCACTCCAGCTTCACAGAGGAGGTCTAGAGAAAGTCTTGCTGAGGAATTCGACCAGCGAGACCACTGGGGCCTCTGAGGTGGGCATTTTTTTTTTTTTGTCAGCAAGTCTGAGAGGAGCATCACTGGCTGTTCTTTTTTGGTCCGTTGCATAATTTTTATTATTGCACCAATCTGCTGTCTCTGCTGTTTTCAGACTTCATGTTGAATGTCTCCCAGCTTTCACGAGTTTAATAAGCCGGAGGTTTTGGCAATTGATCCAAAACAAACCAGCGAGAAAAAACACGCGACTGATGTTGCAGGAGGACGGAGAAGCTACCGGACACTTATGAGCTGTATGTGATAAATTTGCATGAAAGGATTCCAGGTTATCGCTCTGAGTGCATGTGCATCCCATCTGAGGAGGAGAAGATTGGGCGGTGCGGTGCGAGGCCTCATTCCAGATGTCGAGCCGTGTTCACGTTCCTCGCGGCCCAACACAGGAGCATTTAACGTCGGAACAGTGTGCGGGTTGTCAGGGCCGAGCCTGTGTGAGGTTGATGCTGACGGGTGGCTGAGAGGCTCCAAAGTGGCCTGTGTTAAGGGCTGCGTTGTGTGGCCACCGCCAATTACGACTCTCGGAGCCCCCCGAAACAAAATGTCCGCTGTGTGAACCGGTCAGCGTTGGACAAATGAGGCAGTGTGTGGAGCTCGCTGCCTCTTATAATTAATGGGACGACTGACTTTGGCATGGAGTGTGGTGGCCCAGACTGATGGCCGTACGGTTTGTCAACATGTGTCCTTTCACCCCCCGTAATTTCACCTCCCCCCCAAAACACACATAGACACACACACACACACACACACACACACACACACACACACACACACACACACACAGACTGCCTGAAAACAGAACGACACCTACTTTTTTCTCAACAGCTTCGCCTCAGAGCAGGTTCTTAATCCCAAACTCAATAATCTCCCTCTTGACACCGAGAAATTTCACTACGGAGATCGAGAACATTTATCAATATCAGTTTTCAGCATGTGAAAAAAAAAAACCACCAGCAAACGCGGCACAGACACTTTCACCTTGGGTTCAAGGTTAGCGCGTATTAGCCTCGGGCTTCAATTGATTGTAATTATCTCTCACCCAGCGGCGAAGTCGCAGCTCATTGGTAACCCACTTTCCCTGCGTTTGTTAGCTCTTATTAGACCAGCCCGCTCTTCATCCAATAATAAAGCTGCCGCACGCAGACACACTGACCGAAAAAGTCAGTTCAATATCCAATTTAGCTTCCCAGTCAACCCTTTTGCCCTTTTCCCTCGCTGACATTTACTCCACACCGCTCGCTGGCCGTGCTCCACTTAATTAGCGCGCATGCGTGTTTCACATGTGCACATGAGTACACACACTACACAGGCATGTAGCAGAAGAAAACATGCAAACTTCATTTGACATGACAAAAAAGGTAAGGGAAGAGCGTCCCCCACGTTAGAGACATATTGATAAAGTGCTGTTTTTCGGAGATGTTGACACTTCCTACTGAAGGGACTGAGTGTGTCAGCGGAGTGAAGCTAAAGTGTGAAGCACAATCTCATATCGGCGTGTCGGTGTTGTTCCTGGATCGTCTTAACAAATGTCGGTTCAGGACGGTCGTCGAGACTGAACGATCACAGCTTAGGGAGACAGGAAAAATACGCACATTGGGGAGGTTATCCTTTCAAAGACATTTCGATTGTTGTGAAGGAAGGTCCATTTGAACCAAACAGTGACCAAAAAAAAATTAAGTGTAACTTCATGTAGCGGTGTTACTGCTTAGGGTGTTCTATTCTCGGGGACATCGAGCTTACAGGGCGCTGTTGTGTGAAGATTGAGGTTGAAAGAGAAGTTCAAAACATTCATATTTTCTCACACCTGGCCCGTCGCCGTGTGGAGTCGAGAGTGACTGTCCGTCTCAGAAAGTTTGTGTTTATAGGTTTGCGTTGAGAGGTTGCAGCATTCATAACCTTGTGTCCTTTGTCTCGAGTTTCTGTGATAATATGATCAGGGTCTGAACTCTAAATCCAGACCTAATGTGTTGATATCTGAGGTGAGAGAAAACTTGTTTTCAGAGTAGCTTTTCTCCCCCCCCCCCCCCCTTGCTCTGGCCTGAATCTTTGCCCACTCGAGTTCACAGTGAATCTTTGTCTTGCTCAAGGACACTTCAACAGACCCTCCGGTTGAAGAGGACGGGCTTTTGTGTCCCTAAACCCTAATTAGGACTTTTTTTTGTACCCATTGTATGTCAGGCATCGCAAATCCGATGCGTCTTTAATGCGACTCTCACAGCGCCGAACGTCTGACGGTGATGGCGTTTGACTCTGGCTGTGCTCTGCCAAACAAGGCAGCAGTCACACCAGACCTCCTTCCTGCCGAGAGCCTCCAACCCCCAGGACCCCCCACCTTCACACACTCACCTCACTTACCCCCCCCACCAGGAAGAGTCAGCGGTGGGTCCATGGCAGTGATAAAGAAAGCCCAGCTGTTCAAACACTCGGAGGGGAACACGGCGGGGGAGGGTGGAGGGATGCATCAGAATATTTACTCTACAGAAATCAAACTCCACGCACGTCAACACAGACCGCCACATAGCACACATCTTCTTTGGATTACTATCTTGCTTGTTGAAAAACATTCTTACACGGTTGGCGTTAGCGTAAATATAGCTTGTGTTGTCAAGGTGGTCGTTTTTTGCTGTTACAAAAAGGTCAGGAACTGTCATAACAAGTATATGTCTGAAACAAACCCAAACTTTTTTTTTTTTTTTTTTAAACATTTTTGACCTCAGTACTCCACTTCTCTTTCATCATTTAAGAGAAGGCACATGTTAGATTGCATAAACATTGATTTCAAATTGCACCTTGCAAGTTGGCTGAAACCGCCGTGACAAAATGAATATGAGGTTTTGTTTAATAAAATTCTGCACGAGGAAAAAAGCTCATTCTGCTTTGGGCTAAAACAAACGTACCTTTTAAAGCAGAATATTTTCAAAAACGCATCATGAATGGACAAATAGGTAAAAAATACAAACATGAATGCAGGTTTTTTTAGCCCTCAATCATGTCAGATATTCAATAAGAGGAATGTCAGCTTGATGTAATAACAGTGGTGATTTCAGTAAAAATGTTTTTTTTTTTTTTTACAACCCTAGGGGTCAAAACATGAAACGAGGTTTGAGTCCCTTGAGCTACATTCATAGGAAAAGACTCCAAACAATCTAATTGTCAATCATCTATATTGTATTAAATGTGCTTTTCTCTGCTGGACTTCTCAGATCGTCACAAGGGCTTCCTGTCAGTCGAAGAATAGATTTCCAAATCCTGATGTTGGTTTATAAAACGCTGAATGGTTTCGGGCCAAAATACATTTCTGATCTGCTTTCAGTCCCTAGAGTCAGAGCTGAACATGGAGAAGCAGCGTTCTGTTATAATGCGCCACATGTCTGGAACAAACTCCCTTAAAAATTGCTCCAACTCCCACCTCTTTGAAATCCAGACTGAGGACCTTTCTGTTTAAGGCTGTTATCTGCACTGTGGCTTTTGTTTTCTTGTCTTGTCTCTTTTAAACCTATTCCATTTTTAGCCTACTTTCCTATTTCTTAACTTGTTCTAATGTTTTGTGTCTTGATGTCTTCCTACTTTTTTTTAATGTATTTTTAAATGCGATCTTTAATTTCCTTTACTGTAACTGCTGCACCCCTGTAAAGGACTCAGATGCTCACATATATCTGATCCCTGTAACTTGCTCATCGTCATGTCTTGGGGCCCAAGAGTTTGATGAATCCTGTGATTGAAACAACAAACTTTCCAAAATGTCTTCTCCTCGCCTGCTGGCTGGAGCCCAGAAGGGAGCAGACGCATACTTTGACTGACAGGACTGTGATGTTTGTGCAATGCGAAGGGGGTGGGGGCGTCACATTTGCATTTCAAAGACCACTTGTTAGATGAAACCGCATAGCTGTCAGGTCAGTGATGGGTTAAACGGGTCATTGCTGAAAACAATGCACTGTTAATAGGTGACTCATTTATGAATAGATTAGAGGAAGTGGATGTTTCTGATGGGAGATAACTGGGAGAAAGCCTGCAGGGGGGGAAATGTGTTTTCAGTCAGAGCGTGACAATCTGGACTAAACCCCGTGTGTCAGTGTCACCGGACCGCTTATTATCTTAATTCACCGGGGCGACCGGCACTTTTACTTGCTTTGCTTTAATAAACGCTACACAAACAACAATTGGCTGTGATAATCAGTTGTGATTGGGTGACACCCCTCCAATTGTCAGGACCGGCCCAATCAGTCTGATTATCTGTGGTGTTTGTTCAGCATTGTGGAAAGCAGGAGGGGGACGGAGCACCCACACGGCACCTCAGGGACTCTGATTACCCGGCCCAGACCCCCCCCAACCCCCCGACTTGTATCCTCAGCTAACCTCCCGCCGCTTGCCTCCGGAGTGCGTGCCCTCCTCCTCTCACCTCCTCTGTTTCTCCACCCTGACCTATTGTTTGGAGGCCGGCCATGCACGGCATTCAGGCCCGGCTTGAGCTCTTTGTTTCAGAAGCAGCAGGAGATACCTGGTCGACCACACGACTGTAGAAATGTATGAGAGGCAAAATGATGAGCTGATATCTTGCTTTGCTATCAGCAGCTATTTAGACATTATAGACTTGAATTGGAAGCTAAAAGGTTATAAACAAATAGCAACAACATATGAGAGCAGTATAGCAGCAGTGAAAGATAAAATCAACAGAGGCTCTTACAGTCTTTGCATGTAGCCCTCCAAACGGTCGACATTCTTTCCAAGGAGTGTGCCAAAAATCTGTTTTTGCAGCGAGGACATACATGGACACAACAGACTCGTCAAAAGAGAGCAAACAAAATCATTTTTTAAATACTATTCAAAGCAAAATAGCAGAGTGGCTACCTATTTTCCACTACAGGCTCATGTATTGATCACTGCTGCTTGTTATATCTGATTAATATGCCAATAAACAAGTTGACTCAGCCATGAAAATGGTACACATGACGCTACAGCCAGCAAATCGTTAGCTTACTTTCCAACTCATCTGGTCTGATTGTTTAGTCAGCCACGGTTACCTCGGCCAGGGATGCATTGCGAAACTAAACTTTCACTTTTACCAAAACACTTTATCACCTGTTTAGCAAACGGATGCCAAATCAAAAGACGCGGTGCAACTTTAGCATTCAAATGTAGTGTACTTTCTGAACACCTCGAGTCCGCATTGCACCCCCCTTTTCTACTTTATCGAAAATGTTCAAATGTTCAAAATTCTCTTCTTTTATCTCTGTTATTTGCTCTCAACTAATTCCTGAAAGAAAATATATTTGGCTTTTCTCTGCCATGTTAGGGCTTCTAACTAGTGGCTAACTGTGACTGCTTGCTGTCTGGTTCTGGACAGGTAGTGTACAGTTGGCTTTTCAGCTTCTTTTTTTTCATTTTGTTGCTGAAAACAGCTGCCTGCTGCACCTGGAATCAACGTTCAAGAGAGCTGTATAGGGACTGAACCAAAACAGAAAAGCTACGGGCCTCAAAACCCAAACAACTAGCTAAAATGTGCTAAAATGGACAGTAGAGCTAAAAGGAACAGCAGAGTCAGTGATGGTTCACTGTGGGTATGTCACTTTCTGTGACATTTTTCAGTCATGTAATCCATTGTTGATATGAAATAATGATTAGTGTGACATTTAAGTGCGCAGAAAACATCACATTTGAACATCTCCCATGACAACTGGACAAACTCCATCTGTTGAGGAAGCCTGAGAGATGTGAAGCTCCTTAACACTTAACACATCAACATACACCTCTGGTGAGATTGTTGGGTCGACCCACTGTTTCCGAGGTAAAGAACTAGCTCTGTGTCTCAGTTCTCTTGTCTCGTGTGTAGTTATTGACGTGTTTAGGGTAAGTGGACTCAATAATAGACTGACTAGACTTGTTAGAGGAGGGATTCATGGCAGACAGGTGGAGGGCGTCTATGAATACAGCTGTGGGACGTCTCCTCTCCACTTCACCTCCACCCTGGAGGGAGGTGTTGAGGTGAGAATGCGGCCCTACCCAGCTGCAGTCCCTCTGACCCGAGCAGGCGGGGTCCTCGCCGCCTTTGTGGAAACAAGCTGACAGGAAAGGTAAACACCAAGGTGTGGAAAGAGGCTCTTCCTTCGGTGGTCTCATCAGTCACACAGGCTGACGTGGCCTAAATGCAGCTTTAAATCAGGGACACAGGCTGTTAAGTTAAACAGCGGCCAGCAGAGGCGAAAAATGATGATGTGAGAGGTGACGTGACGACGTGAGAGCACGGTGCCGCTCTTCCCCCTCTGTGTGAGGGATTTCTGGTGCATAGTGACCTCTAGAGGTGGAGAACATGGAGAGGAGTGAGTCTGCTCACACTCAAGTTAGTGTGTGCATGATGTGTGCAGACTCAGAGCTTCAAAAATCCCTCCGCGACCCGTGTTCTTTTCTTCATCTACGTCTCGGCATGCGTTTCTCTTGTGTTTGTGTCACCCCAGGGGGAGAAAGAGTCATTCACAGAGACGAGTAACTTCAAAAATTCCAACACACAGTGATTTAAGTAGAGCTTTTAGATTAGATTTCTTTTCTAAATGTAGACAATTTGCACATTTGATTAAAAATAAAACATTTTTTACATTTTCTCACCGAGTGTGCTGGAATTTTGGATTTTATGACATGTTGTGAGCAATAAGTTAATCGGCTACTGGCCGAACCTTCGGGAGTTACGTCTCTGGAAGCGGCAAATATTTCAAAACTAAAGCGTCTATTTGAGTTAAGTAAGTTTGTATTATATGTATATGTATATGTATAGGTACACACACACACACACACACACACACACACACACACACACACACACACAGTCAGGAACAAAAACTTAAGAAGAGTGCAAGGGAACAAGTATAAAATGTTGGTTGCAAAACAGCTGGCATTAAAATGAGTCAAGCTCTTTGTGTCATGTGTCAAACCAAAAGTCAGTGGAAAGTTTATTTAACCCGCTCATGTAATACACCTACTTGATGCACTTAATGTGACTGAGAAAACCTCCCTGCTGCAGGAGAGGGAGAAACCCAGAGGTCTCTATGTGCAGAAACAACAAGAACAACTGACCTTCTCGTGGCTGCTCTGGGAAAAAAGTCAAGCAACGACTGGACAGCCGTCGTGTTGCGAGGCAAGAGGAAAAGACATCTTTCCTTCAGACCACGGGGGGCTGTAAGAAGACTCAAAGTCAAAGACTCAAAGATTGCAGCGGAAACATCCCAGCGTTTTGAAGACGGCTGTTTGAGGGTCGAGGCTCCAGAGTGAAAATGAAACTAGTCCTCGCAAATGTACACCGGTCAGCCAAAAACATTAAAACCACTGACGGATAAGTATCATCGATCATCTGGGTAAAGGTCAGTTATCAGGTCACTTTTTGTTTCAAGAGTTATCTCTGTCTCTTATGGTTTTATTGCACTTAGATTGGTTATCATGCTCTGGATTTGGAGTCCATCCATCCATCCATTATCTGAAACCACTATTCCGTTTCAGGGCCACGGGGCGGCTGGAGCCCGATCGCAGCTGACACTGCGGCGAGGCCGGCCACACGCTGGATAAGTCGCCGGTTCATCACAGGGCTTGAATTTGGATTTTAAACTGAACATCAAGCTGAAACTCACCGCCGGTGCTTCTCATAGAGTTTTGTACGTCTATTGTAACGGATTGATATGAGCACAGCTATTCCATGTGTAAATCATTTGCCCAGTGCCCAGTGTTGATACAGCGCCCTCTTTGCCAACTGTCCGGTCAAACTACATCCAGCAAGTAACGCGTTTTTGAAGCATCTTCATATCCTTTTGTTATTGTGATTTAGTGTCCCATCCCAACCTTGAACACTTTGTGATGTCAAAAGGGAATTCAACTGAACTCAGGGTGTGTTTGAACGAGCTCACCTGAGGGCAAAGTGCACTTGGAAGTCCTCAACAAACATTAATGTCCGGCTGCTGTGGTGTTTGGTTGGACTCGAACAAAGCAACGCTGCATGTTGAACATTACACCACACTATTTACAGTACTGTATGTCAATCGCTGATCACAAGAACTCTTTAAATTCTCTGCAAACAGCTGATATGTGGATATGTGGACAGGTAAAAGGCTGCCTACAGGGAATCCACCTGAATTGACTGCTCACTGTGGTTGGATTCAAGAAAAAAAACAAGTGCTGTTACCCTTTGGATTATTTTACCACGCCGCCCCCTGCTGGCAGGACACATCAAGTCCACCAGTGGCTCTTCATCCACTTGTCGGCTTTGTCTAATTTATATGACGAAAACACTTTAAAAATGTCCAACGGGGAGGATCACCTCAGGTCAAAACATCATATCCAGAGAGTGTGTCACAGCTGATATGCAGAGGTGGAAAATGTCTGACAGCCATTCAAAATATCATACCCCAGAGCCTGTTTCAGAACTACACATGAATACATATGACTGTGCATGGACTTACCTCAACTCTGCCTCTATAAGGACAACAGGCTTTTCCCAATTTAAAATCACACGAGTTTTGTATGTGGGAGCATGTGTGACAGTCCCTTGTCTGTCCGGTCAGTATTTGGCAGGGTCCGCCAAATATCAACAAAGTAACACAGAATGAGATTGTGCATGTTCCTTTAAGGTTAAACTTCGTTCAGACTGAGTTGAACTAACAATTCAGGCTTCTGCTGAATTATGAATGAAAATCTTAACATGAAACGTTGACCTGAAATGAATCTAAAGAAATGCAGAACCTGAGGAAGAAACACCACAGATGGTGAAAAAAAAAACAGAACTCGTTTATTAATAGTTTTTGTGGAAATTGCTGCATAAATGGTGACGATATCAAAATATCAAATTGTTCAGTGATGGAGTGTGCAGCTCATCTTTGTTTAGCAGTTTTGATATTAACCACAGGATTTTCTGACGCTCTTGTAAGAATCTGGAGGACTTATTGGAGGAAAGAAGCGACACCATATTTGCCAAAACAACAGCCATGTTTGGGTTCCAGTATTTTTTTCGTGTTTCTCACGGATCATGTTGACCCGACATGCTCCCTCCCGGCGCGCTCCACTGTGCTCTGTTATGAGACGGAAAACGTTTTTCTCTTGGCTTTCCCTGGCGGGCCACACCTCTCCCTCAACAGTGCGAGCTCATCTGAAGTTTCTGTTTGGATACTGGGAGCGCCATGCGTCCATAATCTGAGCTCTCGTGTTTGTGTTTTTTATCTACGACCTGAGAGGTTATGGTTCACACTTTCAAATGGTGGTGGACAGTGACAATCATGTGAGTTCTCACAGACTACAGCACAGGGTTCTGTTGAGATGCAAAAAATCAACTGGGGTGTGTGCTATGGAGCGCTAGTGGCTTTCTATTTGTAGTGAAAGGAGTCTGTCAACATACTTATGACCTTGATACACTGTACATTAATCAAGTCAATCACCCGTTGGATTTGTGAGGGATGGACACAGATGTGACATGTCGAGTCTGGGTAACCTGGCACAGATTCTTACAAACATAAACAAGCTAACATCAGCTAGCTTGTTTATGTTTGTAAGCAGCCATCAGTAGCTAGTTTGTGCCGTTAGCGAACAGGTTACTGTAAGACTAACGTGCAAATTTGTGAGTGTGGGTTGCAGGGTTGCTAGCTTTCAAGTTGTTCTTTGATGTAGCGATTGGGTTTTACAAGCAGATAACGCAAGGAAGCAAGGAAGGGGGGAACAGCCGAGCCATTACAGGCTTTTGCCGACAGTCTACATCAAGTTAATTGAGGCTAGCCTTTCGTCCATGACAGTTACTGTAGCCCCGAAATCTGAGCCATTTTCAGAAGCTGATGTAGCCCGGCTAGCTCAGTCGGTAGAGCATGAGACTCTTAATCTCAGGGTCGTGGGTTCGAGCCCCACGTTGGGCGAGGATGTTTTGTGATACACTGTCCAGTCATCGGATGAGTTTGTGAGGGTCTGGTCTCGGATATCACAAGACGACTTTGTGTAACCTGACTCACCAAATGCTGGCTGGCTGCTATAGGAAACAGCAACTTGCTTGTTTACGCTTGTGCCGTTATCAATCAGCTTACTGTTAGAGTAACTTGCAAGTTTCAGAGTGTCGGTTGCAGAGTTGCTAGTGTTGCTTGCTTTCAAGTTGTTGTTTGATGTAGCAATTGGGTTTTACAAGAAGATAACGCAAGGAAGGGGGGAACAGCTGAGCCATTGCAGGCTTTTGCCGACAGTCTACATCAAGTTAATTGAGGCTAGCCTTTCGTCCATGACAGTTACTGTAGCCCCGAAATCTGAGCCATTTTCCGAAGCTGATGTAGCCCGGCTAGCTCAGTCGGTAGAGCATGAGACTCTTAATCTCAGGGTCGTGGGTTCGAGCCCCACGTTGGGCGAGGATCTTTTGTGATACACTGTCCATTCATCAGATCAGTTTGTGAGGGTCTGGTCTCAGATATCACAAGATGACTTTGTATAACCTGACTCACCAAATGCTGGCTGGCTGCTATAGGAAAGTTGTAAGAAACTAGCTTGTTTACGCTTGTGCCGTTATCAATCAGGTTACTGTTAGAGAGACTTGCGAGTTTCAGAGGGTGAGTTGCAGGGTTGCTAGCTTTCAAGTTGTTGTTTGATGTAGCGTTTGGGTTTTACAAGCAGATAACGCAAGGAAGGGGGGAACAGCCGAGCAATTACAGGCTTTTGCCGACAGTCTACATCAAGTTAATTGAGGCTAGCCTTTCATCCATGACAGTCACTGTAGCCCCGAAATCTGAGCCATTTCCAGAAGCTAACGTAGCCCGGCTAGCTCAGTCGGTAGAGCATGAGACTCTTAATCTCAGGGTCGTGGGTTCGAGCCCCACGTTGGGCGAGGATCTTTTGTGATACACTGTCCATTCAATCGGATCATTTTGTGAGGGTCTGGTCTCGGATATCACAAGATGACTTTGTGTAACCTGACTCACCAAATGCTGGCTGGCTGCTATAGGAAAGTTGTAAGAAACTAGCTTGTTTACGCTTGTGCCGTTATCAATCAGGTTACTGTTAGAGAGACTTGCGAGTTTCAGAGGGTGAGTTGCAGGGTTGCTAGCTTTCAAGTTGTTGTTTGATGTAGCGTTTGGGTTTTACAAGCAGATAACGCAAGGAAGGGGGGAACAGCCGAGCAATTACAGGCTTTTGCCGACAGTCTACATCAAGTTAATTGAGGCTAGCCTTTCATCCATGACAGTCACTGTAGCCCCGAAATCTGAGCCATTTCCAGAAGCTAACGTAGCCCGGCTAGCTCAGTCGGTAGAGCATGAGACTCTTAATCTCAGGGTCGTGGGTTCGAGCCCCACGTTGGGCGAGGATCTTTTGTGATACACTGTCCATTCATCAGATCAGATTGTGAGGGTCTGGTCTCAGATGACTCTGTGTAACCTGACTCAGTTCTGACTCACCAAATGCTGGCTGGCTGCTAGCTTGTTTACACTCGCGCCGTTAGTGATCAGGTTACTGTTAGAGTAACTTGCAAGTTTGAGAGTGTGGGTTGCTAGTGTTGCTAGCTTTCAAGTTGTTTGATGTAGCAATTGGGTTTTACAAGCAGATAACGCAAGGAAGGGGGGAACAGCCGAGCAATTACAGGCTTTTGCCGTAGCCGCGGAATTTGAGTCTTTTTCAGAAGCTAACGTAGCCTTGGTAGCTCATTTGGCACAGCATGAGACTCTTAATCCCAGGGTAATTTTGTCAAGAAAGGTTATACCAACAAGTTCAGCTTGCAATTAAACGGGTTTCAGACAGATTTCACTGAATAGCTGCAATGGACAAAAAAGCCCGGCTAGCTCAGTCGGTAGAGCATGAGACTCTTAATCTCAGGGTCGTGGGTTCGAGCCCCACGTTGGGCGAGGATGTTTTGTGATACACTGTCTGTTCATTAAATAAATTTGTGAAGGTCTTGTCACAGATATCACAAGATGACTCGGTGTAACCTGACTCAATTCTGACTCACCAAATGCTGGCTGGCTGCGAAAGGAAAGCTGTAAACAGCTAGCTTGTTTACACTTGCGTCGTTAGTGATCAGGTTACTGTTAGAGAGACTTGCAAGTTTCAGAGTGTGGCTAGTGTTGCTAGCTTTCAAGTTGTTGATGTAGCATTTGGGTTTTACAAGCAGATAATGCAAGGAAGGGGGGAACAGCTGAGCAATTATAGGCTTTTGCCGACAGTCTACATTAAGTTAATTGAGGCTAGCCTTTCGTCCATGACAGTTATGTAACGTAGCCCGGCAAGCTCCGTTGGCACAACGTAGCCCGGCTAGCTCAGTCGGTAGAGCATGAGACTCTTAATCTCAGGGTCGTGGGTTCGAGCCCCACGTTGGGCGAGGATGTTTTGTGATACACTGTCCATTCATTGGATCAGTTTGTGAGGGTCTGGTCTCGGATATCACAAGATGACTTTGTGTAACCTGACTCACCAAATGCTGGCTGGCTGCTATAGGAAAGTTGTAAGAAACTAGCTTGTTAAATTAAATGAATCAAATGTTTCGTATTAAAGTCATCCATCCATCCATCATCTGTACACATTATGTGTACGCCGCTTAATCCTCTGCAGGGTCGCGGGGGGGCTGGAGCCTATCCCAGCTGACTTAGGGCGAAGGCAGGGGACACCCTGGACAGGTCGCCAGTCTATCGCAGGGCGTATTAAAGTCATCATACATGAAAAGTCTTCTTTTCTTTTTTCTCTTTGTCTTATTGAATTATTTAAGCATGAAGCTCTAAGTTTCACCTGACGCTTATTCTATTCAACTTTTATAAAAATACATTCAGTGTTTGCAACCTTTTTCTACCTCTTGTCAGTGTGATTTGATGATGACATTACCACATGTGAAGCACAATTATACACGGTGATCCATTTAGATTATTGTAATGCACAGTATTGCGAGTTGTTTAGCTGTAAAGATGCCAAGTAATTTGTGGTCAAACTGTGTCTAAAGAGTTGCTGAATCATTTATGTTTAGATGAAATGGATTTCTCATTGGTATTTCAGTCTTCTCAGTGTGTGAAACTCTCTGAAACTCAAAACCAGCATGGGACACGCAAACTGTGGACTGAAACGAGTTTAAACGGGGATTTCTGCGTGTTTTGGCGCTGCTAAATGTGATACAGTTCATTGCACTGAAATGGAAAAAAACAACAACGCCAAAACAAACATCAAAACATCAAAAAATGTATAAATAAACTCAAAAATCACTGCGGGGTCTTTCAGCCTGTCTTGAACCTCCATAATTAGAAGAAAACACGTGGAATCTTGTTTGCGTGATATAATAAAACATTTATAACCACATTGGCGGTCCTGGGAAGATTGTGAAATATTATTGATTATGGTGCCCCTGTTGCGATTCCCTGTACACGTATCGTGTATTCCGGGAAAGTTATCAAAATGTAATAGTAAATACTCTTGGCAGGAGGTCAGAGGAGAAGAGAAGAACACCAGCCCCAAGTTAGATTCAGCAACGTGGCTACTGATGCAATGAAAATGTAATGATCGACGTACAGTCAGCAGCTCCAGGGTGAAGAAAACTGCAGTGTTATTTTGTTGTTACCTGTCCACGATGGAAATGATCTAATTCACCAAAGAAGCACAGGGGACGCCCCTGGTAACCCTGAAAGGCAAGGTATTATGGGTAAAAGGGAGATGAATGCAGTTCAAACACAAACAGATATGCTTAAATCGAGCGTTCTTTATCCGTGTGTCCTCAAGAAACACCACAGAGGAAGAGTTCTGAGCCGCAGTCACAGTAGGGAGCGTCACAGTAATTTTGCCTGTGAGCTCCTGAACTTTAATGATCCATCTAGAGCATTTTAACAAAGTAAGAGGTAACAGCTCATGGAGGCTTTATTCTGGCATATGTCAGTTTCTGCTCTTGATCCAGGGCTTACACAGACAGTAGACTACAGAACAAGAACCAAAATGACTCACCGGGGGGAATTGAAAAAATGACTCAGCGACTGTTTGGGTGATTATCTCACAAAATCCTTCCATAAACATGAGTTGTCATTGTTATCACTTACACGAGTGAGTCACTCCCCGCGCCAGACTCAAAATCAGAGCAAAGACGGACTGCAGAGTTGGAAGAAATAGTCTGATCTTTAAGTAAAATTATTAAAAAACAACAAACAAAAATAACATGGTCTGAAGAATACTCCATTACCCACAATGCAGCTTAGCCACTGAGTGACATCACTTGGGGCAATTTGTCAGATTACACACAGCTTCCTTCTGGAGCCACAAAAGGCTTTATTCTAGTGTTTTTTACATAGTGCCCCCCAAGGCCTGTAAACACACAGTGAAACTGGCGGAGTTATCCTTTAAGTGACAGCACTTCAGCTAATGTACTCTTTTCGAAATATCTCCCTGGTGCCCTCGAACAGAAGGATTATGAGTTGAGACACATCGAACCGCATTATTGCTATGAAATGACAGATACTGGTATACTGATGTTGGTTACTTCATCTAACTCCCCTGGTTTTGTGTTTGTCCTGTGGTCAGCTGTCCTTAAACGTCTTCCTCATGTTGGGCAAGTGACTCTCACCATATGCACACTGTGACCGTCTCTCATTAATCCAGCGGATTGAGCTCCGATGACCCAGATTGAGTCAGCCGGCCGCGATGCCAGCAGCTTTGTGCACGCAGACAACATTTAGGGGAACGACTACATCAGAAGAGGGAGTAAACGTTGACGATGATGTTAAATGTTTTGAGTGACACGAGTGCTTTCATCGCCTCATTCCAGTAGACAGATGATTGTTGAGTTTAATTTCCTGGTTGCCAAATCCAGGTGCTTATGGTGGGCAGCCTGGCCTGAGCCCCTATAATAGTAATAATAATAATAATTGACACGATGAGATCATATTTATGACTTTGGAAGCTTTTATTTCTGTTTGTGAGATTGACATTTCGGGTTTGGCAGCTGAAACAACCAGTCAGTTATTGATCAAGTCAACTTAAATCTTTTTCATTTATTAAAGCCCAAAATCACAGTCACACTGCCTCATTGGGCTTTAGGATGCTTACGCTACTCAAAAAACAAAAAATGATACAACTGGATGAATACGTAGGTAGTCAAAGACGAACGTACGTCAACGTCAAACCCCTCGCAGCGCCTCACATTCATTTAAATTCAGCTTCATTCAGCACTTCGTGTTCAGCTGAGACGTCAGCTGGAAAACTATGGCTGTCCGTTATCTGATGGATGTAATCTGCATACACTGTAAAACTAGAATGCAATGCATTAAAATGACTGATTAGCGAGCTGGATAGCCTGTTTAGCCATAATGTTTGCAAGCATATTGTGCGTTATTTGCTGGATTAAAATGTAGGCCTACATACCAACAGTGCTAAGGCGCGTTCCTCCCTGTTTCCTCTTGGACAATGTGCAGTTTGTGTCGCCTTAAATTAGGCCATCGCGGGGTGCTCATTAGCTCAGCTGGTAGACCAGGCATCCCATGTACAGAGGCTTTGTCCTCGCTGCAGCAGCTCCTGGTTTGAGTCCTGCCCTCTCCTGCTGGGTGTCACCCCCCTTTACAAAGGCCCAAAAAATGTTGTGCAGAATTAATAAAAATCTCATCCATGATTAGCATTTGTTTGACAGTGAACATAGCCTAGATGGAAAAAAAAATATATAATCCTGCTCTTTTGTCCGTATATAAACCCGGTGCTTAGAATAAGTCATGAGTGGTGGGACTTGACCCGTGAGCTCTTGTGAACTCACTTTCAAGTACGCATTATCGAAACGACGAGGCGGATTAAACTTAAAGCAACATGATGTAACTTTCACCTCAAATTGACAGTTCTTGTTTTCTGCCCTGTGTCACTTCAGTGAGCGGGTCGGATCACAGCGTCACATACATGCTCACTTCAGCATACATGTTTTCGACAGATAATGCCGCTGTGATGCCGGATGCCGATTGGCTTGGGGTGGAGAAACTTTTTTTTTACCACACGCGCCTACCTGAAAATAGCCCCCTGAATGGAAACTGGCCTTCAGTTGAAGGGGCGGGAATTTTAATCAGAAAAGAGAGATCATCATTAACTAATTTTTTGTGTGTAAACAGTCCAAATAAAAAAAAAACTCTCTTTCTTTTCATACTGAACAAAGCAAATACACAAGCTGACCTTACAGGACAACACGTTTTCTTACCCTTTTACTCGTACGTGGCGGACCCTGCCACCTTTCTAGCTTGAAACAGCATTCTGGGGACCTTCTCATCATGACGTAATGAGTTTTGTTTGTAGTTGGCACCTAACACCTGGGATTTGCAGTGACAATATATATTTCTTTTCCGTTGCGCTCAGAAACTGCAGGGGGCACCAAATCGAGGCAAAATGCCAATTTCAACATATTGTTACTTTAAATCGACAATGTCGGTGGCCACGTGTTAACTGGCATTTCAAATCTGAACATTCAATCAACTTAGCTTCTTATTAGAACGCTAATGTAAGTAGAAGTAGCCTGTTAGAATGAAATAATCATATAAGAACAAAAAATACTATTTTAATAAGAAATATGTGTTTTCCAGTAAAATGTCAAACATTACAGCTCTTAATCTATGAGTGACAGTAAATGAATAGACTATGTTTGAGCTGTGGGGTATTTTGATGACCATTTTCCTCATTTTTTTTTTTTTTTTTACAGTTTGCAGAACAAACTGTGAGCTGAGGGGAACAATCTGCGGCTGCAGCTCACATGCTGCTCTATCAGCACTAATCAGATAACTGACAGTGTCTTCACTGCCAGCATGAGACACACTACAGCACACAGAGACACACTACAGTACACAGAGACACACTACAGTACACAGAGACACACCACAGTACACAGAGACACACCACAGTACACAGAGACACACCACAGTACACAGAGACACACTAAAGTACACAGAGACACACTAAAGTACACAGGGAGGAGGAGACAGAGAAATACCACAGTACACAGAGACATACTACAGTACACAGAGACATACCACAGTACACAGAGACACACTACAGTACACAGAGACACACTACAGTACACAGAGACATACTACAGTACACAGAGACACACTACAGTGCACAGAGACACACTACAGTACACAGAGACATACTACAGTACACAGAGACACACTACAGTACACAGAGACACACTAAAGTACACAGGGAGGAGGAGACAGAGAAATACTACAGTACACAGAGAAATACTAAAGTACACAGAGACATTCTACACTACACAGAGACATACTACAGTACACAGAGTGGAGATGGAGAAATAGTACAGTACACAGAGTAATACTACAGTACACACAGAGGAGATGGAGAAATACTGCAGTACAGAGACACACTACAATACACAGAGAAATACTACAGTACACAGGGAGGAGTAGACAGAGAAATACTACAGTACACAGAGTGGAGATGGAGAAATAGTACAGTACACAGAGTAATACTACAGTACACACAGAGGAGATGGAGAAATACTGCAGTACAGAGACACACTACAATACACAGAGAAATACTACAGTACACAGGGAGGAGTAGACAGAGAAATACTACAGTACACAGAGTGGAGATGGAGAAATAGTACAGTACACAGAGTAATACTACAGTACACACAGAGGAGATGGAGACAGTACACAGTGTAGTATCCTCCTCCTCCAGAGAATGACTACGGTACACAGGGAGGAGGAGGAGGAGGTTCTGATGGATGCGGCCCCTCTGACTGGCTGCCTCGGTCTCGGGTCTAAAATAGCCCGGCGGGCAGCGCCGCCCTCTGCAGCGCGCGGCAGCTCCACGTCAGGCAGCGGCTCACTCAGGAAATTCAAACGCTGAGCCGTCCGCCGCGCAGACACACGCATCTCTCCGCTCCAAGGTCACCGAGCCGGCAGCCCCACACACACACACACACACACACACACACACACACGGGCGCTCCACCGTTCCCTTCAAAAAGGTAAGACAGCATTTCATGTGTGTTTCTGGCTGACGGCGCTGAAAGACGAGCCGCCGCTGGTCCGGAGGATTAAGCGGCTCTCGGCGGCGTCGGGGACTCCGAGCTGCGCAGAGATGAGCGCGTGCTGCGATGAATGAGAAACATGCGAGGAGGAAGGCTCGGGATGTGTGTGTGTGTGTGTGTGTGTGATTGAGTACATTTTGTGATGCGTTCAGGAACCCCCTCCTCCCTTTTTTTTTTTTCTTAGCAGAGAGGTGGGGATCCATGTCCGCGCTGTCCAGGAGGGGAAAAAGGATCTGGATTAAAAAAAAAAAAAAAAGATCTGAGTGGTGACATTAGTGGTTGAGTCCATGTAGGCCCCGGGCCGTTCAGACTGGCTTCATCCGGTCCCGTCCTTACATCAGCAGCATCATATGATCAGGCTGCAGTGAGGGAGAGCCTTCCCTGCTGGCTCCTCGCACCTTGTGAGCTCTGGTTTTCCTGATGGGGGGCCAGCTGTCACAGGTTTCGGTCAGGCCGCCAGATCACCGGCTGTCTATTTTGACCCCAGGTTGTGGTGATGAGTATCTCCCAAGGCAGGTTTGGCTGCAGAGGAGGACTGTTCACTCCTGGTCAGCTGATGAGCCGTAAAAATAACTTCACATGTCACACAGTGCTGGTTCCCTCTGGAAAGCGCACTGGGCTCCTTGATGCCAAAATTGCGGAATCACCTGTTTTCTTTCCGCTCTCTTGCAACTAGTTGCAGCTCAAGAGCATCACGCTCGTTCTAAAGGTCATACAGGAGGACAGCACACAGTGTAACAAAGAGTGGACTGACTGGGTGATGTCAGCCTCAGAGCTGGCCGACAGCAGCAGCCGCCTCCATAAGCTAATGGTCATAATGGACCCAGTAGGGCTGCATCAGCAAGAACCCCCGAGTGTGCAGAAGTGAGTCAGGGTTCGTTAAATGTCTTCTGAAATCATCTTTTATTAAAAAGGGAAAGGATGTTTTTATTATTTTTTTACACAATCCCTCTTCTTTGTCGCATTCTCAGTCTCAGTAAACCAACAAAGGCCTGCAGTAAGATTCAGTTCACATCTGAAGGAGAAACCTTTTTTTATCCGCGTATCAAGACGCTGATTGGTTGGCGCGGAGAAAACTTTTGTATTTGCTTCTTATCACACATGTCGAACCCAAATTAGCCCCGAAATAGAAACTGAGTTTCAATTAAAGGTGGACTTTGTAGTTTTGGGGCAGAAGGATCTTCATCGACTTCTTTGAATGCCCAAGCAAACTACATAAACAAACTCTCTTCATGTCTGAATAAACAAACTGACCTTAAAGGACAACGCACTGTATAGTGTTTTAGTTTGTTTACATGTGGCGGACCCTGCCACCTTTCCAGCTTCAAACAGTCATGAAAGATTCAATTGAGTTTGAATTTCCTCACCAAAACTAATAAGTGCCCATTTCAAAGGATTATTGTGATGTTTTAGGAAATACTTCCTCACACATGCTCTCTTTCTTGCTAGGAGGTAGATGACAAGACTGACATCACCCTCAAGTGTAAGCTAAATATGAATCCCAGCCAGCAGCCCATTAGCTTAGCTTAGCTTAGCATAGCGTGCAGACAGGAAACCGGGGGATGCAGCTAGCTTGGTGCAAGTAACAACATCCGCATCGCAACACCTAAACTCACTAACACATTATATGTCCTTTTGTTTTGAAGCTTTACACAGACTGAGCTGTGTGAAAGGGACACACTGTGGTCTTATGGGGGGGGGACTACTTCCTGCACAGGTGCAGTCACTTCCTGTTGCTGCGTTAACACGCTGCTGCTGGTGGTTTATATTTACAGTCTTCTCCTCTAACTCTTAGTCAGAAAAGCGAATGGGCATATTTTCCAAAATGTCCAACTGTTCCTCTAAACGAAGATACTGCAGTTGTCAGGAGCGACATACAGATTGCATCAGCTCTCGTTCAAAGTGAAAGTGACAGTTTTCTGTGCGTCACTCGCAAGTGACAGTGCGTGGTGGAGTCTGCTTGTTGTCACAGGATGATGGAAGGAGTCCTCGAGCATCGTCTGCTGTTGAGACCTGGCAGTATTTGAGGGAGCCGCTCTGGGGCACGAGCAGTAACAGTGTTTGACGGTCGGAGATGTTGCTGATTTTTTTGTCTTGCTTTCTGGAGAAAAAGTTTAAAGTGAGGTTGCTTTTTTTCTGGCTCCTGGCCCTCGCCTTAGACGTGTAAACGCCGTCTCGTGTTTCGTGTCGTTTCGGCCTCCTGGTTTTTAATGTTGCCCTGCGTGTAGTTTCAGTCTGCAAGGAACCGAAACATTCTCTCGTTGTCATTGTCCACAGCTTTTGTTTCTCTCAATAGCAGTGGCCTCTCAGGTCATGCGGGAAAGACTTTTTTTTTTTAACTTTGCTGTGATGTTGTCCCAGTTTCGTCATCAGGTCACATTTTTAGGCATGATTTAATGTCTTTAAGGTTCCACGGGTCTGACCCTGACACGGCTCTGCTCCTGTGTCCCTCATGGATGTGAAACACATTTCTGAGGGTGTTTTTTTGTTTTTTTTGTGTGGTTTGGGTCAGGTTTCAGGATCAGGACCTCTCTCCAAGTTCCCTGGGAGAAGTTTGTTGTGGACACAAACCTGCTGTGTGCAAACAGCCCTGCCTGATACAGAGCAAGGCGCTGTACTCTACCCTCACAGCCACTATGGAACTCTCAACAAAACTAAACATCCAAGTCAGTTCTTCAAGCGTTTCTACCTTATTTTAATGGTCATAATAGAGGAAATCTGCGATTGGGATGTTTGGCAACTTTTATACAAAAGTTCTGTTATTGTAGCTGTGTGTTGTGGGAGAACAGCGCCCTCCTCCTGCTGTGTTAAGATGTATTCAACAGATCGGCCAGCGAATATCACCCAGTGTTTAAAATAATGAGGATTATCGATAACATAAGAACGATGCAGACTGATAGAAGCTGATGGACTTTGACTTCCATTTTATTTTGTTTTTTACAATCATTATTTTATATTCTAAACATCAGAGCATCTTCCAATATGTATCAACATATCCAGGGTTTTATCCAAGAGCATTAGAATTTAACTCTTATATCTCCTGTGTTTTCTGTCAAGATGTATATGTATTTTTTGTTGCCGTTATTTTAATAGGCAGTCAGGGAAAAACGGGTAAAAGACTTATTTTCCTCCTAGGACAGCTTGCTCTAGAAAATATTTCCCAGTGTGTATTATAACCTCATGAAAATTACATTTCTGAGCTTGAATTTCTTCTCATTCTTCTTCATTCATTCACTCCAAAATCAACGTTTTTTTAGTCTCATTAACAACTTCGCAAATACTGACGCTTTGGTTGGGGACCGATTCTACTACACCAAAGCGTCAGTATTTGCAGAGTCAGTTAAGAGACTCAACATTCAACTTTTCATACAAAATAGGAGGTTTAATTCAAAAATGTTTTGAATGTGAGACCATATTTTACAGGAGAGCTAACACATTCTGGTGGACATTAGATAATTGGCAATATGTCGGTATGTGGCGGCTGATAACTAACAAGAAACTTCAGCACAGAAATGTTAATCGCTAGTTTTGAGGTCACTTAAAAATTGTGTTATCATAAAACTTTATGAGAAGTTTATTTTTTTTAGCTGTAAAATGTCCTGCAATGTCTGTGTATTTATTGCACAAAGGAAGAAACAGAAAATACAAAAACAAACAAAAAAAAAACATTCTACATCTATAATTAAAAGGTTCTGGAAGATCTGCTAATGAAATCCTATTTAAAAGTGGAGAGAAGTTGCTAATTGGAAATCGACAGGGCTTTAATTAAAAGCACTTTACCTCCCGGAGATCACCTGTCAATCAAACTGTGGGTACATTTAAGAAAGCCTCTTCATTAGGCTCATGATTGATGTGTCTTCTATGGCAGAAACTAAAAAGCCACATCACTTCCAAACCTTCATTTTTTTTTTTTTTAGAAATGACAGCATCAGTGTCACTCGTCTGGTGCTGCATGCTCTGACTTTATAACCTGGCTGCAGCTGGATCTGAGTCACTTTTTGTGCCATTAACCAGTTCAGTTTAGTCTCCAACATCTGTGAATTGCAAGGCATGTGGTATTTAATTTCCTTTATGCGTAAAAATCTACGCCTCTCTCCTCAAGTGGTGCAACGTGAAGGCTTGACATGTTGAAACAAAGATGTGGCAGGGATCAGCGCCTCTGCTCTGACCTTCTTGACTCGCTCGGAGGAGTGGAGCCTGGCCGGAGCTCTGGATTGGATGCCGGCTGTGGGTGTCGGCAAGCCCACATGGCAAAGTGAAACGGAAAGACTTCCCTGCATGCCGTGTAGATTTTGGTCAAGGTGATGACTGCCTGATCTCCTTTTTTCACGCTGCGGTGGTTCTTTTCTCAAGCGCTGAGGAGTGTGACGTGTTTTTGTTTTTCCATCAGTGAATCAAACCTAAAACAGAACCAATCAACACATCGAGTCTTCAGCTCTGCAGGTTACGAAAATTACTCTGCGCTGTAGAGGTTTTCCATCCCGCTTGTGTCGGTCAGAGGTGTGCTGACGGAAAGTTATGGGACAACTTGAAGGTTTTTTTAATCAAGGTTCTTCCCCTGGAACCAGCTCAAGGGCCTCAAAGTGCAGAGGCTGACTGTCGAGTAGCGAGGGTATTATAGTCGGGGTGTGTTTTATGGTAAAGACCCCCTGCCTGGTGGCCTTTTTGATCAGACGGCAGCTTTGTTTCGCTGGTATTTCTCCCGTTCGCTGGGACGCAACACACCAAGGGCAAGTGTGTTTACTGGATCGCGTGGTGAGATTAGATGTCACTTTGACACGAGGAAAAAGAAACGTGTGATTCAGTCAACATTTAGAGAGCCGCTGATTTGGGTTAATGATGAACCGAGACTGAAAACAAAGCAGGCGGCGTTGCTCGAAGGTTACCTCGGAGCTAATCTCGCGTTGCCACAACTGTAAGTCCCATGAGGCCCGGGCGGGGTGCGGGCAGGCGTGGTGAGGGTCGCGCTGACCGTAGAGGTCAAGTTTCTTACGGCCTGACAGCACCCGTTTATCCCGACTGGAAAGATTGAATACTCAACAAATATTATGCCTGCAGAAGCGGGCCCTGTATTTTCAGAGTTGGATGTCATAGATCGCATGCAGAGTAAATACCGCAGGAAAGATGGAGTCATGCTCACACCCCAGCACCTGTCAATCAGCTGACCTTCTGCCGCCCTTCACTACATGAGTCCGACGGGGGCTTCACAAAAGCCCACACTAAGACGCGATTATTAAACGATCGCCGCCTGACACCAGCCTATCAGTGAGAGTAGAATAAAGTGAAATCCTCTTCCTCTGAACGGTACCTTTGCGGTCTTTTCTTCCGACTTTAATAACCACTCAAGTCTGGCTCCAAAAACTCTTTAACTATATTGAATTCTGAAAGGTCCCAGTTTCTCCCCTAATTTCAATTATCTTCCCACCCCAGGGTATTATAATTATAACATCATATAAAGTGACTAATTTAAATTTGAGTGGAATTTGAGAATTATTGCGTCAGTTAAAGAGATATTAAGGCTTAAAGCTGCACAAGTGAATATTTTTATAGTGACAATTGATCAAATGACTATGTTTTAATGTGAGCAGAGTCGGTCGAAGGGAATCTGCTCTTCCTCTCAGCTCTACGGAGCGTTCTGGCATCTTTCAGCTTGTTGTTTTGCTTTGGGGCCCGCGGCTCCACTGTTTTGGTTCAGTCTCTCGACTCTCACTGGCAAATTTTCCATGCAGGTAGTTCGTTTCTGCACTATCTGAGCAAGCAAGCAAGCAAGCAAAGGGAGCACGTTGGCCACTAGCTTGTAAGCATAGTGTGTAGCATTTAGCAGCCAAATAGTTGGGCTGGTGGACAACAGAACTGGCAGGAAATTAACGCTAATGTTACTTCCGGTGTGCAAAATGTGTCAATAGGCAACAGTTTGCCAACATGTTAACCACGGTGTTTCCCACACATAGACTTTAGTTGAGCGTCAGTATTATGAGATTAAACGTGTTGGATTTGGAGCATGTTCTCTCGACAGGCTTCAGCAAGTTTAAGAAACCTACCAGCGGCTTAGCAGCTCTACGTTAATGAGTTGTGGTTGCCTCCAGCCTCTCACATTAAGCACACTGAGCAACACCCATCTCCTGCACCGAAACTCTCCTGAAATACAACACCGGCGTCTCGGCTTGGCCCTGTGAATTAAACGTGAGAGGCTGCGTCCGTCCATGATACAAAGAGGGCAGTCTTTTAGGCCTTCTGCCAAAGTGCTAAGTAAAGTCCTTGGAGGGGACACACACACACGCTCTCTCTCTCACACACGCACACACACACACACACACACACACACACACACACACACACACACACACACACAGACAAACGCAGTCCAGTCTTGCTGTCCAGTACCATGTAACCCAGTCTGATGAGCTTTTGGCAGTTGATTTGATTATGGAAATGCTATTTTGGTTCCTGGACTCCCGCCTTTTCCAGGACTATGTTCACCAAGGTGAAGGCGACCGGTCAACTCAAGTACATGCCGGGGACGCTGGACCAAAACAGACTACGTGCCTGGCCCAGCAATATTGTGTGTGTGTGTGTGTGTGTGTGTGTGTCTCTCTCCATGGTTCACGTGTTTTTTACTGTGGACCTTTTTACTACCTGCTCCCAAGATGGGAGGGTTTACTGTTCATTGTGGATATTCAGGACAGCTATGCCTACAGCCTCACTGAGCAGCTAGCATGGCCACATTCTCTATACAACAGGTAGCACCGGTAACTTCAATACTTTTATGGTGCCGACTAGATCGCTTGTAGATTCGTCTTGTCACTCGATGCCAAATGCCATAACCATTTTAAAGAGATAATCTCATCAGCGTCAGTGAGCCAATAAGAACGCAGCACGCTGATCGTGCCAAGATCTAATAGCGCTGGTGATTGGCTGCCTGGAGGCACCAGGTTGCATCTAGAGACAGGCCTCACCACGTGCACGCGTTACGGATCTTTTGTCGAAACGGATTTCATAAAATTGGCGTCACATAGGTGAACCTTTGCCCACCCGTGGATGGACAGGTGCACGGAAGAAGATCGAGGAGTGATTGAAACATTGGACTTCATTTCCCAGAGGGCTAAACGATGACCTACTTCTCAATGTGATGCTCAGAGATGGTCTGCTCTGTGATGAGATCATCTTAGTGATGTTTTTTTTTTTTCAGTCATGAAATCGAGTGTATTTCTTTGTTTATATCTTAGAATAGAACTGTATTAGTACCACATCTCCATTATCAAATGATTGCAGATCCTCACTTGTGTTTTAGCATGCAGTTGCTAACAGGCCGGCTGTGAACGCAGCTTGCCCGTCACTCCCTTGTCCGGTGCCGTTTCAGTCGGTGCTGGCAGGTGAAGGACGTGACGGAGGCGGCGTGCGATGAGGATCTGGGCTTCCAAAGCAAAGACGAAGCGCTGACATTGTGGCGACCGAAAAGTGACTTTGCTTTGCCGGACTTCTTATGTACTTAACCGGTCGATCATAAACCAGAATCGTCAAGCTCATCTGAAAGTTTGCCTTTCTCCTCTCCTTAGCTGCTCCTTTATGGACAATCAGTTTGGAAGCTCCATATTCGAACCCGTCATCTTAAGCTGCTTACGAGTTCTGAGGCTCACTTGTGCAACGCCCGGCACGTTCAATCAATCAAAACCAGTATCTACACTGAGTGCTGCGGCGGACAGCCTGTAATCTGATTAGCATGGATTAGACCACTGTATGGAACTCTGGAAAAAAAGGCATAATCTCTAACTTTGATTAAAGGGGCAATACAAGGGATATACATAGAGGATTATATATTTCCATTCAGCAGGCCGGCTTTAGCAGCTAAGTTAGACGCGTTTTGTTAGTATTCAGCCATCAGCCCAGTAAAAACAGGTTTGATTACCAATGCTAGTGCTCCAGTGCTATGACTGTAATGTGTAGGCAGCTACCATTACACAATAAAATACCCAAACAAATTTAGTGTTCGCAAATGAAGACAGGCTCCACTTATTGTTGGTTAAACCTCGCTCTGGCTTGAATTCAATAATCCCCAGAAGATTTAAATGTTGATTTGATATTGTTGTTTTTTGTTTTTTTCTACAAGTCAAGATTCTAGTTGTACACAAAGTGTTTGTGTTGGTTTTCAGCCCACAGCTTCAGTGTTTTTAGTTCTCTTTCGCTGCTCTTATTGCAGCAGCCAGATTATCTCACCAAACAACAAACACTTGATCCTAAACTGACTTAAACTGAGCTAGAAGCAGAGAGAACGTTAGTCGGCCTGAAGCAGGAATGATGTTTTTCTTTTTTTCCCCCTCTCCTCCTCAAGTGACCCAAAAATGAATACTGCTTTAAAAAGCTTCGCCTTCATTTCTGTGTTTCTTAGACATTCGGCCTCCTGCCGACACACAGCGCTGAACCTCAGCGTGCGTTTCTACGACAGCGCAACCTGACCTGGCGAGAGCGGCGACAAGGAAGGAGAGCGACGTTATTTATTGATGCTGGGAGCGTGTTGTCACGTGTCATCATTGGCAGACGCTCGGAAGACTGAAGTGTCCCCTTGCAAGGAATTTGATGTTCTTGAACAAAGCGTGGTGCTGCCCTGAAATGTAGACTTCCACACACGTTTACCCAGCGCCGGTTGTTACTCGTCAGCGCCAGAAGCACCAAAGCTTCAGACGGACCTTAGTTTTGCTTTCAGAGAATTCCACGTGCGATACAGCACTTCCAAATCAAAGCACACTGATGGAGCGGCCATTAACTGATAATCAGGGCGATTGGCATTGGAGGAGTCACTCAAAGGTGTGATCCCAAGTTGCAGTTTCTTTAAGGGGTGAAGTATCTTGGGAGAGGTCGGAGGAGGGGTACCGGTCGCTGCTTTGGTGGGACGGTGTTGTAGCGCTGCTGGGACAGATGAATGGCGGGAGGCTGAGGTATGTGTGCCTGCAGGTGAGTGTGCTGAGGAAATAGTTTGGCTTGACCAGCCGAGGGGAAGATGTAATCTTCTGTTCGCTTAACAGAGGAGTCAATCTGGAGACGTGTAGCAGCACCTACCTCTGCCTCAGGCTGTTTTTGAATGATTGATGACTATAAACAGCAGTAACCTATTGCTCTGTTGACCAATGAGGTTACGCTGTGTGTCCTGCTTGTTCTTTGAACGCGGCGGGGCTCGTGATTTACACCGCCGCTCAGTAAATTGGAGATCTCATTTCACGTGTTCAGTGTTCCGTCACAGCTGGTCCGCACCGAAATGTCAAAGCGGTCAGAAGTGGAGCTGCAACAAACAGCTGATTAAATGATCAGTCGATCAACACGAAATGAATCGACAAATTGAATTTGTTTCTGTCAGTCAAATGCAGAACTTGTTTCAGCTGCCGTGTCGGTTGCGGTGGGGAATGTAAAGGATGAGTTCACCCAGGTATAAAATCTTCTGTTTTTTTTCTGATAACCCCCCCCAAAAAAATGGAATGTGGTCGGATGAAACGAGCCATTTGAAACACAACTGACAGTTTATAATGTTTGAGCCTGGACCTGCTTTTTATCCTTAATACACCCTTATATAGACATCGCCTCCATTTTGAGTGTTCAGACGCTGTGATGGGAGCCCCAGACTTCAGAAAGTTCCCTCCAGAGTCACAGAGCATACTCCACTAGTCTGTGTTTACAGCACTATAACCATCTGAAGAAAACCTGACCTTGGCGTGTAAAATTGGCGGCATGCCACTTGAACTCTTCCCTGTTCTGCTGGCTGTCGCAGCGGTTCACAAGCCATTTCTTTTTTCTTTTTTAATCTCAAGTAATTGCTGCAGCGCAAACACAAAGAAACGTGTTGAATCTTCCGCAGGCTGTTCGCGCCCGTGAGACCAAAACCGGCCGCCCCTCACCTCAGCGCACCGTGAGCTAATTATGCCGCTTCACATTAGTTCCTGGCCGATTTAGAAAAGTTGAAGCTACGTGAGGTTACTGTGCACAATCGTGTGTGTGTGTGTGTGTGTGTGTGTGTGTTTCTCCAGCTCATAAAAAAAAAAGATAAGAAAGAAAAAAAGGCTGTTTGCATTGTAAACAGCAGCACCTGGTTTTACTACTACGCTCGTCTCAGCTGACAGCCGTCGACCTGTTTCCATTACCATGTAGAGTGTGTGGCTCAAGGTGACTGCTGGGCGGGGCGGTCTGGTCGCTCAGGTAGAGTGAGTGCATTCCCTCTGCAATAATTGATACTGTGTGTGTGTGTGTGTGTGTGTGTTGGCCTGACTCCTCCAGGATACGGACCTGTGGTATGTCCTTCTCCCTCACGTGTCGCATTACTGCCGGCAGTTGTTCCCATGAATGACAGGGAGGACGACGCTTTTGACCTCCATTATAATCCCACAGCCGTCTGTATACTGTCAATACGAGCCGCTGCTGGTGGTCGGATTCATCCATGTATTGTCAGTAATGATCCGCAAATTTTTCCTATAAACAACTGCTCGGGTTCAGCTTGATTTATTTTTCTTTCCTGGAGGAATTCAGAGTGAAGAGGTAAAAAGCCCGACCAGACCGGACTGATCAATAGTCAATCCCAGGGATAAAATTAAGTGAAATACAAGGAGGGAGAAAAAAAGCAGAATATGCAACAGAATGCTGGCGGTAAGTTTTTTTTTTTCCTTGCTGAATTTAAGTTTCCTCTCCATCTTCTCTTCTGTCGTTGCAGTGAGCAGTCAGCGTTGAGGTGGGCCAGCGATGCCGCCCCCGGCCACAAGTCCCCCCGCCGTGCCCCCACCGGACGGCGGTTGGGGGTGGGCTGTGGTGCTCGCATCTTTCATCTCCATCGGCTTCTCGTACGCCTTCCCCAAGGCCATCACGGTCTTCTTCAAGGAGATCCAGGTCATCTTCGATGCCTCCTACAGTCAGATCGCGTGGATCTCCTCCATCATGCTGGCGGTCATGTACGCCGCGGGTGAGTCGGCGCTCGCTTTTTTTAACTTCCGCTCAGTTTCAAAGTCATGCTCACAGTGGAACTTTATGAAAAAAACTAAACGTGTATAATCACACAGCAGCTGTTTTGTGAAACATCTTCCAAATCGCATCAGCTGACTGAAATCTGAAAGCTGGTGGTGCGAGGAGAGCATCACACCCGCTCAGTGTTAGCCATCAACCACCAGCGATTTCAATTCTCTGTCCCTTTTAACACATTTCACATTTGGTAGAACACATGGTGCTGTTCAGTTTCTGTTTTAGTCACAAAGTAGACGCTAGCAAGCTGAGCTCACTTCTAACTGCTAACTGAAACCCAGCTAGCCTAGCATGCTAAAGTTAGCACGGATTCAGCGACGGCTGATCCGACGGCAGCTCCTGCTCACGGTGTCGTGCTCGTCCCTTTAACTGTATATAAAAGATGGCCGACACATCTCCACTTCCTCCCCGCTGAACAAAAATGACGCCCGTGTTTCCAGGAAATGAGCGCAGGCTGCGCTGTTGGGCTGCCCAGGTCGACCTCACTTCGAGCCAGATTCTGCACAGTAGAGGTTGAGAAAATGAACAGGTGAACATACTTTAGTTTGGTAAGAACTACCTGAACAGAACTTTTTTGGGGGGCGGGGACTTAATTTGACATGTACTTTTAGCTAGTTTTTTTTTTAGCTTGGCCTGTTTACCAACATGGAGGGTGCAGTAATGATGACCCATCCTGCAGTCAGCCAGCAGGGGGAGTCAGAATGTTTTGGCTTCCCTTTCGACGAGCCGTCACGTCCTCATATCTTTTACATTATACATTTTTACATGATACAAAAGTCCTGCTTACATGGCTCCAGCGGGGTGACGGCTGATGACCCACAGCAACCAATTATCACTGTGTCGTCAACAAATCCCCGATGTTAAATCTCAACTACTCAAAACAAAGGTGAGTCTGTAAGCATGACCTCGAAACACTGTTTCCCAGGCTGGTTAACGTTCTCTGTGGCCGTTGGAATTACCAGTTGACACAGTCCAATTCTAGTGCCCATCCACACTGTCAATCAAATAACCTGAGAACACTAACACAGACAGCACTGTTATTGTAGGAAATGAATTTAACCCTCGTCTTTTTCATAATTCATAATTTCATGTCAATTGTGACCAGTTAAGTACACAACAAGGATAAGTACTTTTTATGTCAGTTCTTCTTTGTCTAGTCTGCAAACAGGAAATCGGCTTATTCAGAAGTGTTAAGGTGGCTGTGTTAATGCAGCTTTAATTACGTTTGATAACAACTGATCGCCCCAGTAGGACAGAGGTGCTCTAATCCAGTTCCTCTGTTGTAACTATGATCCTCCAACTCACGGTGTTAACCTGCTTTCAGGTGAATCTCTTACAGATTTCGTTTTGTTACACGTAGGATTACCTCTGTTGGGAGGAGGCGGTGGGCAGACGCTAGATTCCGAGGGCCTGAGAGTACGAAGATGCGCGCTGGATTCAGGTTCATGCGAGAGTTTGGTCCCGTGGAGCTCTCGCTGGATTCATGCGTTTTTTGTTTTTTTTTTGTTGTTGTTGTGTTTTGTTTTTTCTGCACAAAGATGCGAAAGAATTAACCGGATAAGGGAGTGAAGTGGGTCGTGCCATCAGATCGTGACCTGGATTTGGAGATCACAGGATGCAGTTGCGGTGTCACACGCTGAGCCTCCAGATAACCAGAAAAGGCACCATGTTGTGATGCCAAGCCAAAGCAGCAAATTTAGAGCGCTGATTCGCAAAATAAATCCATTTCAGACGGAAAAAAAATAACCGTTGTGCAAATTGAAATAAGGGGATTTGTTCTGCCACGCACCTGCAACACCGAGGAGCTCAAACGCTCATTTTGCGACGCTCCACCTGGTCTTCCATCGCTTGTTGAATGAGAAAGAGCTTCATGGGTCAAAATGTGTTTCCGGCAGGTCGTTTTCACCGCCGTATTGCTGCGATCGCCCGCTGCACGGCTCTCGCTTCGGCTCCGGCCGTGCAGACCTTCTGCTTGGCAGTGCCACGGCTGCCATCTGTCCACGCTGTAATCCTCCTGTCACTCGATCTACCGCTGTTGTCACCATCTGCGCCGGTCAACAGCAGGCCTCAGGAAAGCTCATTTCCTGCATTGTACAGCACCGCTTCCCCCAGGAACAGAGAACCGATTTAGCGCAGGTTTAGATCAGACTAACTTATTACAACTGTTGATTTGACCACGATGATGGTGAAGAATAATATCGCCTCATATTTGAAAGGATTTTCAGTTAGGTGTTGTATGGCGGACAAAGAAAACAACAGCAGTCTGTTTACGTCAATATTATCTAGTGTAAGATATACTGGTATCAGTATATGTTTTGACCGATAAGTAGCAGCGGAAATGTCAGTAGATAAACGCCACAGGCTACGTGTAAGGTCATTAACAGACATCGGGCCTCCTTCCAGAATCACCTGTATAAACAGATACTTTCCTATGTGGTACAACACGCAGGTACAGCATGATCTGGGAGCGAGGCAATCAAATACCTTTCTCTAGAATCACCTACCCCACCTTTTTAAAAAGGAGCACTATGTAACAGTTTGTTGTGATTTAAAGGTTTTAATCACTTTTTTATGGGCCATATGTGAGCGGATTGTAAAGTGACATGAACAATGAGACTCTTGGTTGCCTTTACAAGCCTGCGGACGATCCGTTTAAGTTGTTCAGCGCTGCTGGACTGTGGATTTCTTTGTGAAGGACTTTTTATTTTTATTTTTTTTGTATTGCATTTCAGCGTACAGTGGCAGGCTCCGTTCATATTCTGCTCACACGTCTTTGATAACTACTTTAGGGAGACGCTTAAATGTTTGGTATGTGTTATTGTTAACCACCGTTTCATGCCACTTGTGCAACAAATCCAGTCGTGAAATTTCCTCGCTCCTAAATATTCCACAGTCAACTGTCAGCTCTATTATAACAAAATGGAAGCGTTTGGGAACAACAGCAACTCAGCCACGAAGTGGTAGGCCACGTAAAGTGACGGAGAGGGGTCAGCGGATGCTGAAGCGCATAGTGCAAAGAGGTCGCCGACTTTCTGCACAGTCAATTGCTAGAGAGCTACAAACTTCATGTGACCTTCAGATTAGCCCAAGTACAGTACGCAGAGAGCTTCATGGAATGGGTTTCCATGGCCGAGCAGCTGCAGCCAAGCCACACATCACCAAGTGCAATGCAAGGCGTCGGATGCAATGGTGTAAAGCACGCCGTCACTGGCCTCTAGAGCAGTGGAGACGCGTTCTCTGGAGTGATGAATCACGCTTTTCCATCTGGCAATCTGATGGACGAGTCTGGGTTTGGAGGTTGCCAGGAGAACGGTACATTTCAGATTGCATTGTGCCAACTGTGAAATTTGGTGGAGGAGGAATTATGGTATGGGGTTGTTTTTCAGGAGCTGGGCTTGGCCCCTTAGTTCCAGTGAAAGGAACATTGAATGCTTCAGGATACCAAAACATTTTGGACAATTCCATGCTCCCAACCTTGTGGGAACAGTTTGGAGCGGGCCCCTTCCTCTTCCAACATGACTGTGCACCAGTGCACAAAGCAAGGTCCATAAAGACGTGGATGACAGAGTCTGGTGTGGATGAACTTGACTGGCCTGCACAGAGTCCTGACCTGAACCCGATAGAACACCTTTGGGATGAATTAGAGCGGAGACTGAGAGCCAGGCCTTCTCGACCAACATCAGTGTGTGACCTCACCAATGCGCTTTTGGAAGAATGGTCAAAAATTCCTATAAACACTCTCCTCAACCTTGTGGACAGTCTTCCCAGAAGAGTTGAAGCTGTAATAGCTGCAAAAGGTGGACCGACATCATATTGAATTCTATGAGTTAGGAATGGGATGGCACTTCAGTTCATAGAATGAGTAAAGGCAGGTGAGCGAATACTTTTGGTAATATAGTGTATGTATATAAATATATATTGAGAACGGAATGTTTTTTTTTTTTTAGAATTTTTTATTTATTTAACTTTTTTTACCTGAGTCAAAATAAAAATATTTCCTCCCACCTCTGACTTCACCAAGAGAGCAGCATTTTCCACGAAGTGTGCGCCGGCTGTCACAGTTTTCAGCCTTACAATGGCTGCATGTCGTCAGTGTGCGCGGTTACCAAGCGATCGGCTCGTGTTGCTCACTCATTCATATTGATTGCACTCATCAGCTGTTCATTAAACATCTGCTCCCTTGTTCTGCCTCTTGCGTCGGAGGGAAGCAATCATTGTTTGAAAGTTTCGCACCTTTCTAATTTCCCTCCACTGTGTGTGTGTGTTTACACAGCGCGGTCATCACTGTGAAGCTAACCTGATAATGAGCAAACACCTCAGCCATTCAGAGATATTAATAGACTTGCTCCAAATTGCAGAAATTAGTGTCATCACTGCTGTTCAGTGCCGCGCTCGTGACTCCGAACTGTCAAACTTTAAAATAAAAAGCATGTCAACCAAAGAGATGAGATCAGTGTGCGAGCTTTGATTTCAAGAATGAAAATGAAAATGATCCAGAACAGAGATGCAAGGTTTTCACCTTTACAAAATATATACTAAAGTTGTAAAGGACATATTGTTTTTTGCCAGTCCAGAATACGTCCAACCCAGTCTCCAGAATAAATGTTGGTATTGTCTCAGGGTGCTCCGATCGGGTATTTTTGAGGCAGATCACCAATCAAAAGGACGTTTCTTTACTTCATTGTCACCTAAACTTGTTAGTTAGAGAGACAGGTCATAGTTAGATTGATTAACTATAGATTAAAATCTTAATTTCCAAAATTAAACAAACAAACCAGCAAAACAACAGATCATAAGACAGTCAATTCTAATTACATGTTTGACAACGAGTAGGAAGGAAGTGTCAGTGTATCTAATCCCACCTCGTCTCCATTAATCATTAGCCAATAATTCAGCAGAAGCTTCCTTATTTCATCATCAGCGTGCAACGTGAATGTGACCTGACACGTTTCCCCCAGACTTAAATATCTCTGAACTGTTGTATGATTATCCTGATCCATCCTGCTGACCTCAGTCAGTCTCATTTTGTTTTCTACAAACGGTGTCACTTTTTTCCCCCCAATCCTTCAGTTTAGAACCGTACCTCACGTCATCGTCATGTTAGATCTCAACTTCAACACTTTGCTGTGAATATTTGCGGAACCCGCGACGGTCCCCTCAGCTGTATCTGTGCTCTGTGTGTCATTGAGCCTAAATGAGCGTGCTAACAACTAGCAGTGATGACGGTAACATCACAGCCCATTACACCTCCGTGTTTTCGTTGCCAGCATATTTGCGGGTCGATGGTGGCATTCAGCCCGAAGCAACGTTGCACCTAACAACAGCCCTGCATGGCTTGGCTAAACATACTGGTTGGACTACTTTGGGGTTTCTTTGGTGGTATTTGATAGAACAAACGATCAGTTAATCCAAAGATGATCATTGATAACTCAATAACGAACAGAATCAGTAGCTGCAGCCCCCCGTTTTTGGACATGAGACATCACAGCTGCTCAGTTATGATGTGTTAGATGTTTGCAGCACCACAGAGTGCCATCATCCTTTATCAACTAACTATGTAAACTAGATATGTGGAAATGTTTTCATAAAGCTTAAATATCATGCCATATTGATCTATAAGATACTTACTCACTGATCCTCCCCCCCCAGACTCTGAGCTGTCGCTACAAAGTCATCAGTCAGCCTGATACCTGAACATCCTCCCACCAATAAGACACATGTTGGTAGGATTATAACCTTAACCTCTCTGACGATTTGCACATAAACCAACCATACAAATCAACATCTTTCCCTACAAGCGGACATCCTTTTTGTGCAGGTGGAGAGAGGAACACCATCAATATTACTTAATCATATGTTATAATGTATGTTTACCGTTGTGAAAGAGAGGAAAGCAGGTGTGGTTCAAAGCTGTATACTGTTCCTGGGAAATTACTACTTCAGCCTCATTAACCGTTCCTTGTAAATAGAACAGGCGTGGGCATGTTTCGGCGCCGCAGTGCAATCCTTCACAGCGTTACATCAGGCGAGGCGACACCTCCCTCATGCCGCCAGCGCAGCCAGCGTCGCAGTGCAATGACGCGGTTTAAGCCGCGGGCAGCAGCGTGTCTGCGTTGGATCAGTGTCGCTAATCCAGATACATACACAGAGAGAAAGAGAGAGAGAGAGACTTGACCTTGGGCGAGGTGGCGTGGAAACACTGCACATCCGTGTTAGGAAGACAGGTTCATGTAAGGACGCCAAATATGAAGTAGAGCAATCTGGTTGAGTAACTGATCATGAGGAAACAAGAAAAAAAAACAAACAAACCTATAAACCTGTTTCGGCGAAACACTGAGGGAATTCTTTTTTTTATAATACCACAGAGAACACTCAACATTTTTCATGGTTGTTTTTTCACAGTTCCTGGTGTCATTCATTTTAATTTTGCCTTAAGCCATTAATGCCCGACTTAAAGCTGCAATATGTAAGAACTGGCAACCTGTCAAACCATACTCCCAACAGAGGGTAGCATATCACCAGAGTACCTGCTAACTGCTGCTAACCGTAGCTGGCTTTAAATTGTTAGCTCAGTTAGCAGTGCAGCTAGCAGTCCTATCGGGCCAGTGCGCACAATCAGAGGCCCAATCAGTACCATCAGACCACTGTATCTTGAGGTACAACAGGAATGGCAGCATGCTAACTTCAGTACACATCACTGTAGCAGCAGTAGTATATAGAGGTCTTTGACATCAAGCTGAAACATATTCTGTAAATGTTGTAATGTTTTAATGTAAAATATTTGGATATTGGATTTAACTACATGTGAAACTGACTGAGCGCTCGGCCCCTGCAGTCGTTTAGTGCGCATGTTACAGTAGATTGGATAACTCATAGAGCGTGCTGTAAAGAGTTTGCACAGGGACCGTTTCTCAACCAGCATCATTTAGAGTTCTGTGAATCGTCCAGTCTAATGGGCATAATATTGCCAGAGAAACCTTTTAAAGCTGCAGTTTTCCCTCATTGATGTGGGCTCTTTCAGTCAAGTATCAAAATAACAATTGATTTACTCTCACTGCTTTATTTTTTATTTGAGGCACACTGAAGTATACTTTCTGTGTTCTGACATTGTGACGGAGCCGGTTAACCACTTTATTTTTGGGGGGATGTTTGCTGATATCATTGCTTTGGAGTCAGTACTTGAAAAGCTCCCGGTGCAACTACAGTCTCATCTTCCGGCCATTGATCAGCTCCGGTGGAAAGGACCTCGCTCAGTTGGCGGCCCGTGCTCATCTCGTCAGTCTGGATTGTTGAACTGGTGACCTTCCTTTCGCTGGCCTACTTCTCTACGCTTTAGACCAGCATGTTAACATCTTCCAGTTTGATGCTGCTCAGACAGCTCTAGACTTCACGTCAGAGCGCCACGCCAACCTGAAACCGCGTGTAAAGTTTTATCTCCTAAGTGAACCGGGTTTAGGCTGGTTTCCGTCCATTATGTCCCTGCAGATATCCATGTAATGGGTTGGCAGCCAGACACAGTCACTTAGGAGGACCGTGTCTGTGTCCTCTTGCAGCGGAACAGCTTTTAAAAGTTGTTTGCTTCCATTTCTGTCGACTTCATCCTATTTGAAGTGTGATGGATAGTCGGCATCCTCACATCACGAACTGTAGCAGCCGCTTCGCTGCGGCTCACATTAAAGGGTCGCTGAAAAAAAAAACGTTAGACACATTTCTATATGTGTCATTCCCTTTCGGGATCTAGGTGGTTATATTTAGTTCGGGGTTTTGTCCACTGTGTAATGAAGTCCACGCCGCGTCTGGCCAGGAGATGATAAGCCTTTTTCAAGGGAGGTAATGTGCAGGCTCAGGGGCTTCCTCATCTCGGCCGATTCGGGTCCCGCCGAGCCCCCGAGAATACTGATCACTGCTGCGGATGCAAATGAGGGGGAACTTTCCTCAAGGTCGAAAAAAGATTCATGCGGAGCAAATTAAGTCAGATGACTCCTCGCCCGTTGTGGCTTTTTAAATTGCACTGGGCCTGGCAGAAATATGATACATCTTCTGGCTGGTAATGAGAGCTTTATTTCAAAAAATACATCTTTCATTACTTTTCTCGCTCCCCGTTCAGTTCCCACCTCCTGTACTTAAAATTCAGCAAAGGGATAGGGGAAGGTGTCAATTATGAGATGCACAGATTCCTAAAAACTGCTTTGAGCAGCCACATTATTCAGAGGATGTTTTGTACCGAGATATACAAAACGGATTAAATGCTCTTATACACCTGAAGTGGGGAAAAAAGTAAACAATGGAGCACAAAGTAATGCAGCAGCAGCGTCTTACAAAACTTATTTTACTTAAGAATTCAGTGACCCAAGACATAATTAAAAAGATTCAAAACAAAGTGAGCATCCCAAGGATATAAACAGCCTTTTTCACCCCAGTAATGCATCCGATTTTCTTAAGCTGTCGCTTATAATACGCCTTGACAGCGAACTGAACACTCACCGAGACACCTGAGAATACAGGCGTCGAGCCATTCGTAAAGGGGAAACTTGCCTCATCATTGTAATTTAAATGGAAATGCTCCCTCTGTCCATCATGTATTCTGGGTTTGATTTTAAAAACCCAGAACGTAACAATCTGTAGCAATCTGAAGCGGATTGTAACGCGACATGAAAAATGAAGCCTTCCCCGTCTCTCCCTGTTGCCTATGCGAGCCTGTGGACGCATTGTTGAAGTTATTTAATGCTGCTGGACTATGGATTTCTATGTGAAGGACTCAGTTCTCAGTGACAGTCTAAAGAATGTGACTTTATGGAGGTTCTTGGGTGCCTCGACCGCTCTAATACAGAGCAACAGTAGCTAATGTACAGTAGGTTTAGAAATGGAATCACCACCAACTTTGTTTCTTAAACTTTAAAAAGCAAAAAAAAAAACAAAAAAAAAAATGAACTCAGACAACCCTCAAGTTACTTAATTATCAACATGAAGTTATCAATAATAGTTATGATATTGTGACGTCTGTGTATTCTGTTGCAGAGATGTCTCCCACAGATAGCATGCTAAGCACCTAGCCCCTGCCTGTCCTGGTCCAAAGCTTACATGTTGCACGGCTAACCGAGCTAGTAAGCTAACATCAGCTACAGTTAGCAGCAGCTAGCCATTACTCCATGCTGAAATTGGTTGTTTTATTCTTCATATTGCACCTTTTAAGCAGGCAATAAATAATCCCTTGCTTTTATCAGTCATTGAAAATGAAAATGAATGAACACAGCTAATGTTCTCCTGATGTCTATTAAAATTCATAGCAGACTGTTCACCCAACACTACTGCTACTGAAAATACAGTCCATCAAAGCTGAACCAGGAAGTTGCTGTGCCTAACGGACATTTACAGTTTGGGTGTAAATGTTATTATAGGTTGACCTTTGTTTTCATTTTTTAATGAAGTCATTCAGATAACATGGTAAAACTGGGGATTTATTCCTGATTAACCACATTTGAGACTTGCTGCTGGCTCTCAGTCACAGAGATTGGCAGGAGCGTCTCTGGCACAGCTAAATATAAACACTACTCAGCAAATGCCAGAAAAAGCAGAGTGCTTTGTCATTTTCTTTTTGTGGCTTGTGAATGCGATGGTTCGCTGTTCTCCTCTGTACACTGTGCCGCTGAAAGCACAGGCAGGAGGATGGAATATTACCTGATGCCCCTGTGTGTTAAAAAAAAACGTTCTATAGAACATAAAATGAGCCCCTCGTGTGAAAGTCTTGTCTCACTCTGCACACCGTCAGTTACCTCTCTTAAACTGATGTGACAGGAGGTGATGGGAGCGCCATCTTTAAAAATTGAAACCGCCCTGGTGCTGCTATAAATAGAAGTATGGCTCCTGCTGGCATGCAGCACTAACCAGATTAAATCATTACGCGTTCCCTTTCAGTGATCCTTGCTACTGTAAACACCCAACATGTGCGCTTATTTCACGCTTTCTCTTTGCTGCAGGTCCCATCAGCAGCATACTGGTCAACACGTACGGCTGCAGGCCCATCGTCATGATGGGGGGCTGCCTCTGTGCCACTGGTATGGTCTTAGCTTCCTTCTGCACCAGTGTGGTGCAGCTTTACCTCTGCATAGGGGTTATCGGTGGTAAGTCCATTTCAATCCACTCAAGTCCATTTAGAGTTAATTAGATTAGCCTCTACGTCTAAATAGCAGGTTAAAAATAAAACTGTTGTTGTGGGAAGAGCATTTGCTTTGTTTACTCAGTCAAATGTTGTTTGTGCTTTAATTTATGCTGCTTTAACATCACTTATATGTGCTATATATGCTTGGTTGCAACTCAAGAAAAACTGTAGTTGTATCATGAGAGCTGATATTTTCCCTCATTTGTCGTTAATTAAATCTCTTCAGAGAACTGCTGTAGCTGCAGCGTAACCATAAATCCATGGCCCATTGAAACCCACATGAACCAACCATCAGATAATCAATACCCACATGTAGAGCGCAAACCAATAAGTGTGTCTTGTTCTGCACCAAGGAGCTTTTATAGGCCACACTGTGGGAGGCGCTCTGTGATTTTATGTTAGAGGAGGTCGATTAAAACAAATGTGATGATAAAATATAAAAAAAAGAAAACTGCCTAATAGAAAAAAAAGCTTTAATGGCACTTTAATTGAAGTGAAATGTTACTGGAAAATGTGTAACATAATCGATAAAACACACCCAGATTTACTCATATTTATTGATGTAGTAACTTTAAGCATTACACACAGCTCAGAATCAGTTAAGGATATTGGGATATGGGTCCATGTATTCATGTATACATGTGCATGGATGTGCAATAAAATCAAAGGACACGTGTCGCATGATTGCTGGGGACCAAAAATACTCGCAAAGCACAAATGAAAAATCAGATTTGTGACAGAATAAACACTCAAGTTAAACAGTAAAATATCCCAATATCCGTAACTCATTTTGAAAAGTGTAAGTTAAAAAGTTAAACATTTTATCCAGTGAACTTTGTACTCGCCTCTATATGCAAGAAAGGCCTTCTGTTTTAGCAAGACAGTCATGCTTCTTCAACATCTTGGTTTTGTAGTGACAGCGTTACTGCTTACATTTGCTTATTAGCCTTGAACACTAGGGCTGATGGGAGCATGTTACATTTTGCAGGTATAGACCAAATACACATAGCTGTAATTTTCCTCTGATATCACACTCCGGGTAGAAAGCTCAAGTCTCGTACAACTGGGTTCAAGGCTGCAAGTTGTGTAAATGTTAAAAAAAAAAAAAAAGCTAACATTACTGTTTGAAAGTGTTACATGATATGATAAGAAAGGTGTAATTTAATCTAAAATATCAGCGCACATCTAGGACACATTTTCTCAGGCCTGGAAGTTAAATGCACATACAGTATGCTATTGTTAGCTAGGAAGTGGCTGAATGTTAACTTTAGTTATCAAATGTGTTATTTAACCGTGAATTGTGTTAAACAACCTGCAACCTGGAACACAAGCAGCATCCCAACATTCAAGATTCCCAAAGTAGTTGCCATGTGAATATGATCTATTTGGCCAACAAACAAGCTATCTGACATTGCTTAGAGCCATGGCGCTAGCAAGTAAAATTTATTCAACTGGTTTCCTATTTAGGTGAGCAAGTAAGTCTTAATGAACCTCTGTCAATCTTTTCTCACAGGACTTGGACTGGCCTTCAACCTGCAGCCAGCGCTGACGATGATAGGCAAATACTTCCTGAAGAAGCGTCCCATTGCTAACGGGCTGGCGATGGCAGGTAGTCCGGTGTTCCTCAGCACCCTGGCTCCTCTCAACCAGTACCTCTTCAATCATTTTGGCTGGAGAGGCAGTTTCCTGATCCTGGGCGGCCTGCTGTTGAACTGCTGTGTGGCTGGTTCCCTCATGAGACCTCTGGGACCACCACCCAGCAAGCTCAAGAAGGACGAAGAGTTAGCCGTCATCGCCACGACAACAAAAGAGAAGCGCACTGCCTGGGAGATGGTCAACAAGTACCTGGACCTGACGCTCTTCAAGCACCGCGGCTTCCTCATCTACCTGTCAGGAAACGTGATCATGTTCTTGGGCTTCTTCGCACCTATCGTCTTCCTCACAGCCTACGCTAAGGACATGGGTGTGGATGAGTACTCTGCCGCCTTCCTGCTCTCAATTCTGGCTTTCGTTGACATGTTTGCCAGACCCTCCATGGGGCTTCTAGCCAACTCCCGCTGGATCCGGCCCAAGATCCAGTACTTCTTCAGCTTTGCCGTGCTGTACAATGGGGTGTGCCACATCCTCTGCCCACTGGTGGAGAGCTACAGCGGTCTGGTGGTGTATTCAGTATTCTTCGGCTTTGCCTTCGGCATGGTCAGCTCAGTACTGTTTGAAACACTGATGGACCTGGTCGGGCCTCAGAGGTTCTCCAGTGCTGTGGGACTCACCACCATTGTAGAGTGCTGCCCGGTCCTCCTTGGGCCACCTCTAGCAGGTACGATTTGTCTTTCTGACAGCAAATTTCATTCTCTTACTATGGTGTTAACTGCCAGCACTGTCAAGAAATATTTGCACCTCTGGCTATTAGAGACAATCAAATAAACTCACAACATTATTAAATCACCCAGTCACTTTAGAATAGTACAGTCTTTTTTTTTTTTATAACTGGGTGGTGACTAGGGATGGGTCATGATTTTTAAATATTTCAATAGGTCATGTGGCATCAGGAAATACAAATTATATATAGACTAGAGAATAGCATTATAGCTTGAAATGCCCATCCCTAATGACTATATGTCAGAACCAGTCAGCTGTTAGTAGTGAGCTAATTGTCAACATGCTAGCCAGTCAGGAATATGCAAGTGCTCGTCAGTCGCTAAAGTTCTTTGAGCTAGCTTGGGTGCTAATGAGACAATTACCTTGGCTTCTAATGGGATAATATGCTTATACAAAACAAAAAGATGTGACTTTTGTCCCATAAATGCCTACAAACTATTTCTATGGCTTTATTTTCTGGCATAGGGAGAGAAATATACGTGGAGTACTTCAAGAGAAATAATGAGCTATGATAGCTGCTTTTGTTTTTGATTCTATGGCTCTCTTCTCAGTTGAAGGTGAGCATTGTCAAGACTGTGGCGATTCCATTTAAATGAACTGATTTAGCTTGAAAACATATTAAATACAGACACGACCAGGCCTGTGCTCAAATGGGAATAGTTATAGGTGCAGTATGTACAAAGTGGCCACCCACTGAATTCGTAATCCAAACTAGTGGGGGTTTGACAATTTTAGAACTGTGCAGATACTTTACATTTAAAAAAACAAACCGTGTGCTCTTTTGCAGGGAAACTGGTCGATGTCACAAAAAACTACAAGTACATGTATTTTTGCTGCGGGGCGGTTGTGATCTTGGCAAGCATTTGGCTCTTCATCGGGAACTTCATCAACTACAGACTCTTGGAGCGTGAGCGTAAGAATGCAGAGATGTACAAACCTGCTGAGACGGAGGATCCAGACCCAGTTCAGGACAAGAAGGAGGCTGATGGGGAAGCCCAAGCGTCGGAGGAGCCAGCTGACAAAAATCAAAAGGATGAGGAACCAATGCAGCGGGAAACCAACATCTAGATCCGTCTGCACTGCCAACAGCTCACCTTCACCTCTGTGGCAGCCTCACAACACCCTCCACCACGATCAAACCGGGCTCCAAGCCAAGAGGTGCCTCTCGGTGTTCCACCAGGCTCTGTTCGGGCTCCTCTGCACTTGTCTGAAACTAACTGCCAAAGCAACAAACTGTGTTGTAGGAAGCTGTGAGGAATTAGGTCTGTATGTCAAAGAGCGTCAGGTGTGACTAACAGAGATATAAACCAGAGAGAAAATTGTAAGATACTGTATGCATGTGAAGAGGCTCAAAAGTCAGAAAATGTCATGGAAAATGGGAAAAACAGTGTACTACTAACTTTATTTAGTTTTTCGCCACATTCACCTCATATCGGATTTACTGTAAATACAAGACTGCAACTGGGGGGTGGGGGGTACTTTCAAGATACCTAGTGGCAGTCACGATCAGGATGTGGCACTATAGTCGGAGGTATTTGGCCCGTATCGTAACCTGTTGTAACCGAGAGCTAAAACAGCATCAAATGCTATGTTGATAAGTAAATTGGGTACATTTAGTCAGACAATCAGCACCGCTTCAGAGAAGTATCACCTGCCACAGTTTGTTTATGGTTGATTTAAAATTTCAACCTGTGAAAATATTCCACACTGTACCGACAAGCGTCATTCCCACTGTGTCTTCCGATATGCTGTGAATGCAGCGTCAGCGTCTTGTCACTGTTCCAACAGCACCAGCAAACTGAAAATGAACGCTGTCGTCTCCACAAACGGTGAAAAAATGTCTCGGTGGTTAGAGATGACAATCTCTCACTGGCGGGTCACTGTTTTTATTCTAACAGCAGCCAGCGTCTGCACTTGGGGACTTCTTGAATAATGCTGATTCCTAACTGTGTGTTCACACCACGAGCAACTCAAGAGATTCACTTTTGGCACATTGCGGGCAGTTAGGGACTCTGAATGCAACACCTGTGCAGTCAGATCAGAAGTATTGTAGCACGGTGAAACAATTACCCATTCTCCAGGCTTCGTCCTTTTAAGACGTCTTTTCTTGTATTCTTTCACATCTATGTTGTGGAGAACTGGGCAGATTTGAAAAGGCTTGAATCGACTGTTCTCATTTTATGCTAATCTCAGCGTAGTCGTATCGAAAAAAGGGAATGAAAGAGGAGCTGAAATGTGACATCTGTTAAGCCTAAAAAGCCTGAAAAGTTTGGCCGGTTGTCCCCGGTTAGTCAGCTCTCTGTAGGACTTGTTGATTGTGTTCCTCGCCGTGTGAACGCAGCGTTGGCAATCCCAGTGCGCCGGAGACGCTCGGTCCATCTGGTGGTATGTGTCGAGCGAGAGCGCAAAAAAATCCTAATTGCACTGTGTTTTAATATGGCAACCGGGCGCTCTAAAATTCCCACCTCCATAAATAACGAACAGATGTGTTCGCAGCTGGTGACGCTGGTCCGAGTGCATTACGCTGGCCGCCTGAGCACTGTAACGTTGTGTAGGAAAAAAAAAAAAAAAAAAAAACCTGCACAAATGTCCCACTTTAATACCTTCAAGTCAAAATGCTTCCTGTAGGTCGTCTTTTGTTCCGTATTGCACTCATATATGCTGCACTAAAAAGAGAAATGGCCATACTTCACCCTCAACATCTTTATGAAATTGCTGCAATTCCGTGAATTTAATTATGGTTGAATGTAATTTCCTCTGTGGGCCTTAAAAAGGGTATTAATGACCAAAAACCATCTGCGCAGTAGTGTGTTTTTTCTTTTTCTCTCTCTACACATAGAGCCCGTGAGCAATATAATCTCATGTTTTAATGCAGGCATACAGGGGGACGTATGCCTCGTGGTCAGTGTGAGTCCATTCTATGATGCACTGCCTTAAATGTAGCGTAATGAATGCAGGCGGAGTTGTACAGTGAATACTTGATAGTGTTATACCAAGCTGATTAACCGTTGTGTTAAATGTGATCCACTTATCTTTTTCGCTGTGATGAACTAAAAAAAAAAGTCAGTTGAGTCTCCATTTGTCTCCTCACACATCTGAGGCGTTGAAGACATGAGAGTAACTTTGTGCGTCCATGAACTAATTCACTAACACCCACAGCGGTACGTTCAAGCATCTAAAGGAAAAACTACTGATACTACTAATTATAACTGAATGCTATCGAAGTTTACCGTTCGTATCGTGTGCAAAACTAACGTGCTAGTTGAACGTAGAACGTATCACGTAACCATCTAAATGTTGCTCTAAGTGTCAGTGTTGTTCGAAGATCTATCCATTCCATGTGTCGTTGTTGTTGTTGTTTTTTCCTTTTTGTAAATGTCATCCCGCCGTGCCGTCGATCACCTTTCGTCTCCCAGGCCTCGGCCGCAAACGCTGACCAAACCTCACATCAGATGTCCTGACAAAGCCAAACCCGTTTAATAACACATTTTTATTATTATTATTTTTTTTTTAAAGCAAGTCACGAACACAGAATCATGCAGAATCATCCAGCTGTGTAGCCGTGGCTCTCTACCGTCCATTGTGAAAATCAGAGGAATCAGCCGCTGTTGTGTTTGTCCGGATGTGCTCCCAGGGTGTCGGTGGAACACTGTTGAGAATATCCGCTCTGCCGTTTGGGCGCACTTTCTGTTCTCGGTGTAACTCAACACGTTGACTTCTTTGAGACGAGCCGGTCTTGTTTTCTTTTTCATTTGGGTGAAGAAAAGCTCAGCTCTTCAGATTCTCCCATCATGCACGTAGCTCACCAGCATTTCACGCCGATACTAGACAGTATTTTTGTATTGCCATGTCTGTACCCTGTCAACAGTTTTGATAATGAATAACCCCCTGAATGTTAGCTTATCCTGCTTGCACTTAATTAAAAGGACGAGGGACTACTTCCATTTGCTTGAATGCACAGGTGGCTCTGCCCACTGTACATGATGACACTCAATGACAGACTGTTGTACAATCACTTTCTACCAAATAACACTGCCCCCTGCTGGTTCCAAACCACCCAGACCAAAAGGTACAAGTGAGCCAAGCGTCGCTTTCAACAGGAGAACACACTCGTTCTCATACGTTTAGTCTTTGAAATGACCAAGCAAGGTTCCATTTGTAATGGATGATGTCAGTACATTTCTTTCCTCTTGTTTTGTTTTGTTTTTTTTTTTTTTGGTGGAGGTTTTGTTAGAATGAATACTCTCTCTTTGTATTTGTATGTCAAAGTATACAAATGGAACCACCTTGTAATGGTTTTGATGGACCCATTGGAATTTCTTCCTTTTTTTTTAAAGGAGTGACTGACCCTCCGTGTTCTCTTCAGTCGTTAAAAATAGCAATCTGCACGGAGCAGATATAACAACCGTAGTGCTGAGCAGCAGCTCCCCAACCTGGCGATCAGAAGATGACTCTGGGGGGTCATGAGATAATCAAACAATGAATTACAACTAGAATGTAATCTGATATTTGCTATTTATTTTTCTTGTCTGTAATTGTTGTGCTCCTGTAGAATACTGTGAAATATTCGAACTTCAAACAAAGATCTGTGAACTGAAAATCACATGATTCGCACTCGCCAAATCAGATCTATGATAAGAGCTTGCGAGTAAACATGGTTCAACTAGAAGGGAGCTGCTGGTTTAGAGGTCGACACGATATGGAGGCGAGTTACGACAGAAGTAAATAACGATGTTTGATGTGTTCTGCTACAGTATTCACCTTACCGGACTGCAAATAAAAAAAATAAAAAAATTTAAAAAACCCATAATGTTATTTTTTGCTCAAATTTAAGCAATACTTTATTATGTTTCTTGGTTCATAGGGTTGATTCTAACGTAGTAAGTTATAATAATGCAATCCAGATAGGGGTGATTTGATTTGAAATTGACCTGCACCAATAGCCTTATCGATTATACTTTCTCTTTCTTCTTCTTTTCTTCGTGTGTACATTATACTTAGGAACGGAGGTTCATTTTGAGTTTTTTCTTCAGACCAGTATTTAGCGGAGAGTTTGAAATGAAAATGGAGGTGAAACGCTTTCATCCCTCTTGTATTATTTCCGTAAGCGCACGTTAACTCTTGCTCAATTCAGGAAACGAGCGGACTGAAACTTTGCTGTATTAACTGCTGTGTAGTTTCCCCACCCCCTGCTTGTGTGAAGTCAGTATGCAGAATGTAAAGGCTTTTAAGATGATAAGAGACCGGAAGAGCTGCCACTTACTTTCCACTAGATGCAGTTAGCAGCTCACACGCTGTTTAGCTCACAGAAAGGTCAGCAGATTGGAGTTTGAGACATTCATAATGTTTCAATCACGAGGCAGAAACGAGGTGGATTAATCATTACAGGACCAAGTGGAGAAACTGCAGTTATAGTTTTTCCAAATAAGATGGAATAAGTGGTGTTTAGCCACAAGCCATATTAATATTAATTGCATAATTATGTGATTCTGAGTTTTCTTTTTTTTTTTTTTTTTTTTTTTATTAGTTTGTTTTGGCTCTGAATTATGTGCTCTGGGCATGAATGTAGTTTTTTTTTTGTGTGTGTGTGTGTTTTGTCTCAGAATATTTAAAGCGTATAATTTGTCTAGCAATTTATTTTGGAATTAAAACGTTTTACACTCAACACTCCATTTAAAAAGACCTAAATTTTGAAAAATAAGCAAATCTCTGTGACTTCTGGATCCTCTCCGCCTCCATCTGCCTCCAAATTCCAATCCGCTGAAGCAAGTCTCGCAATGCGCTTGAATAAACTTCCATTTTTTTTGTTTGTGTTTTATTTTCACATCAGTGTAGTAAGGAGATCAGCATGTATGGGTGTTGACTGTATACAAGGTGGTTTGCTACTGGAGGGCTGAAGGACTCCGGCTGCTAAGCTAACTGTGCCTTACTGTGCTAGACCGACCGCTCAAAATGTTTTCTGCGATCACAGGAGAATAGTTTTTGTGTTGCTCAAACCTATTTTGGTTTGGTTGCTTCCCACCAGTAATTCACACCTGTGTTCGTCTCACACCATTTCAACACACATGAACAAATAAGCAGTAACACAAGACAGCTAAATGATTTTGTCTTTAATGATATTTGCTATATATTTGTGTTTATGGGGCTCTGTGCACATATTGAAGGATGCAATTATCTGTGTGCGAACACCTCTGAGGACAGTTGTGTTCACACGTTTGGACCTCTGTACTGTAGTTTGTCTCGGCAGTGGACTCGGTCCACGACGTCCTTCCAGTAGCAGACGCACTGTGTGCTTTCTCATCAGGGTAAACCTACTGTACGGCATTCTTTTTCAGATGTTCAGTCAGTCTTTTCACTACCTCTGCAGACGTCATGTCAGAGTGAGGAAGTACCACACGGGTAAAGAAAACTGATTTATGTTTTTGTAACTCTAATGGAATGTTATCACCTCTCACAGTAGCAGAATAAAGTATATATCCAAATAAGCCTCATGACTCCGTCTGTCTTTTCATCCTTCCAGTAAGATGTGAGCCGAGATGATAATTTTGTGCAGATATGTGTAAAATATAATGAGTCAAATGCTAAAAATTAGGCATGGTTGTTCCTACATTTTTTTTTCTATGATCACATCATTACCATATGAATAATCTTAGATTAAAGGGCAAAATGGGCTCATGTATCAGTAATCCCACACTTATCAAACGCATCATTGTACTTAAACAACTGAATAGACCAATGGTCAGCATCTCCCAAACCCACAAATATCAGTGCTCCCTAAACAAAACTTCTGTTGCAGCGATAAATGTCACACAGCAACAGTTTGATAGATAGATAGATGGATAGATAGATGGATAGATAGATAGATAGATAGATAGATAGATAGATAGATAGATGGACAGATCAGCAGGGTCGAATGAGTCTGTTGCTGAAGCTGCTCTTAAGCTTGTCCAGATTTTTGAGAACGGGGTGACTGACATTGTCCATGACTGCCGGCAGTTTTGCCGGCATCCTGTCCTCTGCCACCTCCTCCTGGAGCCTTTTTAGGCCAGAAAGATAATCGGTTAGGTTCAGGAAAACATTGTGGTTTGGATTGAAATCTCTATGTTTCTTCTGTAAATTCCTTTACAGTGTACTCATGTTACTTCACTGCATTAATAATTTGAAAGCACTGATTCTTTGTGACTATGACTGTCGTGCACACATTCCAGATGGCATCTGTCGCCTGAAAACACTGGAAATGGAACTTGCGTCCAGCTGCAAAGTAGCTGCACTTGGTACAGCTCAGTACAGACTGGAGCACGCTCCGGGCAGCGTAGGAGCATGAGTTGTTAACCTACCTACCTAAAGCATCTCCGGTGGCCAGGTAATGAAGCAGTGTTCTTTTTTATGTCATGAATAAATGACAGTGACAATAAGTGACAATGACAGTGTGAAGCTGTGAATGAATCAGGAGCATATGCGTATCTCCATCAGGTAAATGGTGGTAACTTTCAGTGGGGAGTCATTAGAGCTGCTGCTGATTCAGACTTTAAAATCTGTGCAGCTTTAAAGGAAGTTCCTTTGACCACAATCAAGATTTTCAAAGCCACGGCGTGTCGGAATTAGTACATTTTGGATTATCTGTTTTCTCATTGTGTGTTGCTGTGCCTTGTGCCTCACGTACGACCACAGGGTGGCGCCAAAGTTGGACACTTTCAAACTCAACACTCAGTGGCTTTAATTAAGTGTAAATTCAACATTTACATTTTTAAGATGAGACAAGATAATCCTTTATCAGTCCCACAACGGGGACGTTTGCAATATGAAGCAGCAGAGGGGATTGTTAACACTGAAGTCATACAGAAGTAAAAAAAGCAGTAGAAACAACATAAACAAGAAAAAAAAATTACTTTACACTATCACATCCCATGAATCCCAGTGGTACCCTATGGCCACACAGAATAGATGTAAGGGTGCAAATACATATACCCTCTATTACACTGTGGACTGTGTGTACAATCAGACAGTGTTTGCCCTGGTTAACTTCATCACCATCTCCCTGACTCCCTGCTGACAAGAGAGGCAAAGGTGACAACAAAAACTTCCGAGGTGGATGCAGTGATCCCTCAGCGAGTCAGCACAATGACCAATAACAATCTGTGTGTGTGTTTCCATTAACAGTCCGCACACGAGATCACCTGGATGGACCGGCAGCTCCCGTTACACTCAGAGCGCAACTCCTCCAGCATCAGACCCACTCACAATCAAGCCTGTCATTAAGTCTGCCTGGTAACCAATCCCCACCCACATTTTAAAGATGCAAAGCCCCAGACCACATCACCCCCCCCCCCCTCCTCTGCCTCATTAGTATGCAGCGCTCTGGCAGAGCTGCGCGTGCTGATGATGGCTGGAGACCCTCAGGCAGAGTTTCGGGCTAGATTTTAATGGGGCGGTAAGGGTCAACAGGAGAGGAGAGAACAATAAGCCTCTCCAGTTCCCTGTGATAGGCGTTTCAGCAGGACCGAGCACCCGGGGGGGGGGGGGGGGGTTGGGGTGGGGGTGACCTGTTGAGGTTTGAATGCAGAAGAAGTTGACCTTCAAAACAGTGTCAAACACTATTCCCTGTAAAGCCGCCCGGTTTCAGGTCGGCTGCCTTTGAGTTCGTGGCGGTTGGCAATTAGCCGTCACAGGCCGGCTGCACTTGCACTAACAATGCTGTGATAATAGGTTAAATACTGAGGGGATGCTGGCGTCCCAGCGGAGATGTTACCATTCTTTTGATGTGGCGTTGAGCTGGTAATTGCCTTACATCTACCTGCTTCCAATCACTCCCATCCCTCTGATTTTTCTCCCCTCGCTCTTTCTCTTTTACACAGGCTGCATAAACACGAACATTCATTGGTTTTCATACCGGGGGTCTGGCAGCTTGAAATATTTCCGTACTTCATTTACTGTAATGATGCATTTGGATGGCAACAGGATAAAACTACTGATTGTATTTAATGTTTACACATTTTGTCAGGATTTATGTATGCATAGACTTGAATGTGAATGCATGAACACTTCTGACGTGTTCGATCTTTAATGAGCCGATTGGCATCAACTGTTTCATTCATGCTTCACAGCCATCGCACTTACATCCAGTCCTATTCATACAGGTGTAGAGGCCGCAAATCAGCCCCAGCTATGTGCTGTATTTTTGATACTGTTGATTTAATTAAGATCTAATGTCCAAGTTAGAGTCCAAGTAGGTGTCAGATCATCTAACAGCATCTCTCCAGCCGGAGTGCATTGGACAGGTTTTGTAACTTGTGACAAACGTGCTCACATCGCGCCTGTAATGGCTCGGCCTGTGGAGGTGGGAAAGTCAGCTGAGTCAGAGAGTACAGACAACCACTGCGCTCTGCTAGCTATACTTTGCTGTAGCTAGCTACCATTGGCTAATTAGCTAGAGGGCCGTTTGAAGAAAGGGGATACTGTATGGAGGCGATTTACAGCAGCTCTGACCAGGGCTATGACTTTCTGGATGTCTTATTTGATGCCATTATGATGCCATATCTTACAAATAGCTCCTTTTACTGTATGACATATTAAAGCTAACCCTCAACCACATCCATTCAGAACACCTATACATAATTTTCCTTTTGTCCTGTACATCCCAACTTTGCCCCATCTCATAAGTACTGGATGAAAGGATTGGTAACCAACATAAAGTATTTAGCATCCTTTTTATCAGTCATCACTGAGGAGCATCCATCAGATCAGAGGTTGATGATTCCAACTGCCTGTTAACTAGCAAAAGCCAACATTTTCTGCCTCTAGTCCTACAGAATATGCATTGAAGCTATAACAAAGGGGAATTCTAAAAGGAAAGAAATGCTCCCCAACATCAGTGTGAAGCCCTGTTGTCGCGCCGCATGCAGCTATCGTGTGAGCGAAACCAATAAACGGCCGCCCCGAGGCGTTCTGACCTGAGCTGGACCTCAAACCGCCGTGCCCAAAAGCTACAAGCTGCTCTGGTGTCTCAACAAGACACACATTAACCTTTCCTCCGTTATTTTTCAGTGGAGATCTCCCACTTTGAAGTGCTTCCATTTAACCTTCATTTAACTTTTGTGTCATGCGCTCCCAGGCGCCCCACTTTGACAGCGGAAGCCTTTAGAAGTCAGAAAAGGCCCGCGGCTATAGATGGCATATCAGCACATCTGTCTGCTCCGGCACCAGGTTGCGCAGTGAAGAACTGGCTGCTCGTTCTCCTGCGAGTGCGCTGCCACTATACTGACTGGATCTCACTGTAGCTCAGTGTCAGGGAGACGCTTTGAAAAGACTTCATCCTCATTCTTTGAGAGACGACGAGTCTGAATTGTTTGAACCGAAGGGGGGGGGGTGTCACTTCATCACTGTGAGACGCTTTCACAGTAAACATAGTGATGATTAGATTCACTGCTCGTATTTAAAGTTAATATTGATTAATGCAGGCTTAAGAACAACATCATCAAAATGGGGACAGAAACTGAAAGACTGGACTGTCAAAGGATGTTTATCTGGTAATGACAGAAATACACGGTGCGAGAGAAGACATAATGATTACTTGGTCGGCAGTGAGAAAACAAAGAAAAGACACGTTTGCAAGGCCTTTAAAGGGAAAGTTCACCCCCCCGAGTCAAAAACACATACAACCTTTCATCTTCCCACATAACTGTATGGGAAGAAGCTGATGGGCAAGAGGCTGGCTGACCAAGCTAATTAACGGATGCAGTTTATTTTTACATGAGCTCGAACTCAACAAGTCAACAAGATAATTGCCGCTTTACGTCTTCGAGGCGTTCAAACATGCGACCATCTGATCCCACATCCCAGCTCAACTCATTTGCGATGGTGGGGTATTTATAGTTGAACGAGTTGTCGGTTCGCTCGGTTGATCGGTGTGAGTCAGTGCAGGTATCAAACGCGGCCACTGCATTGTCTGACTGGCGGAGACCAGCTGGGATTTTGACGCCGGCTCCAGATTTTCCGTCTAATTGCGGTTTTTACAGCTCTGTAATAGACTTATCAGCCAAACAAGTCTTCAAACGGGGTGCTTTGATTTGGGCTGCACAAGCGTGACTGCCGCATGTAGCATCACCCGGCGCTGGATGAGGAGGGTGGGGGGGGGGAGGAGATAATGAGTCCAGAAGGGAAATCGTTTTTTGAGCATCTGAGGTTGTGACAGGGTTTCTTCTGGCTTTAGCAGAGATGAAGTGCGACAGTGAAGATCTGCTTAGCCGCTTTGATCCGGCCAGCCTTCCCACTTAACTTCTGATGACACTGCACTTAAGAAAGAGGGGCGGCGGGAACGTGAAGCTCTCCCTCTGACTTTCACCTGAGATCGCTCTTCATATTGAGCGCCGTGTGGGGGGAAAAAAAAAAAAAAAAAATATATATATATATATATATATATATATATAAAAAATGCAGCGTCTGAGAGGCAGGTGAAAGGGAAAATGTTTTAGCGATCAGAATTTGAGCCGGCTCGTCCAGCTGCAGCTCGATATCTGTGAGACATGCCTGATTCTTGAGCTTTTTTTTTTTTTTTTTTTTTGGCACGACTGTATATGCCACATTTTATCAGGCACGAGGCTCCGGCCTGCACGTAGAGGGCACTCTTAGCTCGTTTTTTTTTTTTTTTCCCTCTCTGCAGTCCCACCGTGTAATACCGCTGGGAAGTTATTTATAGGGGCTGGCTTCAAAGGAGGAGAGAGAGCAAGTTTTATTGAGGTGATTTTGCTTTTGTGTGAGGCAGAAAAAGGACAGCTTGGCGTCTTTTGTCTTCAACTTTACAGACTGCCGTCACGTTGTCCTAATCTCTATCATTTTTGGAAGAGAAAATTACAGCAAATTAAGGCCCGAAAACGTGTCTGTTGCAGCGACAGCAGAGGTTTTTCAAAGCGAGCGTCCACCCCGAAGGAGGGCTCTTGTTCGATTTTGGGGTTTAGATGAAGAGGCTCCAAAATGTGCTGTCATCGCACGCAGACTTATTGACAGTGAGTGGGAGGCCAAAATTTGTGGACTCCTGTCAGCACCGAGGGTGATTTTTTTCTGGTTTATGCGCCGCACAACTGTCAGTCTGACTATGAAATAAGCCCCGGGTGTAAAAGAAAACCCAAGCAAATAAACTCTTTGGAATCAATCATCGTCAACCTGGGCGTCGCGGTGTTTCGGAGCAGCTTTTTCTAATCATTTTTCAAGCTGATCGGGTTTATCAATTTAAGACAGAGTCAGCCGTCCACAGACCCCGATGAAACGTCTGCGTCCGTAAATAATCTCCTCATTCAGTTTTAGACACCGGCACAAAACCACAAACAGACAAGGCCACCGGCCAGAAGAGCGGCAGGAAGCACCGAAATTTATGTCTCCCAAAAACTGGCAGAGTGTCCTTGTGTTGTCCTCCGTGTGTGCTGTATTTTTGCTTCACAAGGAAATATGGACTTTAATAACTCACAAACAGACTGTACATCAGAGTCTGACACGTGCCTCTCGAAGCCACCGGTCTCCCACGTGGGAGAAATAAAGGTCAGATACGAGTTGATCTCCGGTAATGAAGCTGATTTCATTTACTTTATCACCTTGTAAGTTAAATTTGTTGGAAACAAACTCTTGAATATTTACTCTTCTTTTAGCTCTGTTTTTGGTCCCCACCAACTCCTGAGGGAACGCTCTGGGATTTGAATTTACCACTGTCATTGCACTCAGAGGCCGTAGGGGGCGCCAAATCGCACAAAGCGGCAATTTCTGCATAATGTTGTTTTAAGCAGATTTAAATTCAGATATTTTATAGACTTCTACTCAAGTTAAAGTTTTATGGCTGACTTTCCATTTTTACTTGTTGAGGGGTCGAGAAACAAATCTCTGCATTTAGAGACCATGGAATGAGAACAGTTTGAGTTCACAGTGGGTTCTTTGGGCTTTTTCACTGAAAATAGTGGCATGTTTTAGACTTTAAAAAAGAAGATAAAAGACACCTGTGAGACTGAAACCAAAACATTTGAGTTGCATCGCAGAAAAAAAATAATAAAAACAACAAGCTGAAAGACACTGAAATGCTTCCGAGGCTTAGGGCAGCTGCACTGTTGATTAAAAACCCTCTGTGAACAAGTGACCCCTTGTACATTACACATGTTCATTTGATCCATTATGTATATGCACATTCTGATCACAGCAGCTTTAAGTAAATGACAAGAAAACTTGCTGATTTTGGCTCGATAGCTTGTATATCAACATGACGGGAAGTGAGTGGCAGCTTCCTTTAAGACAGCTGGGAGCAAAACGCAGAGTTAGTTAGAGCTGTCCAACATGAGCTCATTATTTTGCCTTTAATTAATTGTTATTCGCCAATGATGACATGGCAATAGGCACAATGAAAAAAAAACAAAAAACAGATGAAGAATTAAACCCCATAAAACCATGAAGACAAAACAACTTTCTGACAGTCTGATAAAACAATCATAATATTGATGGAGACAGTAAAGTAGGACAGGCAGAAGCTGGCGGGACACACACTGAGAAGTGTACAGAGCAAACAGCATAACAAATAAGAGCAGAAACAAGAGGAACGACCACAAGCGCACCGTAAAGCATAAAGCCGGAGTGCCTGCTGACATCAGAGCGGCGGGAAGCAGCCCGTCTCTGCAGATGTGGCAGCAGACATCCATTCATCACTGATACTGCATCACAGAGGCTTTTTATTTCTTTCTTTCTGTACTTGTGTTTTATTTTACCTTATTTCATCATTATTTAGCCCGGTAAGGAGATTAAGTCAAGTTTCTCAATGTAATTTCAGCCAGGCGGGAGGAAAAAAGAGGATAACTGTAACATTTAGGGTAACATTTAATAAAATGAAGCAAAATAAATAAATAAATAAAAAATCCAATCCCTGAGATTAATTTTAGTACATTGTGCTAAACACACACACACACACATAACTGGGAGATAAATCACAGCTGAGATGAGTGTTAGAAACAAAAACAAAACAAAAAAAGTAACCCCGCCCCTCCCTCCCCGCCTCACACAGCAGGAGGAGGACGAGGAGGAGGAGGGAGTCGATCCAACGAACAAACAAAGACAATAGATGACACGGACTCGTAGCACCGTTTCACACGCCGGTGTCATTAATCACGTCCTTCAACCGGCTGCTGCTGAGATCGTGCGCGCCGCCGCTGCCAAAGTTAGCCAGAAGTAGGCCACCGGTTTGGTATTTAATTACAATCAAACTGCTGACATCCGAACTAATATGTTGCAAGTCACAGCAGTTTCTCTGCCGCGCCTCACGCCCGTCTCTGTCTGCGTCTCACCGGCAGCACCCTGCGCCGTCTGCTTCTGCTATAATTTATTACTAAACTCTTTTACATAACCCTAAAAAAAAAAACACACACACACACACAAAAACCCCCCCACTGCAGCAGCTTGACTCGGATTGTGTCCCGTGCATGCGAATGAACGTGATTATTCAAGATATTAATTAGCGGCGGATGTACCGACACTGGAGATTAAAGCACGCGAACGTCAAGAGCTGGATTCTGATCCGTCCGTCGTGTAATTACACTCGTCCGCCCTGCAGGAGTGTCACTACGGGGGGAAGTTTTTTGAAGAGTTCACCTCAGGCTCATGCGCCAGCACGTCTTCAGCCCTTCCTCCGTATCGCCCCTCTCCACCTCTCAGCTTGCTAAAAAAAATATATATATATATAACCCATCCAGCTTCACTTAACGTCACATCAAATCATCGCATGGTGAGTCTTGACTGTACGCTCTTTGCACCCATTCAGGGTGATTTTCCCCGACGGTTCCCCCCACGTGTCTGGTTGAGATGCAAACGCAGGGTTTTGAGCGGCGCAGGCCGACGCAAGGGGCTGCTTTAATCACAGGCCTGCCTCCTGACCCATCACACTGCAGGCGGCTATACTTAGGCATGTCCTGCCTACGGAGCGCAAGGTTACCCAGAATTCATACAGCAGCAGGTTGCATCTTTCGTGCCATGACGTGAGGTAAAAAAAGGTCAGCAGTCTGGGCAGCATGTCAGACTGGGGATGAGCAAACACTGCCTCCTCTCTCTGCACCAGACTGCACCCAGATACCAACAGAGCTCAGAGGCTGTGATTCATCTCACGCATCAAGCCGTGGTTTTTTTTTCTCTTTAAGTTGTGCAAAGGTATCAGCGCACGTTAACCGTGTTCTGGCCACGTTTAACAGCAGGAAGTACTGCAATGCAACTTGCTTTAAATTCATCAGTGTTTCTCTAGAAACTTACATCCATTGTGTATAATTCAGAGTTCATATCCCCCTAAAACTTGCACCACAACATGGGCACAAAATGTGTCCTTGTCGTTGTACATCGCACATTGTGCGACACTGATTGAAAAACGCGCTTCCAGGGCCTTTTAAGTCCAGACAAATTAACATTTAGCAGGAAATCCGCACTGACCTTCCACCTCTACCTTGTGCATAATGGAAACATTCGGTAAAATGTGATTTTGAGCTTCAGCACGAAACGCTTTCTTGCATTTAAAGCAACTACATGTAACTTTTTCACCTTAAACCAAGTGCTTCAGAATCATGTTGATGGTGCAGTGTCTTGTAATATGGTGAATGGTGTCTGAGCCACTCCGCCCCTCCATCACTTGCTTCTGCACTGTGTGACTTCGGCGAGAGGGTCGGGTCACAGCGTTACGTACGTGTTTACTTTGAAACACAAGTTTTCATCGCACGAAATTGTTGTGATGTGATGAGTTTTGTTTGTAGTCAGCTCCTACATAATGTCTGACAGACTGTTAGACCTGAGATTTGTATTTACAAGACTGTGGGGGGCGCCAAATCACACAAACGGCCCATTTTTCCATATATACATAAGTATTATGCATTGATGAGTTCATATTGAGAGGTAACCAACAGTCTTGCAATACCAAAGAGTGAATTGTTGGTTTCAGAAAACAGGCAGGACAGATGCTCCCCTCTGTCTACATCAGAGAGAATACTTTCTGAAAACACATGTCTGCTCTACATGAAACTTTCATTCCATGACCCTCATGTTGTAAAATGACTGTTTTCACTGAAAACAGCTGCCTGCTTTGGCCCAAAAAGACGGTCACGGTCACAAGAGCTGTGAGACGGGACCAAAATATTTAAGTTGCATCACAGAGAAACCAAAACAAGACGCTGGAAGACAATAAAATGCTTCCGAGGCTTAGGGCAGCCGCATTGTTTGCCAAAAAATCCTCTGTGAACTAGTGACCCCTTGTACATTACTCATGTATTCTGATCAAAACACTTTTCTTTCTTTCTTTCTGTCTTTCTTTGCATGGCAGCTACAGTGAGCTTGAGTTCATGGTGACTGTTTGGTATGGTTAAGGTCAGACAACCACACATGATACATGTAGTTGTCAGGTAAAGATCCTGGTTACTTTTGTTTGAAAATGCAAACGTTAACTGCAGATGTGCCTTGAGTATCACCACATGCTTATGTTGGCTACGGACATCAATCACAAAGTACCCGATCATCCAATATCAGCCTGGACTGGGCGAGGTGTCTACATGGAAGTCCAGAGAAAAAAAAACAGCTATTTAAAAGCTTTGGGGAAAAGTGGTGTAGACGCTCTGGGACAAAAATGACATCAAGGACAAATGTTGTCACAGGACCCATACGGTGTTGAATCCCATCGATACAACGAGATCTGGATTTGCAATTTCAGCACACCTCTCTGCTAATCATCCCGCCCCTAATTGGCAGAATTGGAAGCCATTTCCCTGTAATGAACACCTCGCTGCTCATTATATGAAGAACAATAGGGCATAAAAATTAATCACTTTCAACGCGTTCCCCAAATTAACTTACAGGCAGAGCGCTGCCCCGAGTCCTCCAGCTCCTGTGGCAGCAGTTCCGAACAGCGGAGCGAGAGGAGTGCTGCTTCAAGAGGTCAGGAGGCACCGATACCTTCCCCTCCTCAAGTTGACTCCCCACGAAGAGAACCGACGCTTCTCCTGAACTTTTTTATGGATCTGATGTGCTCGTCCACATGCAACATGACCTCCTTGTCACGGTTTATTGAAACATGAATTTCTCCAGGCCGAGTCAAGAGCGCTGATATAGTCTCGTCCCGGCAGCAATAGGGAAACACACATGACAGTTAGCCTTAACATCATCAGAGATCCAGAAATGACATCACCAAGTTAAAAAGAACCTACGTTTAAATGTATGACACTGCTAATTTGGTTGAGTGTCTTTTGCACTGAATGATTTCCTTGTCATGAAATGCATTTAACGAAAGTTTTTTCTGATTTACTTCTTATTCTTTGTGCCTACATTCATTCTTCTGTTATTTGTTGGTACAGTATATACCAATTTTTTGATTATGATTGTTCCCCTGTGACATCACAGTTGATTATGATTGTTCCCCTGTGACATCACAGTTGATTATGATTGTTCCCCTGTGACATCACAGTCGTACTGTTTGTTCCACTGTGACATCACAGTCGTACTGTTTGTTCCACTGTGACATCACAGTTGTACTGTGTGATCCACTGTGACATCACAGTCGTACTGTTTGTTCCACTGTGACATCAGAGTTGTACTGTGTGATCCACTGTGACATCACAGTTGGTTATGATAAACAGCAGGAGAGATCCTGGTCCTTGTGATGAACTCTCAGTCTGTTTATTCACACTCACACACTGTAACAGCCGGTCTATATGCCAGCAGTCCCTCACCCATATGGAAGTGTTTGTAAGCGGCTCTCCAGAATCCGTCTGTGTGGCTGCCTTATAATAAAAAGGCTGCCTAATTGGCTTGTGTGATGTGAAGAGTTAGATATAATTAAGTATTGGCAAATGAACCTCACATTGAGAGGGGGGGTAACCTTGATGGAAATAAAACAAGTCAAAGCAAATCAAGTCCTGAACATGGCTTTTAAAATGGAGAACTACAGTAATAACTGAAGTTTCACAGCGTTGACTTTGCATATTCGCCATGGTAACAGCCTGGCTGTGCACATGGTAATGATGGGCCGTCAGTCAGTCTACCACTCTGCCAAAATATCTCAACAACTATAGGATGGAGAGAAAAAATTGTGCAGACACTCGCATCACTCTCAGGATGAACTTTCCTAGGCGGCCCCCTGAATATTCAACCCAGACATCCAATGTTTAACTGATGGTGTTACCAAATGCAGCTTGTGTTGGTGTTGTTAGCAAGCTAGCACGCTAAATGTGGTGAGCATGGTCAGCAGCTAAGTCACCTAACTCAAACACACTGGTGATGTCACGCGACCTATAGGTGGGCACTGGGTTACTGCTCAAACTGAAACCACGGCCCGAAACCAAAAGCATATTTCACAGTGTTGTACTGTGTTGTGTTGTAATGCATTGTCGGTTAAGATGAAAACCTTTTGAGCGACATTTTTTGTATGTTTTTGCTTTTGTTGACACAGTGGTACTCTATAAAAGTGGGGTTCATCTGTGATCATCTTGCTGAACAGAATGTGTAAGTATCAAAAACTTGATTTTGGAAGGATTTCCAATCAGCTGGTGGATGTCACTACTGCTGTGCTTCGCAAGAAAGCGTCAAAAATGACCCAAGAACATCTAAAGTACCTGAAGAGAGACGCAATAGTTTTGGTAGTGTCTAGCCCGGACGGGAACAACATGACCACTGCTAAATCCTGTGAACAGGCAGCTTTTGGTTCACACTGAATTGCTGCAATAGAAGTCTCCATGTCCAAAACAGTCTCTTCAGAGTGCTTCAAATTATCTCCTGTGCATCTCTGAAAAAAGGTGTGACTGAATGGGATGGTGTGCTGCTACGAGTGTATTTACACTCTGCTGCAGTGACAGTGCGCTAAAGTGAGGTGTGACCGGAGACCGTAGCAGGGAGCCTTGTTAGCCCGCGAATGTGACACAAACTCAAAGAACCAGGCGACATGGAAGGTGAAAGACATTTAATATTATTGCCGTTTGAAAAGCCGCCTCTCTCCTCCTTTCCGAACGAGTCGCCTTTTTGTCGTGGCGGATCTCGAGGTGTCCACGGGGCCAGAATAGCGTTACGCAACAAACCGGTCCCTTTAAGCGAGCCAAAGCGTGAAGTCTCGGAAATTCCACCCCTCCTTCTGGAGAGGCTTCAGCTTTGTGTTTGACACGGAAACGTACTCTCCGTACTCTTTAACTGCCAATTTCCATTTCAGCGAGGAATGTTCCCGTTGCACAATGGATTTCCCCTCTCCTCAGCTCACTCTTCCCCGAGTCCTGTCCTCCACGACAAACACTCTGTACAGCAACTATCCTCTTATTATACCTCATGAATAATTTAGGCGCAAGTGCTTTGTTTCCAACACACAACTGTTGTCGTGCAGCTGTGCGATAAATCATCTCCCCGAGTTGATTCATGCTAATGTTATGCCGGTGTTGCTCAGGCAGGATTTGTGTTGGGACAGAGTTAAGGCGTCCACACTTCTGTAAGTCTGATCTGATGGATTACTGTATCCAATGAACAAATCAGACTTAATGTATTCTTTTCATGATTTTTTTTCATGTCATTGAAGGTTACACGGTATTATTGATTTCAAAGAGTAGAGACACGTAACTGCGTGTTGTCTCGATTACATGTTCCAACAAATACTAGATTTTCTTTGCTTACAACAATTCCAGGAAATGTGTTTAACAACACGCCTGTTCACGCTAACATCAGCGCGCTAGCATGCTCACAGTGAAATAGTAACGTGCGGATGTTTGGCAGGTCATTTTCTACCACGTCCATCTTAGTTAAAGCAGCTCCGAGGAACTTCATTCTTTGTCGATTCTGGCCCCCCCGTGGACAAAAGTGGCATGGCGCGTGCGTTTGTTTCGCATAAAAGAAAGATGGAATTCTAATGAAAAAGAACTCTGTGGCAAACACGAGTTTTCGATGCTCACACGCTTGGTTCAGCAAGATGATCTTCACAGATGAACGCCAACCTTTATGATTTTTAAATTGAGTTAGAGTAGATTGTAACTGAAGTCCACCTGTAAAGATTACGTAAAGCAGCTTTTTAACACCTGCCACTTTAAGACTGTGTATAATTGCACTGCGGGACATTAAATGATGTATGGTGTAGACCAAAACATGTAAATATCTTATGCCTGTAGTGCACGGATCCATGTACCAAATTTAATTTCATGGTTGCTGCTAAGTCATTCGCATCGCAACAAATGCCAGCTTCATCGCAGGGGCTGAGGAACAGGATCTCTAATCCATCTACTGTCGCGCCCCGAGATATCTCAGTCTGAACAGTGGTGGCCCAGCTGACTGATGAACATTGATGGTTTATTACGTTTTATTGGTTTTATTTGAACAGCTCCAACCACTGGCCTTACTGGCTATAATAAATTGTGCTCACCAAAGTAAACTCTGTTGGAAGGCTGCACCATTGCGAAAGAAATAGCAAATTGGCCAAGAAACCTGAAGTGGTTCTGAACACACATGGTGGAAACACAATTTAGTGTCCGGGGCAAAATCTAATCTGAGCACACCACACGGCACAAAACGTTTCAGCGGCGTTTTTTCACTCGTCCCTCTCGGAAAAAGATCCTCGATCGGCCCAGCTGTCTACACAGGCTCGCATTCCATTAGCATAATGCACATGTAAACACGACACAGAGGGGTATTTTAATGCTTCAAGTCCATTTTCTCCCGTTCATGTACATTTGAGTTTTGCTCAGCTCGGGGGCCTGTGCCAACTCGAACCCGACTGAACCGCCGCTTTAACAGAGAGAAGCACTCAGTCCCCTCTGAGTGGGATCGTGTAGAGTCAGGAATCAAATTCATTTGTCAGCTCCCTGTACGGCGAGGGACTGATCCAATCTCACTGAAAACCAACGCGCGTCTGATACAGCGCTGAAGTTCCATCCAGAGAAGCTGGACTCACTCAACGATAAGACACCGGCCTGACCTATCAGCATATCACCTGATCTGAATCTGGAACTGTGTTGCAACCCCCAAATTCCAGCGGAAGAACCTTCACTTCTTCTGTTGAGATTCCCCCTCTGTTTCCTGACAACCATTCATGACATCTTCTCTCGCAGCTTTACAGTAAAAGGACCAGATGCCGTGCCCAGATCCTCGCAACTCAACCCGCCAGACAGGACGGGTTGCCGATGTTTGTGTGCGAACACGCGCTTTCACACAGCGCTGTCCTTTAATCGCCCCTGGCGGAGCTTCATTTCCCCTTTTTTGCTTTGTCCGCACTCGTTGACATTTTTCATGCGGCATTAGCAGCCTCGCCACAGTCTCCCTCTGGTGATCACTAAATCCGACATCAATCAGCGCATTTCAGCGGGGCCCGATGCCGCTCTTAATTAAGGAATTCAATTTGAACCGTGAAAATTGATTTTACCGAAGGGTCCCGCAAAGCGATCGGATAAACAAGGTGACATATTCGTGTGATCATCGTAATTACTTTTGTTCTGAGAGCCTGTAATAAAATTTGTCCTCGTCATGGAAAATACTCCGGCCCTGCACTCAGGTTGTCTCAGTGCCTTCTGAGGGCTCGGGGGGGGGTTGAGTCTGTGGCAGAGTGGCAGCTGCGCTTCTTCTTTATTTATAAAGCAAAGATACATTTATGTTGCTGGTAAAGTCTTTATTTGTGACAAGTGTATGACAAGCGAGGCACAAAGAGGAAAGTGGAGCTGTGCAATGCCCTTGAGGGGATTCAGACGACAGATTTCCTCACAACTGGAGCGGAGCACTGAGGGCAGCACTATCACCTGATGCAAGCCGACAGCTGGCAGTAACACCGCATGCAGATATCAGACAGGTGGGTACTTTCTACCTGACAAGCAATTAGAAGAACAGGAAAAAGCAACATGTAAATGTTACCTTCTGTGTTGCGCGTTTAAAGGAGTTAAGTAGTTACACAAGTGACGAAAACAAGTCGTGTGTCTGAATGTGCTCTCAACTAAAGCAACTGTTCAACTGTTTTGGGTTTTTTTTTTTGTAAAATCTAGTCAGTTAACCAGATTTTTTTTGCCAAACAGTTCAATCTAAGTTGTTAAGATGAAAACAATCCCAGTGGATGTTTCAGAAGTCCACACTTCACACTGATAATCTTATATTTATATTCAGCATTTTCCCTCACTTGCTTTGAAAACAACAGCACTTTAGGCAGTTTGCATCCAATTTAGTCATGCTGTGGACAGAAATACAACTTTACTGATGATGAAAATAATATCTACCAGGATAGAGAATCTACAGCAATGATTAAAGGTGCGCTAACATTTTAGAAACGCTTCAGCCATGCTAATGGATCTGCAACACTGTGCATTAGAGCAGCTTTAAGCAAAACGCTAATGTTGTCAAGCGAACGACAACCTCTGCCCTTAGACCCTCGATTCATGTGAAGAAAAACATACTGAGAAAAAAAACCCTTTTTTAACAGGGTGAATAAAGATGGAGGAAACCTCAGGAAGAGCCATTCCCTGTTCCGGGATAGGCAGACATGCAATAGATGGTGCATGTACAGAACAGAACAACAAAATCACAGTTCACAAGTTGAATATCACAGAATATCTAATGACGTTTATGTAATATATATATATATATATATATATATATATATATAGTGTGTGGATCCAGGAGGACGACTGAGCATGCTCGGGCCTCATGACCTCCTCTCGACTGTGGTGACCCGGAGGAGGGCGGGCCACGCCAGGAGAAAACGTCAGGACTCAGGCTAGACAGCAATCTGATATTCCAACAATTACAGGCGCCTCTATTTGTTTACATTATTATGATTGACAAAGGCAGGAGTGTAACACCATATGTTGCCGCTACTTCATTGGAAGCATGCGTACATAATGTTGCATGGATTTTGGGTACGCGGTGTGAGATGGCAACTCAGGACGATCCTCTGACTTCAGATGTAACAATGACTTGATGGTGGCTTTAGATATCAGCCTGAGACTTGGCCGCACATGCCAACTTTCAGAAATCTCATTTCAATCATTTACCACAGTGACAGCTGAACATCCTTTTCCAGGCCAATATTGATCAAATCTTGATTCATCTATACGTGATACTGTTTCCAGCTGTCTATGTACAGACCGAAGCCCCTGTGACTGATGACTACAGCGCGTGGAGCGTGAGACTGGGTGGTTTCCTCGGCAAACTCTCAGCCGATGCTTGATTGAAATCTGCCAACTCTCCTGTCAGCCAGTCGCTCCAAGGTCACGGGCTGCCGCCGGTAACTAAATCCGGTGTGTGAGGAGGACAAACGCTCGGCTCGTCCATTAACGGCGCTGCGTCTCGTAATCTGATCGAGTCACAACTTAACATGTCAAGACAAATTGGCGTCTCACTCATCCTCGGCCCGCTGCCACGCGTCTCCGCGACGCGCAGGTGTACCCCGCCAGAGGAACCCGAGAAGATAATGAGAAGAAACGAGGGCCGCTTTGATTCCCCCCCCCGAGCGGCGGCGGGGTTTGTGTTCATACGCCACGTTCTCCCATCTACATTCGCTCTGTGTGCGCGGCTGGTTGTCTTTCTGTGTGAACTCTGTTAGTTGGAATTTTGCTCACACGGTCTGTTGTTTTTCTTCTGCAGGGGAAAAAAAAAAGGAGAACAAGTAAAACTTTCTAAATGGTCTCGGAGAATGTTTGTGGAGAAAAGGGGCGCAGCTTTGATGGAGTGAGTGATTCATTTCGCTCTGATGATTGAGTCAACAACACAGCGCTGAGGCGCTGGCAGCCGCAGTCCTCACTGGTTGACAAAAAGCCTCTTTGAGAAAACACCGAGGCGGGGCTGAGGGACTCTGAGGCGGACTTCATGTCTGTCTTTACTGTTGGTCCTAAACACGATTTAATGCCACATGACATGACATGTGCCAATTTATGCTCCCCATAAATTTTATTTTCATGCCCAATCTGTGAAAAGTGGTTTGTGATAGTGAGAGTTGATGACAGACACTTTGAATGTCTGGGTCACGGTTGGTTCATATCTGTCAGTCTGTTGTGAGCGCAGTGGCTGACTCAGGACGTTCTGAGGGGACGGAGGGGACAATAAATAAAAAAGGTCACCAGCTGTGTGCAGTGGGGCACCCTGGAGGCCACCTCACCGCATCTCGGCCACTGGAAGAGCACCCAAGCGGGCACTTTATCACGTTTTGTCTGCACCCAAGAGGACATTGGGTTGTGTTTTTTCGAACATGGAGGGCTCAGGGTCGGGCCATTGCTCCCCCTGCAACCCCCCCTGTAATTTAATTGAATCATTGAATCCAATGACACATAAATACTCAGAGGAAAGGATGCCTCATTACTCCTAAAACACGCCGGCCTTGTTACCTCTCTCTGCATTATGTCCTCGTCTCTCCAAGCGCCCTTTGGCAGGAAGGACTCGAACATGTCCGTCCTTCTACAAGAACAAAAAGTGCAACAGATCTCCACAAAAGCTTCTGTTGCTGTTCACCATGCTTTGTTCACGCGGAGGTGAAGTGATGTTTACTGCAATTCCTGTCTTACTCTCAATCTGTATCAACAATATTTCATCTGATGTAACAAAGTGTAACTCACATCTTTATGAGGATGATACAGTCCTGCACTGCTGTGTTAAACTTATAAAACTAAAATTTCAATTCTCCATTAAGCTTTCAACAAACCGCAAGATTCTGTTTTTTGAGCTGACATCAGTGTCATGATCCTGTTTTTTCTTGTTCTCTTTGCTTCCTGTTTTATTGTGAAATTGTGCCCTCGTGTGTGGCGTCTTGCTTTTCTCTTCCTCCTGCCGGTGTTTTTCCGTTCCTTTTCCCTCACCCGGCCCCTTTTCCCGCCTCACTCACCTGCACCTGATCCCCTCGTCAATGTGTCTGTGTATAGTCTTCGTTCTCCCTCATGTCTTTTGTCAGTTCGTACTGTGATGCCACCCTTTGTTTCCCACCTGCGTCATCTCCGGTACCGTCTCCTCGTGTCTCCCTGCGGTATGTTTCAGGTTTCTGTACCCTGGTGTTTTCACTGATTTGCACTTTGCTTTTGGTTGCTCTTTGTTTCTGCCCTTTTTTGTTGCTACGTTCTTTTTTTGTCCTTGTCACTCCTCTTTTATTTTATCTGGATTTCTCAGGTTTTGCTCCTCCTATCCTGCTTCCCAGGTATTGTCTTGCGTTTGGGTCCTCGCTTTGCTTTCCAAACCTTAATTGTAACAATTTGTCTTCAATACAGCTATTCTAAGTATCTGGTTGGATCAGAGGCTCAGATTTGAATTTCATATTAGCGCGATTGTTAGCGAGCTGAGACAAAAAAAAAAAAGAAAAGGCCAACTTTCCCGGTGTTCTGTAGGAAACGGATCATTCAAGCTGTCTTTTTATCTGTCCTGGATTATAGTGAACACTTGATGAGCTGGAGACAGGCCTCTGTCTCCACTGGCTATTGGTTTCTGTTTCTTTTTCAAGCCTCGGAGGGCAACATGTCTCCACATATCAGCTCATGGACTCAAGTGACTGTATAACGCATAAAGTTCCCAGGTAAATGTTACATTTGGGGAAAACTGCTTTCAGTGTCAGTGCTCCACACACTTGGAACATCTCACAACGCCCATTTAAAGTTGATACAGCTATACTTGTAGGTCAGATTAAGACTTTGATTGCAAACTACTCTATTTGAATGCAACTGTCGGTGCCTGCCATCTATCTTTTATGCATTTTCAGTTGTGTTTTGTCGTGTTCGTTTGCTCGCAGCTCATCACTTTCAGCACACCTTCTTCCTGTTTTTCTTTGTGCTCTTTCGTCTTGCTTCTTATCTGTCGTCATCATTTTTCCAGATATAAAAGTGCCGTCAAATGAAATGCGTAATCACGGCCAAGTAGACATCGATTTGTCGAGGTCTGACAAGTTTTATGTTGACTTCTGGTGTGGTGCACTTGGAAAGCTTTGGCGTCGTGAGGTTGAAATTTAAACAAGGAAATTCCGAGCATAAGTGAGGGAAACATGGTTGCAAGTTAAGAGACTTCAGATGTGTCGAATGCTCTGCCTCTGAAGGCTCGATTAATACATGAGAATCATGTGTGCAGGCCTAATTATGGTGCACATTCAAGGTGTGTGTGTTCTCACAAATGACTCTTGATACCAAAACTTTTTTTTGAACCATCATCTGGATCACTAAACTGTCCAAATGAAACGAAGATGTCAGACTTCTCCAACAGTAGGTGCTATGGTTGTAGTCTCAGGTCTCTGGCTGCCGTGCTTTTGTTTTACTCATTTTTATTAATTCTAACGGACACGCAGCTGATCACAAATCAGACATGTGCTTTTATTTCTCCCTGTTTTAAAAAGTTAAACAACCAGTGCTTTTGAACGAAGACCCTTATTTCGGCTTGCAGGTTGGAGCCAGGTGTTGAAGGTGTAGATCATGACTTCCAGCTACACCCTGAAAGGAGTCCAGTGGAGTATCTTTGAATTTTGTTTTTTTTGTTCTCCCCAATAGCTCAGGGTCGCACGCTTCGCCCACTGCTGGCCTTGAAGGAAGCTCACCACTGTGACTGATTCAATTAAACCGAACACTGTCGGCAGTTTGCACTAAACCTGTGCCCTTGGTAGTAAATGCCAGCTAGCCTGAAAAAAATGAACCTCAAGACACAACAGAAACAGATTTTACAATCAGAGTTTAGCCGTGACCCTGCAGAGGATGAGCGGCTACAGATAGTGAACGAATGAATGTTGTGCTTTTTGCTCCACTCCATTCATCTGACAACCTTAGTTGTTAGTTTACAAATGAAGATTTTTTTTGATTATGAACATGAAGAGCTTATAAAACGTAAAAACGGTGTTGTGATGGTGTCAATTCAGCCCGTCTCCATCAAGAAAAACAAAGGAGGAGGTCAGGAGAGGAAGAATGAAGAGTGAAGAAGAATTCATAGCACGGGACTGTCAGCCAGGAGACCGTCGTCACTGTTCAGCGTGAAAGTAAAAGAGACACATAGAGACGTCACATAAAATAGCTGCACTTACATATGCAAGTTATATTTTCCTGAACCTAACCTAACCTAAACTAGAGTGTACGGTGAAGGTAGGATGCTGTCACTGTAACACTGCAGTGGCCATACAGTTCGAAGAACGGTGATGTTTGGGGAGTCACTGGTGATTCACATAGTTACTGGTTGATTTTGGCTCTGGAGACTTGTAACAACATTATTTGCTATTTTACAACCAATCAAGCAATTGACTATTGAAGAAAACAATCAGTCAATGAACATTTAATGACAGAGTTCATCAGTTTGAGTCCTTTATAAATCTCCACCCCAACCGACAACAACTGTAAAACGCTCATTGTACATTGATGCCTAAATAATGATATCTGCTGATATCACTGAATAACAGTCACAGGGGCCATTTTCCTACATTTAGCATTTCTTTTAATACTTTAAGAACATTTTTCTGATCACACTTTCACTTGAATACAATTTCCAATATAGGACTTTTACTTGAAATTAGTATTTTTACAGTGAGGTATTAGTGTTCAACCCAGTCGCCAGAATAAATGTTGGCCAAATACATTTCTGCAAAGCAAAAACTTCATTATGTTGCAACTTTAGATTTCTTTAGTTCAGGGTTTAGGATTAGGATTAGGGTAAACCCCTTGGTTAGGGTTGTGGTTATGTTTTGGTTTAAAACACCTGTTTCAGTAGCCACAAACAAGTTTTTGTTTTCATAGCCAGAAACATGGCTGGACTCCTTAAAAAAATATCCCGTCTACAGACGTCAAACACTGCGGTCCCTTCTCAAATATTCCACCCGCTACTCTTATCACTGAAAAACATGAAAAATGGTCAAAAGAAAGACTTTCAACACCCCCGCACTAACCAGTAAACGCTTTTTGCACCGACATGTAACACCTGCTGAGAGAAAAACAGGTACTTTTTTTTTTTTTTTTTTTTGTACCGCAGACAGTTTCGACCTGTCAAACACAGCTGCAACTGATTACCTTATTAATGACTGCACTGCGATAATAACAGGAGCAGAGCTGGCGCTAATGCTGTTAGCTCCAGCTGTGCCGCTCCTGCAAAGCCGAGTCAATAGACGAGATGAAAAAAGGTCACATGGATCCAACACACTCGGATATGATTTTTTTTTTTTTTTTTGAAAAAGGGGGGAAAAAAAAGGTTCGGGTGATTTATTTCAGATAGCGAAACAATGGACGGACTATTGATGCGGGGCAGAGTGTTACAGAGACCTGCGAGACGCATGCACGAAGAAAAAGCGGTCCACGTTCACGTCGTGGCTCCCTTTATGATGTGTTTGCCCGGCGCCAACAAACAAACAGCTGCAGTGTGTAGCCCGTGTTAGTCACACGGAGCGGCTAAACAAATGCGCTGATATAAAAATGCCAGTGGTTATTACTTTGAGATGCGAGCGGCGCGCGCTTTCTCTCTCTCTGTGACATTATTTGTAATATTAGAGAGGAGGAAGTTGTCCCCTGCAGTGTGGCTGAAGAATGAGAAGAGCGCTGCTGAGTAATCCGCCATCCTCCCCCAGTATCTGCTGTCCACTTCACACGATAACCTCTCTCCTGGGTGGGCAGAGAGGGGAGGGAGGGAGGGAGGGAGGGTGGAGGGAGGGTGGAGGGGTTAGTGCTTCATTATCTCTGTGTCACATGAAAGCTCATACACCAGAGCCTCAGCAGGGCCCCAGGGTGACCTGTGCTGTGTGGATTCACCCGCGAACAGATATAAGAAGGCGTGGGTTCACGAAAAAAAACACAAGTTGCCACCCTCCTAAATGTAAAAACACACCTGCACACGCGCGCACACACACACACACACACACACACACACACACACACACACACACACACACACAAACCGACATAAATTGCAACACATGTTCCAGTTGTTACGTGTCCTGTTTGTCCTCTCTCGTTTCTCCTCTTCATGTACTGTACTATCGCTCTTTCCCTCTTTCTCTCTCTCTCTCACACACACACACGTGCACATGTGCACGCCAAAGCACCGCGCCACTGACAAGATACATGATGAACGCATCCACGGTGATTTATAATAACTCACTTCAGAGCGATGCCATTGCAGAGGGAGGAAATTGAACAAACAGGCCATGTTATCTGTCACCAGATGACCCAGTTCAAGTTCAAGAAGCTGCCTGTCAAGTACAATTGACTGCACAACTGATATATTAGACCTTAATGGCAGCAGGGGGAGAAAAAAAAAAAGGAGCTCTTAACGATTGCCTTTGCTGGGCACGTGAAGGTCCCGCAGAGGGGTGGATTGCAAAAAGGAAACGAGTGATTTCCTGAAGTGGCGTCTTCCTTCCCAAAAAAGAAAAAAAAGAAAATTTCCATCCGATACAGACGCCGGTGCGGCACTTTGTGAGGGGAGCTTTTAGTGGATTAAAGGACGTCTCTTGTTGAGAGGTGGGAGATGGTTTGTCACCATCTGGCAGATGCGGGGTAACAGGAGGGATCATTTTTTTTCTGGTCATCTTCTCCTTTTAGCTCTGGTTTGATTCATGATCAGTCCAGCGCCTTGCATGGTAGTTAGCTTCCATTGATGTATGCGCTTTCTACATTTTCTATTTTTCCTGTTTCAAAAAGTAAAACTTAACAACGAGCGCTTTGAGCCCTGACCATTATTTCGGCTCCTGGGTTGGAGCCAGGTGTGGCGTGCTGTAGATCATGACTTCCAGCGACACCCTCAAAGGAACCCAGTGGAGTGTGTTTTTTTTTTTTTTTTGGAAAAATTCAGTTTCCCCCCCGACAGCTCAGGGTCGCATCCTTCGCCCACCGCTGGCCTTGAAGGGAGCTCACCACTGTGACCGATTCATTTGAACCGAACAGTGTGGGCAGTTGGCGCTGAACCTGTGTCCCTGGTAGTAGATGCCAGCTAGCCTGAATAAATGAACCTCAAGACACAACCTTGATGTTTTCTGTTACGGTCCAGTTGTAAGACAGTTTTGGACTGTTAATGTTGTGAAACAGTCACAGGTTGGTAAGATTGAAGCACAAAAACTGATTTTTGTGTATTACTTATCAAATCCTGACACTTTGGGTTGGTCACTGACCTACAGAACCGAAGCATCAGTATTTGACAGGTTGGGAATGAGACTCTTACAAACTGGTGCTTTGACCTGACCGAAAAGTCTCCGTGCTAGAACCAAACCAACCTGTGACTGTTTCACAACATTAACAGTCCAGGACTCATAATATGTCAAACGTTTTGTATCAAAAGTTTTCTTTTGAAAGTCCATTGCTTATTGTTTTAATGCCTTGCACTTGCAAAACTGATGCTACGTAGGGCATCTTTCACTGGACAGCCTGTTCTCAATCGCAACACACACCGCACGCTATTTAATCGACCGCTCTGGCGTCAGTTCTTGAATTGTCCCCCTAGTATAAAGAGCAAGAAAAGCCCGTGTCAGGTGTCATTGGATGCGTCATAAAGTCATTCCTCTATGCTGAATATGCATTATTGCTAACTTGATGTACCATATATGTGTAGCTACGGCCATTCAAGTGCAAAACTGAGGCTTTCAGATAGATAAAGTCTTGAGGCCACTGACCAAGCTGCTGTGTTTGACTGGTCGGGAGTTGTTCCTCTGTTAGTCCCACAACTGGGACATTCACATTATAGCTAGCCCCCCCTGCTTAAAAATGAACTTCTAGCTATGCTTTAGTTATGGTTTAGTAGTTTTTCTCTACACTCAGTGGTGATTACAGGACATGTGAGTCACATCATGGTTCCTTCCACTGATTTTTGACTATCTAACCTCTCTGGATACAAAGACCGCAGTTCATTTCTGCTTTTCCGAGAGACGCGTAATTATTTAACGCCGTTTTAGTGCTTTGAATCACCACATTCTAGCCTCGCAAATCAAACACAGACACACCGCTGCGTTTTCAAGAAAACAAAACTCAAGGTTTGCTTAATGCATTCCATCCAGAACCGAGAATGATTTTTGTTTACGCAACAAACATTTGTCACAATTCCTCATGCGCCGGCTGAGAGTAAAAAGCTGGCTGGAGGGACGGCAGCAGCGAGAACAAAAACACAAAGCACTGGCGTTATCTAGAAGCCGCTGAAACATATGTCGCGGCATATGGTTCAGAGAGCAGATCGGGATCTGATTTGCCCGTCAGACAGTCGAACTCACTGAAGAAGGGGGGAAAAAAAGAAAAACAGTTTGAAAAGCATCCCGGCACACGGCTGCTTTCGGGAAAACACATTAACCTTTTCGCAGGGTGGAAAGAAAGCAGCCGAAGGCACAGCTGTGAGGGCCGAGTGGCAGCGGTGGAGGCGCATTCAGATTTGTGGTGTTGCACCTCGGCCCTCCGCTGATGTGACTTCAGCGGGCCTTGTGCTTTTTTCATTTTTTAAAACATTTTTTTGAAATGTATTTTTCATTCTGACCGAACCTCATCCTACACAAGCGTCTCCACAGTGGGGGCGGTCTACAGTAGGGAGATAACATTGCAATCAATCGGTGTGGCAGGCGAATCCCCCAGGGGCCAGTTTACAGTTTCATTAGAGGAGCAGCAGAAACGCTTCACTGGGATCTGGCGGACAGCGAATCTCACACCACCAAATTATCTCCTGTTCGGCTGACAAAACATACTCTGGACTCTCGCTCACGGGCCCCGAGCTTCGGAGCGCAGCCTCGCGTCAGTCACGTCGCAGCAAAACACCGCTTTTTTTTTTAAGAGCATGACTAACAATCTGAGCACGAGGATTCACTCTCTGTGTTGGCAAAAGACCGTTTAAGGTCCAGAGTGTAAGATTTAGGGAGTGTAGGAGTATAATTCTGGCAGCGATTGTGTTTTTCATTTGTTTATAATCAGACATTTAGAACTGTTGTGTTTCCCCCCTCAGAGAACTTCCCCCGTCTTTCTCGGTCGCCTGCAGCGTAGAAGCCTGTGGATGATTTGTCGAACTTGCGGTCCAAACATTCAAATATGCAAAAACGCATTTCAGCATGTTCTGGAGGGCTTCGAGGAATGAAGTCCGCCAACATGAACCTTTACGCAGGAGCTCCGCAGAGCCCCTTTTAATGTAAAAGTGTTTATAAATCAGGTTGAACTGAAATGAACTTATTAAAACTAAAGTTACAGATTTGATCTATAAGCTACAACAAGTCTTCAGTAAAGGTTTCAGAGAGTGCTGCATGAAATTAAACAGAAAATTCCAACAAACATCGTCCGTTGGTTTATTTGGTTCATCCACGCTGAGAAGGTTTGCTCCGGTATACCTGCCAAAAGCAGACGGCCGTACACTCAACCAGATATTTTCAGGTGTGTCATGGCATCAGTATTTTTAAACGTCGCGTTTTCACATCGCAGAAGTCGCCTCATTAACACCTCGCTTGTCGACGTGTCACCTGACACCTCAGCGCGGAGATGTAACGCGGGGTCGGTTTAGGAAAACGTCGAGCTCTTTAAGATAAATCCCCCGTAATTAATAATAAACCTGCACTAACATTAGCGAACAAACGCTCGTGGAGCCGGGACTCACCGTTGATCGAGCATCTTTGTGGATGTGTGAACACGAGAGTCAGCGAGGCCGCGTCTCTACACTCCCTGACTAAAAATAAAGCGGAGATGTTAAGCCTATTTTTTTTTTTTTTTTAACATTTAAGACTTTCCAAAGTGGGATCGATAATACGCTTAAAATTTTTTTTTTTTTAAAAATGAGAAGAGCTCTCTCCGCGGTCGGCTGTCATCTCGTCCGTCGCACTTTATTCTGTAAGCTGCTGAGAGAAAATAAACAACACAAGACTGATGCTGCTGTCTGTCAGGGCGTCGGATACACACACACACACACACACACACACACACACACACACGCTGCAGGCAGATGATATCCCACTTACATTGTTTTACAGTAACGCCGCCATTATTGCAGTCATTAGTCTAAATTATTGACTCATAACGCGAGCATTTTCCACGCATCCATCGCCGGGTTTAGGGTTTAATTTATATGTAAATGCATTTGTACCCTGTGTATTATTTTGTCGGCGCATCATTCGGCGAAATGAGATGTGGGATGTTTGGTCTGCAGCGATGTTGATTACGACTCAGACGGCTGAACTCCAGAGAATAAGTCCAATTTCCTTTAAGTTGGGACCAGATTTTGTGGCGGAATGAAAGGGGGAGATTTCTTCGCCGATTTCCCGCCTCCGCTTGAGACGGAATGGGTTTGTGTGTATTTGCACAGCGTTAACCTGCGGAGAATAGGGAAAAATGGCTTTAGTCTCTGTGTGGGGAACAGAATGACAAATGTAAAAGCTCTCCTAAACATTGTATATTACCACCACTGAGCTGCACAAGTCAGCGGATAAATCAACATTCCTTTACACAGAACTGTAAAGAATCTTCCAGCTCTAAGTGTGAGAAAGAGATATTTACGTACAGTTCGAACACTCAATTATAGACCTTATTAGGCTGTTTAATATGGCATTATCCCTGGTTTGAAACATAAAGAGGCCCAAGAGGCCGCGGTCACACCGAGCCAATCATTAGCACTCTGAGATGTAACTTGTGACAGCCGTGTTGTTGCAACCAATTAAGGGTTTTGTGAGAACGTGAGATTTTCAAAACGAGGGTTTAGAATTTCCAAGACAAAGAAAAACAAAGCCGTCAGAGCCGCAACAGCTCGATAAAAGATTAAAAAAAAAGAAAAAAGAAAAAAAAAGACGACTGAAGGCCGTGAGGAGCCGTGTCTTCATCCAGACTCCATAAGGTTATTAAATTTACAAAACCGCCCACAATGCAGCCAGAATTAGATGCCATGTCCACCGAAAGTTTAATTTCTTATCAGACACAAGTACATAGTGTTCTGAGTGCGACCTTTGATCAAACTTGACTTCATCATGTTTACATTATGATGATCTCTTCTCACCTTTTGGGGTTGAATTAGAAAATACAACTAGAATAGCATCCAGTGCACATGCTGTACCTGTAGTTTTTGTACTCAGCTCATATATACCAGCCATCTTAATAAGACTGACTTTTTAATATTTTGATCAATGCTTTATTCCCTGAAAAAATTCCTGGATCTGTCTGATCAGCTAAGGGGGGTCTATTCTGGGCCGAGACCCATCCCCTGTCCAAGTCTCATGGAAATCTGTTCAGTAGTTTTTGTGTTATCATGTTTACAAACCAACAAATGGAAAACATGTGAAAACATGATGGATGTAATAAAGACTGCTGGTTTCACACACTTTTCATAATGTGAACGTGTATGAAATTCTAAAATCTCAATGCTCGTATGTTCCATCCATCATATAAAGATCGCTGGAAGAAATGAAATGCAACAATGCCGAAGGATTGCACAGAACAAAGGGGCCTGAATTATTCTGCTCTTAAATAGCGGCGGTTGTGGTCTCTGCTCTTGCATAAACAGGCAGCGCCAAGTGTTTGTTCACGACTCAGAGTCTGGTATGAATAGACTGAAGCAGGCACGGTATGTGTGCTCATTGTTAAGCGTGCCTGTGTGTGTGAAAGAGGTAGAGCTGAAAGAGAAAGACAACATTCAGGTGGAGGGAAAGCTGCCTGACATAAAGCCTAATTCAACCTCTTTATCACCAAGCCGCAGTCATCATTGGCATGTAAGCTGAATGCGACGGTAGTTTTACATGTTGGTCTTTTGGCTGCAGAAGCACCCGAGACATGTGAATATCAATGTTGTGGTAGATTTCTTTGGTTGGCCTTGGTAACAATTCAGTGACTGGTTTTGAGCAATAATGATTATTATGTATACATTATTACTATATTTTAGTAGCATATTACAGTGATGTGATAACTTTTACAGTAACATAAAATACGATACATGGCAGTCAGTAATCATCCTGAGTTAGCCTGTTGGCTGTCTTACTGAGAGTCTTTCAGTAATGTTACGTGTTAGCTTAACGCAGGCGCTAAAGGTGTCAGGACGTTAGCTACCATCTAAAAAAGTAACGCTGCTCCCAGTGAATCCAAAGCTTGTCCCGTTCTCACTATGCCAGTCACAGTTGGAGAACAGTTTATTAGCCGTTGAAGTCAAAGCCAGCCTAACCATCTCTAGCACATCATGGCCGCCGCGCAGCAACAAGCTTTGGATGCCATTTTCGAGCTTCATGTCACCGGCTTCCATATAAAATATCTTGTAGCTGGTTGCTCTGACACCGCTAGTCTCAATACCATCATTTATGTGTTGCAGTCTTTTAGCTGGCTTGCTAACTTTAGCCATAAGTGAACCTACAATCAAAATCACCCTTTAGAGTTGGAAGACCATTAGGATGGAACTTCTAAATGCTCATTTGCAGCTACCAGCTTCTAAGCTAGCGTTAGCTGCTGAGGGCCACTTTAAAAAAAAGGAAAGACAAAAAGACGCCCCCCCCCTTCACAACAACACTGTTGTTCGAATTGTCTGCCTCCTTAAGTGGTTGCTAGTTTGTGCGTTAGTGTTGCTAATGCCAGCTAATGCTAATATCCCTGATGTTAGCTAGAAAATTTCCAATAAGCTGAATTGAGTGATTTTCAAAATCTGTGATATCGCAAGTGGGGCCAGCTGTTAGGGCAACGACCAAGACTGTTGATTGCTGTCACGGTCACAGATACCATGTGATGTCAACACTGTTACTCTATTGGCTCATGAACCTTGTTCGAAGACAGAACAAGGCGTCAGAATTCTAACACCGAGATAAACAAAACAATCATTTTGGACCCGACAAAGCGTATAATCATGTATGAATTCACAACCATAATCATATTTTACACCCAACGCTGATCATTAAACCTCTGTAGCATCAAACAGCAGCAGTGAAGGATTTTCTCTTTCTTCCATCTCTCTGCAGCTCACAGTGGAGCTCAGTGCCGCAGCAGCAGGTGCACATGTGCACTGAAGGGTGCACACGCAGAATAATTGAAGGGCTACACGGAAGTTTTTTTTTCCCAGAAATGTGACGGGGGATTATTGATACGCACTGTCAGTGATTCACCATTAAGGAAAGCCTCTCTCACAGCGAGCTACCACTGCACGGCCACTCCAGAGTAGCCCGCTGGCAGCCGACCAACCCCGGCAGTCTGTCTGTAATCTGCACTGACTCTGCGGCTGCACCTTCACTCCACTTTGAACTCAAACACTCCGGAGAACGTCTTAATGCAAAAGTTGTGCGTGTTAGAGTTCTGCTAATGTGTTCTTAAAGACCTTTTCTGACAGACTGCGGTGTGTAGAACGGCTCACATGACGACCGAATGTCACCTCGAGGATCCCTTCCGAATGTCGGCATAATAAAACACAAACAGTGGCTCCAAAGAACTTCGGGTACATAAAAATAAAAGATGGGAATCATATCAGCGAGACTATGCGCAAATTGACGTGATAAATACGAAGCAATAAGTGTAAACTCCATTAAATAATAATAGTAAAAAAATAATCGGAGACAATAAAAGGTGGAGAGAAAAAAAGGAAAAAGAAAAAATCCAATATCTTTAAATGTGGCAATTTTACAGCTAAAAGTTGGAGTGATAAGCAGAAGTAAACATCCAAACCTCTGAAAGAACAGTGACTATAATGGGACGCTCCAACTAAATAACTGCCCTTTAAACGAATCATTACTTTCCCAAAGAAAAAGAAATCATTCGACAGCACAATAACACACGACCGCAGAGTCTTGGGCCCGTTCTAATTGAACCAGAGGAGTCCAGCGCACGTTATTTAACACACACATATTTCCAGTGCAATAAAAAAAAAAAAGCATGACATTCTAACCCAGACGCGTCGACATGAAGGGGGGGAGCCTTTCCCGCCGGCGGGCTCACTTATCGTCCTCCTCCCCAACCTCGCTGCCCTGCCTTTTCCCTCTGTGTCTGTGAGGCTCAATATTCAGCGCTCAAATGTAACCTTTTAGATGTCGATAAATGTTGAGGGCACAACGCGGCCGGATCAGGACGGGGAGCGCGGAGGGATAGAAGAGCTGACCTGCACTTGCCCCAAAAAGTTGTGCAGCCGCCTTCTGTTTCTGCGAGCGGCCGCACCTTCAGCCCTCGCAAAACTTGATGAACCCTTGGCGTCGCACGCCGCGGCCGATATGTAACCATATAAAGAACAAGATTAGCTGAACTTAAAAAGGTCTAAGGCTTTCGTGATCAATTCCTTATTGTTTCCCGCTCTGACGTAAAATCGATGGATGGCCCATCATGAAAGCTGTGCTACTGTAATGTCGGGGCACAACATCAGGAACATTCGATTATAGGCGACCGGGTGAAGGACCTTCAGAACGCTTCTTGAAGGACGCAGGCGTCTTTCAAGCCTTCCATCGTCTGAAAAGGATGAGAACGCTACTCGGTGTATGAGCCACGCAGCCTGATCGAAGAGGTTATTCATTTAACACTATATGTTAACTTGAACATCGGGTGAAAGATGCATTCAAAACCAGAGAGATCGTGGGAAAACAAAGCGATAACGGTGAGAACGCTGGTGACGATGACACTGCTGCTCAGTGGTTTTGCTGCCGTGTGCCAGAATGTGTTTCTTTCTGACACTTTTTTTCTTTATGGTGTTCACAGCTTTGAAAAATCTACATTTGACTTGTTCTTACTCCTGGAAATATATGCGAATTATTCTAAAAGGCCAATCCCAGTCCAGCCCAAAGTTACTTAGTACAGGCATGGTTCTGGGCTCTTTTGAAAGGTTATAAGCTGATTTTTTTTTTTCCCCCCCCCAAGCTGTCAGAAAGTCTGCTGTCTGCAAGTGCTGTCAGCGCTAATCTATAGGAGTCTGAACACACAACTGCAGATGACCTGTAACTGCCCCTATTGGCTGGAAAATACAATGGGTCCACATCATATAGCCTCACATGGTCTGCATAAACTTGCATAAGTTTTTTCTCCATGAGCTCAGGGCTTAAAATTGATACGAACTATAAAATGCTGGATTTGAAAGCCTGTAGTGCTGGCATATCTACCTAAATGAGCTGTCAATAGGGATAATGTCGTCTGCTGTGACATAAGATGTTTTTCGTTGTTGCTGTTTTGTCACGTTGTCACCATTTTTTCATGCAGTGCTGTTTTTTTTTTTTTTTTTAGGAATAGGTATGTAACTGTGATGGATCTTGTGGAAATTTGGGAGAAACTGCTCACCCAAATGTAGGCGTTGGCTTATCTGCTCACCTGTGTTTGTATTGTCTGGCAAACTAGCCAGCCAGTGGTTCAGAGGAGGTTAAGTTCTTTATGGTATTATTATGTTTCAGTGCACAGATTTCACTTTAGACTCAGTTTATTGTTAAACTGTAAAATATCCCGCCCCAGCTGCAGAAATATCTTTGTGGCAAGTGTTCGATAAGCGCTTTTGAGGCAACATTGCAAAAATTGTTTGTTTTCTGTGTATAAAAGAACATCGGTCGATATATCGATAGCGTCATTTCTTTGCTTCCTAATTCCAGTCCTGGCCCCAAAAATCAGTATCTCAGTGTGTCTCTATTGGATGCCACTCAACCTGGAAGCCGCGAGAAGAAAACAAATACTTCTTGAAAGCTGTGCATGATCAATACAAAAACATTCGCTATAAGTCTCGGAGTCGAAAAAGGAGTTGAAGACGCAGACAGCCTTTGGTTTTAATCAGGGCTCTGACAGGGTTTCTGGGGTTGGATGCAAGTCAACTCAAAGCTGCAATGTTTTCGTTTCAGTTGGCAGCAAATGACGGTTTCACCCCAACTCTGACTTTGTGCTTCGCAGTATATTTCAGCCGTATTTTCACACAGGGTGTTCCCGACCAACCACTGCCACAACCGCCCATGAAAATAAACACATAAAAGTAGCACGCTGCTTGTGATCAGCGTCCCCAGGCTGGATTCTACAATTAGGGTGTTAGACTTCCCAGGTAAGTGGATGACATTTTGAAGGCCAACCCAGAGTTCAGCTAAACCAACTTTTTTTTTCTTTTTTTTTCACACACCGGCTCAGGCAAGAAGTTACCCGACTGTGCAGGAAGTGTGACCGCACCTCAAATTGCTCTTTCCACGCTCGTTGCCTGAAAACCGCCAGCCCAGTTTATCCAGTGCCTCGACCAATCACGCCGTAATAGCTGACGGGAGTCTGGGCTTGAAAAAAGGTGCCGGCCCTGCTTTGTTCAAGGCTGGTTTGGGTTTCCTTAAACACAAAAAACAAAAGCCTCTGACAGCTTTTATCGTCCTCCACGGCTGCCGTCGCTGCCAGACGGTCCCTGACTGTCCCTGACCTGCACGGGGCTCTTGTCACATCTCCCTTGCAGCCCGGAGAAATAGAGTTTGACTCAGGCTGTTCTTGCCCCGAATCCTCCTGGGGCTGTATTAAAAAGGCATCGCAGCAATGTTGACAGGAATACATTTATCGGGATTGTGTCTCCTTTCAAGAGGCGGCTGGGGGTGGCGCTGGCTGCCACAGGTCCGCCGCGGCTGGCTGGCTGGCAGGCCATTTGATCTCCGTATCACCTGCACTGGATGGGCCCCGCACTAGGCTGGCGCTTCAGACGGAGCCTCGCATCACGGAGGAGCCGAGAGATCAGACGGGTGCCGCTTTTTATTATTTTTAATCATCGAGCACAAAGCCGCTTTTTTTGTTTTTTTTTTCTTTTTGGCAGATGAATCCGCGAGCAGCAGTTAGTGTTTCTCCTCTCCGCTTTTTTGTCAAGCTTGGCAGTAATTGCCCGGCTGTGAGGCATTTCTGAAATGTGAACGTGGAAGCTAATGACATCAGTAGCTTCGTACCTCCTGTGCTCAAAACGCTGCACTGTTCCCCAACAGCTACACGTTTTCATTTGAGAGTTCTGCATCAATTCAAATCAGTCGGCAGCGGGACATTCCACTCCTCCATGCGTCGCGTCGCAGTTCACAGCACCTGCTGTACCTCATCAACTGCGGGAACCGTTATTGTGACGGTGGAACTATCAATCTTTATTGTATTTATTTTTTTACTGCAAATGAACACTTCTACAATTCACATCTAGATCATACGCAACGTGTCAGTGCGAGTGTACGTCACATACGCGATTTAAAACTTTCCCGGTGGAGGAAACTGCGGCTGTGACCCTGTTGTACTCGCCCCCCAGCATCGATCCGACAGCGTCACATCCTGCGCGTCTTGGTAACGACATAAATCCACCGTCGGTCAGCCCTTACACGTTACATAAGTAGAAGCTGTAAGGCACGTCGCCCCGTCAGCGAACACCCACAAGCCGGCCAAACGTCTGGCAACATTTCGTGGTGTGATGATGGGAAACCTTCCACGGCGCTGATGGCGAGGAGTCCCTGAGCTGCTGTGAATAAACAAGTGTTTGCGTGACTGAGCACAGGAGTCAGGAATTGACTGCCTGCGTGCTTTTGAAGGGTTTTTTTTTTTTCCAAGAGGCCTAAAGGTGCAGTCTGAGTCTGAGTCAGGAGAACTGAACAGCAATTTCAGTTTTCATTTCTGACCTCCAGTCAGTTTCCAGTAAAATAGCAGGAGTGGATGGAAACGCTGCTTCAACTTGCTGCTTTAATCAGACAGTTCACAGTGGATACAGACGGTTGACATAAAAAATAATCTTAATAAATAAGCATAAAAAAACTCTACCCCACTGATTTCTGTGAAAACCATGTGAATCATGGGCCACGGTCTTATGGTTTATATAACCTGTAATTTCCGGAGTTATGTCTTGTATCAACATAATGAAAGAAAAAAATGGTATTTGGAAAGTTGCTGATATTGAATGTATGAGCTGACTGTTATGTGACAGACCTCATTTGTTTTTGGTTACTTCAAAGTGAGAAAACCTCCAAATTACCAAGTAGGACCATTAGTTTTACGGGGGAAAAAGTATTAAGAGTCAGAGGATCAGTGTCTCTATTTATTTTTGAATGAATCCATCCAGTAGTTGTTATTATTATTATTATTATTATTATTATTATTATTATTATTATTATTATTCAGTCTGAGGAAAGTGGCAGACAGCCCAAGCAACCACAGCTCAGTCGTCTGGACAAAATGTTGGCAGTTCATATCTCTGCAGACAGCTAATACTTGCACTCATGTATCTGTATTGCAGATGTCATTCGTAGCCTTCCGTATTGACATTTCTTCAATACACGTCATATAACCTGTACATTGCATGTTTATAACCAGGCTGTCATAGTCCACAGTCAGGTTTGTTTTAATCCATTTCAAGCCAAAACAAGATCTTTTCCTGATCCTAACTAGCAAAACTTAAGCACAGTGTTACATGAAAACTACAAAAACTGGCAGTTGGGTTGCTGACCGACAGGCTTTGAGATCCCTGGAGCTGTGTGATAGCACTGCTGCTGAAAAACCAGTTTACTCCTGCGATATCTAAAAGAAATTAGGTTCCCTTAGATTTCTGACCACCAAGGAGCCGCTACCAGGGTGGTGTTAAACATTCCTGTATAACAGGGGCTGTTTTGGATAATGAATCATCAAAACGGGTGAATGTTGGCAGTGAACGGGAGACGACACCATAGGCCATAATTCCTGCTTTTTTTTTTTCTTTTTTTTCCCCCCAGCCAGCTTTGCTGTCTGCCACTTCGAGTTCGACTGTCAACTGGTGTCATCCACACAAACACAACTACAGCAAACACAGCGGGGTTCGAGTAAACAGCTTAGAAACAAGCTGGTTAAGATGCAGCGTGTGTGGCATTGCCTAGATAATGTGATTTCAGAGTGAATTTTTGCCATTAGGAGCTCGGTGGCTCCGTATGGGGTTTTGTCATTGGGGTTTACCTTAAAGGCCCGGCAGCGTTATGCAAACAAGGTTAGGATGAGATCTGACTCCGACACCTCTTCTGACAGCAAAGTCATTACTAGGAGATTATGAATCAAACATTTAGTCCACAGTCAGGTTTATGAGATGGATTGGTGAGGGCTCCCGGGCTCTTTTGCATTTAAATAACCTCTCGTGGCCCACTCAAACACTCCGCTTTATTAACGCTCGCCCAGACTAATGATGTAGAACGCCCTATTAATTGCTGAAAATGCCAGCTCCTGATCCCTGTGTCGCTCTCCCTTCCAACCTTCGCCTTTCGCGAGTGAGAGATATATCTGTTGACATCGTGATCAAAGCTGAGCGCCCAAATCACGACTTCGGTGTGAGTCAGCGCGGAAGGTTCTGCTCTGAAGGATCAAGGGTCTTTATGGGGAGAGGAGGCAGCTGAATCTAAAGCGGTGAGTGCGCCGCAACCTGAGTTCCCTCTCTCGTGTTCTCCTCAGTGTTTGGTTTTGAATGAAACATCCAAACACAATGCGAGATCCTATAAAAATGTATTGATCCCTGTGGGGGCATTAGGCTGCTACGGTGGCAGGAGTGATGGTATATTCAGCACGAAGACAGACTACTGGAACATGAACACGTATATACACAGTAAATGTAATGCAAAGTAATATAACAACACCAGCAGTTTGGTTCTAAATATAATGATTTTATATTTCCACCCTGCAGTCATTTATTCTCTCTCTCTCTCTCTCTCTCTCTCTCTCTCTCTCTCTCTCTCTCTCTGTCTCTGTCTTACAGAAGCAGAAACTATTCACGGAGCCCCAGAGAGGTCAAAATCAAATACATTAAACAATAATTCAGTACAGGTATGGATCATTTTGAAAATATGATGAAATTATGTATAAATAAATAAATATTTCAAATTAAAATTTTAAATGCCATTTTCACGTGCATTTTTGTACATTGTACATTTTTCCCCCAATTTTTCAGTCACCTCCACCTCACATTTCAGCTAATCACTACCTCTCATAGGCAACAACTTTAGCCTGTTAGCTCCTAATAGCTAGAGCAACAACAATACTTAAGTAATACTGAATCAACCAACAAGAGACTGGTATGGTAAAGTAAACATAGTACACATATACACTATCAAACCTGTCTGTGGCTTTGTCGGGCCATGCTATGCTGCACATGCTAGCCAGCTAGCTAGGCAGGATTGTGGTCCCGGATTATTACTCCGTCAAACTGAAGGGCTAGTGATAAAGCTCGCTTTTTGATTCAGAGTTAACACTACAACTTCGATTTTAGATTTTTTTTTTTTTCAGAGAAAGATACACAACTTTCTCTGCAAGCTAGTCGGCTAACTACCTGGAAGCTAGCTATCTGGCAGCCGGTGATTCTACAAGATAGCAGGCAGTATGTGATAGGCTCAGAAGGTAAAAGGGGTGGTGACATGAAGTGTCATTAAATAAATTAAAAAGAAATTCTAAAGTATTTTTTTACTATTATTATATTTTGTTTTCAGACAGAACTGACTATAGACCAACTAACAAGCAAACATACCCCCATAAAAATGGTTAAAAAAAAAAAAAAAGAAATAATTACTTTAAAGAGTTAAAATTTTCTATATTCATGTGATCATACATTTTTTTTCACAGTTTAGTAAAAGATTTTAGCTATTCATAATATCTTATTTAATCTATCTAATGTCGTCCACTTTGGGCCTCCATACAACTAAATTTAAAACTGTCCCGAACCAAATCAGATACTATGGGAAGCTGTGACCTGGTCGAATATTTGAAATCAATAGGGAGGGAAAGACGTTGCCGAGGTGCCGTATGATCTCATGCTGCATCCTAATCAATATAACATCCTCGTTAGCCGGACAAATTATCCCTGCTCTCGGCGTACGGCTCGCTGTGTCCTCCTCCCGGGTTGCCTCTGCCTCTCTCCTCAGCCAAGCTCGTTTCTAATCACACCTAAAGGGAGGAATTTTGATCGAGATTAATTGCATCCCATGAAACCCCGGCTCCCGCCTGCCAGTTTGGGCCCTTGCCACCCAGCCGGCCCCTGAGAGTATCAGTTTAACCCGGGTAAAACACCGAGACGGCTGCCAGGGAGGGAGGAAGCGAGCACAGACTGGTGTGACAGTAATGCAGCATGGGGAGTAACACTGATGGATTTGGAATTTGAGTGAACTTGTGTGTGTGTGTGTGTGTGTGTGTGTGTGTGTGTGTGTGTGTGCCCGTGCTCTTCTCCCTCGCTTCTTCATACACTACGCCTCAATGGCTGCCGGATCCGACAGGCCGGCTTCCCAGGATTCCCTTGCGGCTGACCTCTTGAGGTTGGAGGGTCTTGTTGCCATGTGAACTGCACAGAGAAGGATGCACCACAACAGGCAACCGTCTCCCGTCAGAGCAGCGAGGGCGCAGTCGCACCTGCTGTTCATTTACTTATAAAGTCCGGACCACGAAAGTTCACTGTGGTGCGTTTGCTTCCTTCCCGTTTCATTCGGTTTGACGCCGATCAATTAGAAGCCAAGAGGAGCTCCTAAACCACACGACTCCGGCTCATTTGTTGGACACTCTCGGTCGGGCAGATGGGCTGTATTTTAATGAAATAAACTCCACATTCATTCTGAGATTTGCATATTGTGTCACTTTCAGAATGGAGGCGCTGAGAGGCCGAGGAGTAGGACTTTTTTTTTGTTTGTTTTTTTTGTACGACTGATCCGATTTCTGATTCAGATATTGCATTGCTTTTCTTCTGGCCACTGCTGAGTGATGATTCGCTGCCAAGACACAAAATCCTGACAGAGACGAGCTAATTAACTCCTGAAGTGGAAGGAAACTCGATTCAGCGATTCAAGGTTTTTGCTGCGCTTTTGTGAAGCCGTACTTGAGTTTTGCATCTTTGTGGCTGGCACTTTTTCCTTTTGAATGTCTCTGTTTTCATTCGGGCTCGTTGCTTTTTTATTCATTTATTTTCTCTTGTTTTTTTTATGTGTATGGGTGTGTGTGTGTGGTTCATTTGGATGTATTTTTTTTTTCTCTTCTTCTTGTTAAAACCCACTCACTTTCATGCTGCGGGATCTCTCGCGAATTGAATCACAGGCCTCGGGGCTGCCATGTGACTCCAGAGTGAAGGATCTGAGCCACAGTTGTGTCTCTGGGCACTGCGGATTGATTAATCTGTAACAAATTAAAAATGCAAATGCTGTTTTTTCCGTTCCAAACGCTCGTTTACTCCGCAGCGTAGAATCAGAGCGATAACATACCTCTGCAGGATTCCACGTGTCTAATTACACTCTACTGGATCCAGTCCAGTTATCTTGTTGGCGTCCGTAGTTCTGTTTGTTGTCCCTTGTTTGGTTATTATGTTTCCCAGTTGTAAGCAGTTTCCCAGGTAGCTCAGTGAGCTCCTGAGTCCGAGTTTCCTGTCCATCTTTATTGGGCTGTCACAAAAAGCACAAAGGACACAAATTTAGATCCATCGTGTTCATCCATCCTCATGAGGAAGGACAGATGTGGCGCTGTACAGAAATGATGGCGCATGTTTCACAGTTCTCAGCCATTTAACTCATCTGCGTCAGGTGATTTATGTCGCTGCACCCGACGGACTCGCCCCACCCTGGTTAGATATGTAGACAAAAACGTGATAAAGTGCCCTTCCATTCGACAAAATGTGGTGAAGTGCCCTCTCTTCACTATGAATACTGTATATCCTGACTTTCTGTGCCCTGGTGGTGCCCTTTTCTTTTTTTTTGGCCCTGCACCTCATACATCCTGAGTCCGCCGCTGCTGCGTTCTGAATATGATCACAAGAAGAGACAGGCAGCGACGCTCCTGCTCCTGTCAGTTCAGGGACAGATGTCACACTTGTACTGCACGCCACCTAGCAATGTCCAATATTTAAGCTCATTTCAGCTCAGATTTTGGTCTCCACCATCTCCAGGGATACAATATCTACTGGCTTTATGCTCAGCGCTAACTGTACTGTACACATACTGTAGCGTGACAGTTAGTAGTCCTGTGTGTGTTTTTGATCCTTTTATCCCTTTACATTTGTGTTTTGCATGTGTAGTATAAACCACTGGACGTCTACATTTCCTGAAGTCAAATCAACATGGCATCCATCCATCCATCATTTCCTCTGTTATTCCGAGTTTATTTGTTTCCTCATTATCCCACTTTATCTATTTCATTATCACGGAATAAGACATGTTGTTTTCCCGGGATGAGATTCATGAAGGTGGACCGTGCCGCGGACATTCCCACTCTTCTGTGGGGTGGGTTTTGGGAGCTTCAAAGCAAACCCCATGAACCTTTTATGAGTGATTTTACATGAATACTGCTCCTCATAGGTGATCCTTAATCTGACATTTTCACCTTCAATCACTTGCCACACTTGTTAAGACACAACACACGCTGGCATGGCACTGCTGATCTCACAAACATTATCCTGCGATATTTGATCCATATAAGTGCAGGATACTTTCACAGTCAATCATTTCCTGAGATTTAGAAACGCTGTGCCTCGCCAAGACAGGCTTAACCCAATACTCCTTTTCCATTTGATGTAAGGCATTAAAAAGCAAACAAATTATCGTTGTTGCCATCGCTCGGAGTCTCCATCGTTGATCAGTATTGTAATAAGTAAAAGTAGCAGACTCATATAAATATACCTTCTTTGCCTCTTTGAGCCAGCGTACCACAGCTTTGCTTGTTTGGCCTCAAACATATAATTTACCAAATTGTAGCGTTCTGTTGATTGAGTATCGATATGAAACAACGCCAGGTGAAAACAAACTCGGTCTTGCCTTTAATTCACTGCATTTTGGGGCTATTGGATGTGATTGGTTAGACAAACGGCCTCCCTCCTAATAAACCACAGCCCCCTTCGCACGGAGCTAAAACTAAAAACCAAACTAAAGTAGGAAGCACTGCAGAGTTCTGATAGCGACAGCTCTGAAGCGACTTGCCTAAAAAAAAACAAAAACAAACGAACACCAGCCGAAATAGACTAGGCTGAACCCTGACTGACGCTTACAAACATGTTCTCCCACGGGAATGAGATAAGGGGGACGCGGCGGGAAACTAATATGAGATATATCCCCGCTCAGATTGTCGTACGTGTCTCAGTTACTTGTCACAGTCTTTCACGACCTCTGACCGGCATAATCTTTTAATATCTGAAGATGTGTCTGCTGTAGGCGAAGCTGGAGGGGGAGGGGGTCAGTCCCAGCCGCCATCGGGAGAATGCGAGACGGCGGAGGCACGGTTCCTTCCCGCAGCCTTATCGTCGGCCTCATTTCACCCGCGGAAAATGAAAACCCGAGCACGCGGCTGTACATAAAATGGCGCCAGCAGTCCAGCCTTAAAGTAAAAAAAAAAAATAGATATCTTAATTTTGTTATTTTCTTTCATTAAACTACAAAAGCGCTCCAGAAAGTATGAAGTCATTTGCATTTAAAGTGTCCTGACTTCAAAAAAAATAAATAAAAAAAATCCCCACTGGGCTTTTATTTTGGTGGCAGACTAGGTAGACAATATCTCCCTCTCTCCCTCTCTCCCTCTCTCCCTCTCTCCGACTCTCCCGTCTCACGCAGAGATGAATGAAGCTGCCCATCCGGAAATCCAGACTGCCTCTCAAGAGTGTGCACATGTTTCTGTCAAAGCTCCGGCGCGGGGCGGCGAGGAGACGGCCAGGTGTCTCGTAGCGGGAGGGGGCTCCTTCTCGTTCTGAGCTCTGTTCGTGTCTAGCATGGGAGGGAAACAGCCGGCCAGTGTGTCTGGAACAATGAGAGGGAGGGTTCACCGACACATCACAGCCGAGTGGGTCCCATTCAGGCAGTCAGGGGCCTTCCTCGTTGACTGCTGGCCCCGTTTCCCCAGGATGCCCTTCTTCTGTTTGATTACAAGTTGGATTTTAGTTCATTTTTGTTGCTGTCGTCAGTTGTCCGACTGTCTTGGCACCAGAGAGGGGAGTCACATCGACTTTCACATTCCCGCCTGCCGAGCGTCCGACACACATTCTCCCGCTGCGTTTAACCCGCAGTTTCAAGGCCGTGGTACGGTCGCCGGAGCAGATCGCAGACGTCTTTGACAATGCTCATGTTTTCCACGTGTTTCAGCAGCGTCCCAGAGGTGGTTGAAACATGTTGATCTATGCTAAGTAACACTAGCAGTTTGTTGTGGGATAAAAAGAAAACTGGATGCATTTGGTTACAGTAACAAGTCAGGAAGGATGGCTATGAAGCGACTGATTTGAGGACGTTGGGATTTTATCATCGGTCGTGCACAGTGAGAGTGACAGCTTAGGAGCATCTGGGAAGACATCAACAGTTTACATAAGTATAAAGTACAGTTTAGTCCCTATTGATTTTTTTTTTTTTTCAAATCAATATTTTCTCTGTCAGGAGAATGCTGAATGCATTAGTAGGTAGAAACTGCGAGGTGAAGGATTTGACCCGACTTGATTGAGAGCAGTGAGACCGAGCCTGAGATGTAGGTCTCAGGCCAAGAAACCAAAACAACGAGCTAAAAGAATGCAAAAAGACTGCACAGTCGGGAGGTCATTCTGTGGATTCAATGTGTGATATTGAAGTGAAGCTTTATTTTGTACTCATTCATGTTAATACAACTCTCTCAGCTGACCTGAGACAGAGGCGGCAGCAGCCAGAGCAGACGCGGCCGGAACTATCGCCTCTGCTGTTTTTTTTTCCTTTCTCTCCTGCGCACTGCTGATGCAGATGGAAAAAAAAAAAAAAAAAAGATTATTCAAGGAGCAAAGGCTCAGGAGGATTTCAGCCGAGCCACAGTGGGAGAGGAGGAGCACTTTTCATTCTTTAGCATAGGGACGCCATCGGTCGAGGGCAGTTTCACAATGTCTGCGATGTGCTGTTGTCTGCTGTTTGATCCTCTTCAGTTTGCAGCGCGAAGACTTAAAGTTCAGAGTGAGAGTGTCCTCGTCCCTCTTTTAACACGGACGGGTCAAATCCAAATCACTGACGGCAGTCGGGGCTGAACTCGAACCGCAAGAGATTTATTTTTGACATTCACAGCGGATGGAGTGTCCGCGGCCCCGAGGTCACGTCGACTGAGATGGAAATTTGTTCACGACAAGCGTAGCACTGTCCCATTGAACCCGGCCGAGATTTGTTATTAAGACGATATTCACACTTCTGGGAGAGAAAGCCCCCCCCACCACCACCACCAGCCCTCCATCGGTTATTTAGATTTAATCCTCCCTTGTGCTTACTCTCCACTTCGCATGGCTGACCCAGGCATCAGCAGAAAAAGCGCATTTTATTAGTTGCCAGGAAATCATTCACCTATATAATTACGAATCGACAAGAGGCAATTTGTACAGTATCTGATTGCAGGTGAAAGACGCACAGGAATCAATATCCCCCATCCATCGTTTCGTGTGGAATTAAGGTCTCTGTTCTTTGTCTCGCCTCAGACACCCATACGCTCCCGTCTGTTCTCTCATCACACATTTCTTTTTCACTCTATATTTGGTTATTTTTTTTCTGTCCTGTTTTCAATTCATTCCTCTTGTTCATCTGATTCTGAGTCTGCCCCCACTCTGTATTACATTCCCTCAACGCAAAATCAATCACATTTCCTCAGCCACGGATTTTTGGATGGCTAACTGAAGGAAATATGGTGAGATACGATTTAAAAAAACAAAAACAAAACAAAACAAAAAAAAACATAGAGCTGGCAGCAGCTTCTTTTTCTTTCATTGCGTAGTCACAGCTGTACGTGATGCTGGACGAGCAGCAGGCGTTTTGCTTTTGCAGTTCAATAACATTCACTGGAGTTACTTTCTTCACTGTGTCACGCTCCGCCTGTTAGCTTTTTCCAGAGCTTTACACCTCTTAAGTTGTCATGGGTATAGATCTGTTGATATGGATGCTCACTGACCGTTACGACTTCCTCCGTAACACCTCCAGGACCCCCCTCGAGAGCCCACTGCACCCTCCAAAGTGATGGTCATGTAACAGACAAAGACAGCAAAGGAGCGTTGGTAGACTCTTCTTTCTGAAGCTTTCTTGCTAGCAGAGCTACATGAAACCTTACACTGTTTCAGAACCATTATTGATGTTCTATCACAGAATGTATTTCTCACACACTTAAATGTGTGCGGTGTCCAGCCAAACACTAGCAGGAGGAAAAAAGTACAACTTTTTGACAATGCTTTGTAAGCTAAAAGACAGCTAACGTTGCAGCTAGCCCAAGCAATTTCTGCCACCATGGGTCTCTCGACTTAAAACACTGAAAAAGGCAGAGTTTGAGGATGACGTTAAGGTGCCTGGGGGTCAATTTTAATAAACCAACCCCCATTGCTGATGAAAATTAAAGTGAATAATCATTGTAAGCATTAGCATAGCTAGCTAGCTCATCAGATTTATTCGTCTCTTAGACGTGTTCCCCGTGTTTTCTTGAAAGTAACTCACAGGGCTAAAAGGGATAGGATGCCACTGAGAGGTGACCAAATGAAATGTACCATAACCCTAACCCTTGATTAAATTATAGCTTTATCTGCATTTAAATATTATTGGAAACATTTGAGAAAATGCAGGCACACAACAAAATATACGACATAGGCCTGTGCCTAAACCTAACCAAACCACGACCAACAATCTAGGATTAAAGATACATTAGTAAGCTTTACTTTGAAAGTGTAATCGGACATTTTATATTATGTATTATTGGAAACTTGACCATGGATCCTTTAGTTTGAAAGGCTAACTTATTATTGATAATTTGATATGTACAAAACGGGCCCTAGAGGTGTAGGAGCATCATATTTCTAAGCTGCCATATTTGACGAGTCGTAAGTGAGAACGTGCTGGTCTCGTCTTTTTCAGACATTCTAGTGGAGAAAACAAACAACAGATATCACAGCGTTAACAATAACATCATCGAATACAGAGCCAATGATCCCAAAGACCACACACAATTAAACTGTCTTTTGGTCACAATTACGTAATGAAACAAAAGTTAAGATTTGTGATATGATATGTTGTGAACAAAGCAAAGGGTGGGCACAGTGGTAAAGGTAAAACATGCTAAATTGCCGTCTTTGGAGCTCTTACAGTGGACAAGATGTGAAGACGTGTCCTCCCAACATGACATTTTGCACACTGGTGCCCGTTTTATTTCTCTTCACCCCGGCCCTTCAGACATCCTAAGGCCGCCACTGGGGGTTAGGTAACACTGCTGTCACTTGTCTCCCATTGTGAAGAAGGGATGTGGCATTTTGATGAAGAGCATGTCTGAAACTGTACACAGTGTCGTGGAGCAGAGGAGCATGCTGCAAGTGTGTTCAGTCCCACAGGGCAGAGGAGAATATTGCTGCTACTGAACTTGGCCACCTCGTACTGTACGTGTGATCGTGTTGAATTGTACTCGGTGCAGAGCTGTTTTGGGGAATTGGGACCCTTTAAAAAAAAAAGCTCTTTTAAAAACAATGGACACAATAAGATTTTCCTCTGTGAAGAAAAGATAAAGAAAACTGCACTTTCGATCTTTTACTAAAGGAGGATACAGCGTCGTCCAGGCCTGTGAGTTACACTCCATTTATTGTAAAAACTTTGCATTAATGTGAGACTTTTAGAAACACTAGTTACGGCGCTCTTCAGAGGAAGAGAAGCAGGATACTTTAAATAAACAGATTACAGGAAATAAACTACTGTATGGTTTACATTTCCCCAGGCGGTTCGCAGGATACGCAATCAGATCGCAAAGCTTGCTTAAAATTACTTTCTTCTTCATGTGGGCGTCAGGTGATTGATACCGGGCGGAGGGGAACATTATGCAGCGCTGATATGAAAACACTGGAGCGAAATAAGGATAAAACAAACTTTCCGCTTGTTTACCGTGATGGATCGTCTCGTTCTGTTAAGAGCTGAATCACTGTGTGAACGGCAGCAAATGGCTTCTTTTAAAGGGGGAAACAAGCGCTAATGAAGACGCCTGTATTAACCTGGGAGCAACTACTTTGTCTCGGCTGATTATTTATCGATCTGATCTCATAATCTCAAAGATTATGGACACGTTTTCCTTTCCGAACACCAACAAGATCCATGTGAACACTTCGGATGACTCACTCGTTCCTCGCGTTTTCGTCTGTCTGCGCTCCCTCCCTTTTTTTTCCTTTTTCTTTTTCTTTTTTTTTGCAAGTTTAATAAAGCCGAATGTTGTTTTTGCTAATTTGCTGACAGGAAGCGGGTCCGCAGCTGCTGCTAATCACTCAGTCAGTCGTCACGGAGGAGCAGAGGAACAGAGCAGCGGAAACAGCGGCGGCTTTTAGTCTGTCTGAGAAAACTCAGAAGGATTCTGCTCAGCATCAAAGATTAAAGATGCTAGAGGAGGGAAACAGCCGGCCACTCCCGACGCTTTTCAACGCTCATTTTTTGATTTCATTTATTTGAAGTTGAATTATGTGGGCACCAATCCACCTTTCACACACACAGCATGAGGAGAATTTGATCTTAACCTGAGTGCATCTCACCTCCTGTTGCTCATCTACATGTGCTTCATATAATCATTACATTTTTTTTGCCTATTAAAGTGTTAATTGGTGTGAACATGTGTCAGATGCAGCATATATCTATGTTTGTTATGATCCCAGTTAGTTAGGTTCTCTTGTTTCCTGTTTTATTTTGAAATTGTGCCCTCATGTGTGGTATCTTGCTTTTCTGTTCCTCCTGCCAGTGTTTTTCCGTTCTTTGTCCCGCCTCTCGCACCTGTACCTGATCACCTCATTAGTGTGTGTGTGTGTGTGTGTGTGTGTGTGTGTGTGTGTGTGTGTGTGTGTGTGTGTGTGTGGTCTTTGCTCTCCCTGATGTCTTTGCCAGTTCTGTCTTCCCCACCAGAGTCTCCACGTTGGTATGTTTCCGATTTCTGTTCCTTGACTTTTCATTTCCCTTTGTTTGTTCTTTCTTTGAGCTCTCTTGATGAAACTTTTTGGTTTGCCTGCACTCGCACTTGGTTTTTGTGTGAGTGTGTGTGTATCAGCTTTTGTTTGATAAAGCTCGCCCTCAGGTTCTTAATCTTGCGTCATGTCAGTTGTCTGCAGTCGGGTCCCCAGCTTGTTTGCCATATTATCACAACATTGCAATGAACAGTAAACGGTATTTTTCGTCTGTTTGCCCCCAACAGTTCAACCATTTGAGAGACTTTTGTGTGGCTTTCTTGCTGAGAGCTAAGATGAGACAGTTGATATGATATTGATGAGAAAGAGAAAACAATGTGTTGCTGTGTTCAACAAAGTTTACAATTTGCTTTTTGTTCCTCCATATTTTGGTGTGAGGCCCCCCCATGTTAGAACTCCACCTTTGTATGTGTTACATAAGTTTTTCTTCATCCCGGAGGTGGAGGTATGAATGTTCTGGGGTCGAGGCAGCAGTCTGAGGAGGAATTCTCAAAACCTCTGCAAATATATAACCCATATCTATGCATTAATACACCTGATGGAAGGTGAGAAAATATGCTGTTTTGTAGGCCGGGTGACCCAAACCTTTAAATAAATATGAAATGTGCATCATTTCTAATCCGGGAAAGAAAAATAACACATTATAAAATCGCCATGTTTGTTTGAAACAAGCCAGACCTCACATTCAGTCTATAAACAAGCACTGTCAGTCAGAACGCACACATCTTTTTAGCCATTAGCTTCATGTTCCTGTTGCAAAGATATCACTGACTTCATGTGTGCGCAAAAACAGTGTAAATACATAGAATGAATATGTGTTTTTTCTTTTTTTTACTGGAGCTGTGCCGACGATAAGAGCCGCGGCTCTACCTGTCACGGCTCGGCGCCGATACCGATGAAGGTGACTGAGGATGACAGGCGGCCAAATGCCTTCTCACCTGCAGCTGATTCCCGAACGCAAACGCCCCGGTTTAGACAAATGAGACTGGGACGCGGCAATTACGTCGCGGCTGACCTTCAGCTCGAAGCGTGCGACGGCACTCGGTGATGGAGCTGTCACGCGCTTCATGCTTGGCCCCTTTCCTGTTATCACTGTCACACCGCGTCCATGTTTGTAACTGAGGGAGTCCGGAGACATAATATTTGGTGATGATTCTTCGTTAAATTATCAGATTCACAGGCGCCCTCCTCATCTAGTGGATGGATTTTTCTTTTTTTTTCACACAAAATGGGTACTTTATGACCCTCTCTGCCTAATGACTCTTTCGGTTGTGTTCATCTATTACAGGGAGGACGGGCTCTTCATCACTTACCGGGCTTCCTGGGAAAATTACGGAGAAAATTTCCCAGACAGACAAGGGAAAATGCAGCTAATAAATTCTGCATGTAATGATTAAATTTAAATACAGAGGTCAAGAGCTCTCATTATTTGCTCTAAAATATTAAAATACTGTTAATATTTTATGTGGCCACATACACCGGCACTGAATTAATTTCAAAAGAAAAATGTTTGCGCGGAATGAAGTGCTTTCGGGGGCCAAAGCATGTAAGTGAGAAACTTTTATCCCAGAGCAGAATTTTTAATTTGTCTGTGCAGAGCCTTGCGGTGTCCCCACTCCATTTGCTCCCATGTGGCCCGGTGTCAGTGTGATTCATTGAATCATGGGGAGGAAAACACAAGTGGCAGTGCGGCATTATTCTCACCTGAATAACCCTACACAGACTGATTTTTATATCATAATCTACACTGGCTTTAAATGGGGCGTATACAGAGCACTTAAAATTCTGTCACGTCAATGCATTATAAAAATGATCCGATTTAGTTGTGGAGGTGATGTGATGCCAGTGAACAAAGAAATAACATTTTACATCTACAGAGACAAATGGTATGGTTGGGAATCAGTGTTTGTTGGGTCCAAATGGTGGTTTTGTTTATGTCTGTGTGAGAATACTGACAGCTGGTTTGAGCTTCTGCCTGAGCTTTGTGAATAGTATAACACCGTTTGAATCATGTGGTGGCTGTGTATCGTCAGCGATCGGGAGATTTCGTCGTTGCCAGTTTGTAAAACAAACATAAAAAATGGCTCTAAATATGCACCCAGGATAATAATATTACAAGCTTTTGTTAGCAATGTAATGTTACCTAGCTAGTGTTTGCAACAGTAGCTTGCATTTAAAACAAAAACAAAAATGCTTTCCTAGCATTAGCAGCGTTGGCTAATATTAGCTGGCTAGTGTTAGCAACATTAGCAAATGTTAGCTAGTGCACATACAAGGAACCATTTGAGGGGGCAGATCATTCAGACCACAGCGGCATTGTGACATGAATACAGCGGTCAGGGAGAAAATTAATGCTTCACATTAGCTATAGGCTAAATGCTACCTTTAACCCACCCCCACCCTCAATTTCCATGTAAAAATTCTGTATTATGTAAATATTTTCATTTTTCTAAGGAGGATATCATCTTCTCCAGGCCTATTTACTATTTGGTCTGGTTTGCTAGTCAGGCCTCCACTCAAAGAAGCTAGCTACTTTTAGTATGCTAATGTTTAAACGGATTCCAACCAGATGTTACGTTTGCAGCAATAGCTTCATATTGTTTCTGAGCTGGATGGTGGTAAATAACACTCACAGAAGCCTCCAGTGGATTTCTAATAGTGATGGCACTTTTCTAATAGCTATTTCTAATAGTGATGCTTTAAAAAGCACTAGAAAAAACTACGTGGCGCAAGTGAGGAGTGCATGCCTGTGTTCAGCTTGCAGTGTCTCGTATTTTTTTATCAGACACCTCGACCTAAATCATCCACGCAAACTTCCTTCCTATGTGGACTGTTGCTCTTCATACTCGATCTCTGACCTCCTAACTACTGTCTGCCAGAAATCTGTCTGTCAGAACAACAAGCACAAGCCAGTCACAGCACAGTGTTGACAGCAAATCCCAAGCATAGCGGGGGAGTACCGGGCTCTTTTTAAAGATTTACCTGCTGTGCCCACTTTGCCAACCGTGTGTGCGTACAGTGAGGTCTTTTTATTCACAGTATTTTAACACCTGCTGTCAATGGTCCAGTGGTTGTGAAGGCTAATGACTGGCAACAGGTGACCTTGGCACTCTCAGATCATTACACAGAACAACTAACATGGCCCCCAGCCAGTTACCCTTGTGTGGCTGTTGGGATTGAGGTGATATTTTGAAGTATTTTTGGTGCATGTAGATATTGTGACGATATAATAACCAGAACAGAAGAGACATGGTGAGCTGGTACCAAAATGCACAAGGCCTGGGAAGCAGGTAGGGGATGTTGAACAGTGGCAAAGTAAATTAACTAAATCTCCTCTCTTTGGTACCTGCAAGTTTGAGCAAATAAACATAGAAGTGGGAACAAACAAAGGATCATAAAATGATTTTTATTTCAGTTTAATTTACAGCGAATCAAAGGAACAAGTCCAGACTGATTTCCCCGTCGTATTAGGCGAACACGACTGGCACTATATGACAGTCAGCATCTAATAGACTAATATCAGTCCAAACCTGTTAATTGCTACATAATTACCTCTTGATACACTCAATCACTCTTGCTGATCAATTACACAGAAGACAGATGAACTCCACGGGTCTCTAACGGCGCAACAGATCGGCTTCCCGTCAGCACACTGGAGAGCTTCTGGAAATAAAATCCAATTCTGCCGCGCTTCTGTTCAGCCCCGCGCATACATCGCTAAGACACGTCACGCATGGATAGCAGTGGGACGAGTCTCTTCTCCAGCCTGATTAGTTCTGCTCCAGAAATGCGGAGAGTGACAAGCTAATCGCAGCTGTGGCGGCGATGAGTGGAGGAATCTGAAGGACTGGAGGGACAGATCGATGATCCGCGGGCTCGGCGACAGCAGGAGATGTGCGGATTCGGCCAATACTATGTCAACTTGAAGCACGCCCAACACGCCGCGTGGAGGACAGATGCCAGCTGGACGGACGACGACACGATTAACATGAAAAAGTTTGACTTTTATCAACTTAAAACACTTCATTGTTGTATGTAACATTGCAGGAAAAAGGTCGATATTGCTGCTGATATTTTGTGCCACTTTCCCACCGTCCTGCACTTAAGAAAATGTTGAGAAAATGTTCCAGCATGTGGAAAATGGAAACATCTGGGTACAGTCAACCATGCCTCACAGGGCTTTTCCACCAGCAAACACTTTCACACCTGAGACATAAATAACAGTTTTTATATTTTTAGGTCCTTCCTTCTATCTGGCAGCTCAAAAATCAAGGTGTGTTATTCAGCTATCATGTTATTAGCCTGTATATCAGGATTAGGTTACTGTCAACCACCTTTGAGAATTAGAATCAATTATTTTTTTTCCAAACGTATCCTTTAATCGACTTCATATTTCTTTTGCAGCTGAATAATTTCAATAAATAAACACAAATATGAGAGCAGCAGCAAGAGGAGAATTAAAGTTGAGATTAAAGTCTTTACCTAAACATTTGAAACTACTAATTTGTCATTTTGGTAAACAGAATTAGGCGGGGAGAGTGGAAAGACTCTCATTTCTCTCTGCTCAGTGTGAAGCTATAGATTTTCCAAGCAAAATATTAGCATGAAGAACAGCCAGAAATGTACTCTGCCTCTGTCAAAAAGGTAAAAAATACACCTTACCTCTGTTGCTCACTAGTTAATATTTATGAGCCAGATGAATTCGATGAAGGACCAGTAATTACCTTTCAGTGATCCTGAGTAAGAAATGATAATAAGTTTGGTAGTGTGTAAAAACTGAGTGTGCAGGACGAGGTGAGAAAGTTCTCAGCTTTTTCCCCAAACCTCACCCTGACCAGGACCGTCACAAGTCAGCATGGCCTGTTAACAGCACCAGGACAGGAAGGCTCTATAGTAGATGATTAAAACTGGCCAGGACATCATTGGTAATAGGACCCATCTACTGAGCATTAGTGATATTGGTGAGGTAACGTGCCTGAGCCCAAAAGAGACTTAAAGACATCGCCCACCCCAGCCACAGTCTGTTGGTAGTAGTCCAGAGGGTACCATGTGACAAACCATCTGGCGTGTCAGGTTACAAAAAGTTTAACTGCGCCACGACGCTTTCAAAAAATTGCGAACAAGACCGAACCAGTATAGACTGACTCTCCAGTGTCCTATATCAGTATTTTGCCTATTTTTTTGATGCCGCTTATTCTTCTTCTAAGAAGAAGAGAAAAAAAAAAACCTCCAAAGCATTCAAAGACTGATTTGAACATTGATTACTGAAGCAACATTCCAAGCTTCAAAGTATCCAGGTCAGCCCTTCAAACTGTAACACTCTTGAAATCCATATGCCAGCATAAATCATGGTTTTTAGTTTTGTGTGTAGCTTAGCGGGACTTTTGTTGTAGAATGATGAACCCTTGAACCTTGAGAGGGGAAAGTTCCTGGTGGACTATTTCCTGAAGGCAGTACACACCAAGGCCGACTCGGTATACGGCACTTGTGAAAGTGTTGGTGGGAAAAAAGGCTGACGTTTTTTAGCCAGCGTGATCTGATATAATCCCGCTTAAGTCTGAGCAGACTACAGTGATAATTCAGACAATGCCTAACAGCGTATAAAGGCCCCCACACACCGCCCAGACTCAAACCAACGGCCAGCTGCCTTTATCCGACCACTCTGTTGCCTCTCGTCCGACCCGTTTGGCAGAAAAGTTGCATTGAAACATAACCGCCTCGACAACTGCCAACTACACAAGAGCATGTACGTTCTGTGCTTGCGCCAGATGCAGTAAGTCTCCTTAACATCGGGTGGCGCTAGTCTCGTGCCAGTAATCCAAAACATGAAAACAGGAAATGACGGAACGGAGTGCAAACCATCGTCACTTCCGCCGCTCCTACACACTGCGCTGATTTGCTGGCACACAACCAATCAGAGTCTCTAATGCAATTCAGTTTGCAAGTTGAATCTGACCAGACACTGGCCGTGTTTTTCCAAAAGCTTCCAACGCAGCTGAACACACCAAGCAGATTTGTTCCCAAACTCGTCCGAGTCTCCCCAAACATTTCAGACGTCCAACATTTTGGGCCAGTGTGTTCCTGCCTTCGGACCGATGAGATCTGCTGGACACTGTGCTCGTGGACGTGCGCTGTGTCGACTCTTTCCTCCTGTCCAATACGTGGCTCCTGATCTAAAACACAGCCACAGTTTATGTAAGGTGCTGCTCTGTCCTTCCCTCTCGCCCTGCCTCAGATGAATTTACACGCTCCGAGTGATTTCAGCACTAAACTCTTTCTCGTCTCGTGTCAGGACGGATTTAGACAATGCTCCGCTACTATATTCATTTCGTTCTAATCGTCTCTCCCCTCACCTGTCCTTGTTTTACCTGTCCCCTGCCCATCCCTCCCCCTCTCCTCCACCCTCCCTCCCCTTCTCCCTCCCTCCCTCTCTCGGCTGAGTGACTCGTTGAGATGGACGTAATGAGACAGGTCCATGCAGGGAGGGAGATGGAGGCAGTGGCATGAAGGAGTGCAGCCGTAAACAAGGTGAAAAATAATCAGGTGAGGGTGGACGGCGGCTCTCTGAGGGCCCGCTGCAACCACGGGCGCAGCAGCCGGCGCGGCCCCGCAACAATACATCACTCTCTCCTTTTAGAAATGACTTTTTTACCTTCTGTCAGCTCTCATTAGCCGCCTCACAGTTCAGCTGCTTTTTGTTTATTTGTTCTTATGCCCGTCTTGATTTAGCGCTGACTGGCCTTATTACTCGTTGGCTCTCGGCCGATTTGGTGATTCCCTATAAATCATTTCTTACATCTCCGTCCGTGACCTTTGCAAGTACAAGTGTGAGATCTCAGGCTCCGCGTTTCCGATGGCAAAGTGTCATTTCATTTTCAGTATCAGCTGTTTTTTTGTGTTTCTTCTTCGTCTGTATGGTTCTACTGGAAATGCATGAGAATGTAATAAGATGGATGGACTTAACTGTACCTTAAATGAACCATCTTTACACATTTCTGTTGATCTAGATCTCAGATTTATCTTCCTTGTTAAAAAAACAACGAAAAACAAACAAACAAAAAAACAAAATCAGATGTTTGTTTTTTTTATAGCCATAAATGTGAGTTTGGCTTGTTAAGGTGAACTGATGCTTGGTGTAGACTTTTTTTTTTAAATTAACTCAAACAAAACGAAAGATTTAACCCATTTTGAATATTTTAATCGCAATAACACAAGACAAGACAATTTTGTCAAGAACACACTTAGTTTAAGGCGACAAAACTACTTTGTTCAAGAGGACTTATTAAAGACTATTTAAATTGTGGCCTTGTGGCCTTACTGAAATGATTCCAGTAAATCGCTGGAGTTGCAACATGACTGCTTCGGTTTCAACATGATCCTTTGGGGCAAGTTATGCAACTGACAGGCCGAGGTTGTCATGTTAGTCTCTAAGCAGATTGTGGTGACATGGGACTGACTTTGTCACTACTCAGGTGTGAGTGGTAGCTTCTTCCCTCCCTTCTTTATCTATTTTGTTTCCAATTTTTTTGGAGCAAAAAGCCGTAGATGCTTGGCAAAATCTTAACAAAAGTCATCATTGATCTACCCAAAACTAACACTCCACAGGTTTCAGACAAACCTTCTGCATGATTAGTTGTTGTAATGAAGATGTGAAAATCCAAAATGCTCTGGGCTGACGAGCTGAATCGAGCCGAAATTAGCGCACGCGTTTTGAAAAAAAAAAAAAAAGAGCTTGTGGTCCGACCAGGCCGCGTTTCACTTACAACAGTGTGGCCTCCCCAAAAGGCAATTAAAACTGGCTGGTGGGCGTCCATTTAACTGATTAACACACAGCAATGTTCAAAACTTCCGAAATGTCTCCCAGAGGCGCCGTTCTCTCCGCACTGTGGCGGAACCGAGAAGGTGGGGAGCCGTGTACAAAGAGGCCGAGGGGCCTCTGATGAGCCGCAAAGTTGAACTTCAGAGCGTGTGCCTGCTTTAAATGATCGTTGGTTTTTTTTTTTTTTCAAGACACCTGAAAGGGGGAAAAAAAAAAAAAAAAGGAACTCCAAGAGGGCTTTCAAGTGAAACTAATAGGAACCAAGTTTCATTGCCAAATTAATGAGATAAAACTATCTCGTTAGACTTTTCCATTAGACGTTGTTTAATGAGCGCCACAGTGCGATGGGAACGGCTACTCAAAAGTTGCATTAGTTACTTGTCTGACCAGGTTAAAGTTAGTTTAAAGGTAGGATTTGTTAAAAAGGGTTGTTTTAATCCTACTACTCCTACTACTTTTTGGATTAGTTATAGCTCCGTTCTTTCAGTATCATTACACTCATAAATCATTCCTTTATTTGAGCTGTGGCTTTTTTTTTTTTTCTACATTAATAACATTTTAGTTGTTCGGCTAACTCCGGCGCACTTGCGTTGTTGTGGAAAAATGTCAGATTTGATTTATGTTCTGTGGCCCTTTTTCTAAACAAATCAACAACAAAATATAACAGTCGTGCTTAATTTGACAGGTAAGGTCTTTGTGTTGCTCATTTTGCACTTTGATCACACTTAATCCAATATGTGTTTAAACCATGTGAGCAGCCCGGCAGAAGGGTCCCTCGGGAGCGCGCCGTTTATTGTATTAAAGCGTTACATCTTTTGAGAAACTCCAAGTCATCAGATGTTTGTTTCACCGAGCAGCATTCAGGACGACGCCGCTTTGAAATTTTGCAGAAATGATCAACTTGGTAATGATGTAGACTCGGAGCAAGCACCTGCATTCATCTTGTTTTAAATTCATCTTATGGCGAGATCAGACGATGCGATGTATTCATCTTTGAAGGTGATCGCCATATGATTAAGCTTAAATGGACTCATGAATTATTGCCGTGACTTGGCTGCAAGGAAAAAAAATACAATACAGTGTCTTAGCTGAACACCTGAAAAGTAAAAAAAAATTGCAGGGTTGACTTGAAAATATGGAAATCCAGCCCGACGCGATTTGTCGCACCCAGAGCTCATTTTTGTTTCCTCGTGCCTGACATCTTCGTCGTCTGAGTTTTGGGATAGAAATGACTGTAGTTTGTGTGCTGCATCGTCATCTGTTTTGTAAATGCATTGGTCTAAAGTTTGGCAGGCGGAGTTATTAGTTTAACCAATGTGCCACAATCTAATAAGCCTCCTCCCCCTAACTAAAATCTATTTGTTATATGATTAAGTAAATAGATGTAATGTAAATTCACTATTCTAGTCTTAGGGGTTAAAACCACAAAGGATCATGGAGGTCTGAGAGAAGTGGACAAACAGCAAACTTATCAGTGACGGGCTTTTCAAGCGTCACAATGTGTTGTATCCATCAAGTTGTAGGTGACTCTCTCTCTAGGTGAGATTGATTCAAGATTCATATTTATTTTTACATTTTACCGCACTTTCTGCAGTGTCACAAGATCTACAGTAAGCGCCTGGTCTCAGTTTCCTTCCTGTAAGGGGAAATTGAGTAATGTGGTCGGCTCTGATCTTTACCGCGCCGCTGTGCAACACTCCGGTGTAAATAATAAAGGTAGGTCCGGCCAATCGCAACCGCATGGCTCGTCCCGCTGCCACACTGCTGTTTCTCTCCCGACTCGCACTATAATCAAGGTTGCAGAGGCGGAATCGATCCGGTCGTCCAGTTCTGCTGCTAAACCATTTATTAAAACATCAAATACTTCGCCCCGGTGGATGTGTGCCCAGTGATTACCTTTGCAAATCAATTAAGCCACCGAGTAATTGATTGGCCACGAGTCCGCCGTTCCAGGATCTTGTGTTTTTGGAGCGAGTGAAGGTCAGCGCGTTTGCACCAGCCTTTCTTGGGATTCCTCTCATTCTGTCGAACAAAGTGCAGTTAACATGAAGGCTGAATCGATGGAGGGGGGGATTGGTTTTATGTTTTTGGGGGTCTCCTGTGGGGAAAGGAATAGATTTTGAGGTTGTAATCGGTAAACGTACGTTAACGGAACATGTGTGCACAGTAAGATTACAACTCTGTTAGTTTACTGACTGTAGGAAGCATGTTTTTCACAACAGAGTGAAATATTCACACAGATTAAGGCATAATATGATTGGGGGAAAAAAAGATCCTATAAAATAATCTAATGCTCGTAATTTTAGTTAAAGAAAAAGTTTTTAAAATATTAATTCTGTGTAGCTCTGAAAGTTTCCTCCGCAATACGTGACAGAAATCTGATTTCTCTGCCTGTGAAGATACGTTTGACTGATGCACGGGACAGAATTCGGCGCGACGAGCTACGGTGATGCGCGTGCTAAGCTTTATTTTCTAAAGGCTGATGGGAGTTCGTGGTCGCTGGCCTCTCTCAAAGCCCGGGAACACATTAAGGCAGACGGTCAATGAGCCTCCTTCATCCACTGTTGGAGAATAAAAGCACCAGGGATCCCAGACAACCTGTTTTACAATTGCTGAATTCCCCGCAGCATGAAGATGTGGACGTCAATGCAATTAAAGCCGCTTCGTCCTCACAACGCCGTCATCGGTTTCATTTAAAAAAAAACAAAAAAACAGGTAGCAGTCGGTAGCTCGGGTTGAGCTGGGCCCCGCATTAGTGGCCGTGTCCTCCGAGGCCTTTGCCATTATACTAGAAGAGGCGAGTTTTCCAAGAAGGTAATTATTCATTAAATTAGTGTGGAAATGAGGTTCTGGTGGTTGTGTACTGATGAATTACAGTGGCCAGTAATTTGCACGGTAATTAAAGATTTGAGCTCCTCGCCGCGCCGTAAGCATAAATCACATTTGCAAAGATGTCGGCCGGAATCTGTGAGGCACTCCACCTCGTTACAGCCGAACTCCGTGAGCTGTAACGAGGTCTGAATTCAGCCTGCATCACAAAGACTTTTCTACACGCCGGCCAGATTTTTTTCTTTTACAACTGGAGATTTCTACATGCAGGGCAATTCAAAGGGGACAGCTGACACCGAATGGAAACTAGAACGGCGCTCAGCAGAGCGCATACCTCCGCCATGGCCCAGCAGTCCCCTTTAATTCATCAAGCAACATACAGTATCAACATATCTACTTAACTACATCTGCTAGATCCAGATTTTTATTTGCATGCTTGAGAAATTAAAGTCGAATAATGCTCGCACTGTAAAAGAAAGTGAGAAACAACTGTTGAAACACAGTCCTGAACTGCAGTCACTGGCTTGGCAACCGTCTTGCAGCTCCACCAGAGATGTGGAGGTTGAGTCATGAGCATAATATGACACAAATTGCGCGTATTTCAGTAAGTGTCTTTAGCTTCCTTAGTCAGAAACACTACTGCCATAATTAGTGTAATTAATGAACTAACGATAATTAATTTGCTTGCACCTGCCAGAATAGAATGTTCACATCTCTATTTGCAATATTTAGTTGTTTTTTTCTAACATCAGGACGGGTAGATGACAAGTTGACGTGCAGAGGTCTGCTCTTTTTTAATGCCCTCTACTTTTCCTTCTCTCCCTTTTTTCATTTTCCTGCACTGTCCAATTTTTCTCCTCGCTGCTCGGCCACATGCACACACTGAACCGTACGCTGTTTTTTTTCTTTTTTTTTTTCCCCTTTGATTCTCCCTGTTCATTTTGCATTCTGGCCCGACACACTGGGCCAATCAGCCAGCCAGGCCACAGGGAACTCTCCTGCTGTTCCTGACCATCCGGGCCTGAGGACTAAAAGTCTTAAATTGGCGGCTCCCGGGCAGTCAGAGCTGATATCTGGGCTACATTTAGTTAACGCTGGCATTTAGGTCCAAAGTTAAAAAACACACTTCGTCTCATTTCATTCATCGACTCACAAACCGAAATATAAAACTGTCTAATCGTGGTTGTACCTCTGTGAAGGTAACTTTTCTGGGTGACCGGGCACAGTGGCTTCCCAGAGGTCTTATTGCCTCTCTTAGGTTGCCAGGCAACCAATGGAGACTCCAGCCATGCAAGCCGGTGCACTTAAATATACAGCACACGGTTCATTTTCACATGCAGCCGGAAAACCTTCAGCTCTACCTTTGAACAACCACCTGTGCACATATATCGAGAGACCACTCTCCGCGCTCGAGCCTCCTTCTGAAGTAGCAGTCATGTTGTTTTTCCTGTATGCAGCCCATCACGGCTCTAGATCTCACACAGGAAAAGAAAATTGCAAAAAAAGCTAGCCTTGTTAGATATTATAGTCCAATTAAAGTGATGCATTCAGAGAGTACCAATGGTACCCATGTCAATTCAATCGTGTCAAATGGTCATCAGTTAGAGTTAGATTTCTGCTCATTCTTTCCACTTTTCCTACAATGAATGCCTTGGCTCACTTTCCCAAACGGCGTGTCATCACCAGACAAAGCAGTCTGGGTGATTAATTTACAAGCTAACCACATGGCTCTGTGCTGCCGAGCGGCGAGTGCTAGACCGACGATTACATCACCTCACTAATGAATGGTTCATTTTATTCATTTGGACAGTCGCATTGAACTGTGCAGCCTTCAAACACTGTAAACAGATCATCGCCTTCAGCAGATTACAGCTACCGATCAGTACATACAGTATCCGTGAATGTAAAATGTACTGAGTGTTTGGACCGGAGAAAAGGGCTTTTAGGTGGTTTGTTTCTCTGAAATGTCTCGGATGTCACGCACCGGCACGCGACCCAGCGAGCAGTTAGTGGCCCGGTGCATTGTGGTTGTTGTAGGTTTCCTGCTGTTTGAGGAAAAGGGACTGTTTTTCTGAGTCTTCTCTGGTCATGAAGTACCAGTTCTAAAGATGCCGTCTCTCTGCTGCATAGACAGCTCAAGTTCTATGAATAGAATCTTCCCATCGGTGAAATACCCCTTTAATGAACAGACGTCCTGTGAGATTAACGTTGACTTTTTTTTTTTTTTTTCCCCTTTCCTTTCCTCCTAACAAAGTTAATTTCCACACTTTTGGTCAAACAACGTTTTCAATGCCTGTCATTGTTTAATTAAGAGGAGGTGTGCAACACGAGAGCACGCACACCCGGGCTGGATGAAGGAACTCCTCCGCTGGGACTCGGTTTGAGAGACTCGCGTGGGCGGAAGAGAGGAGACACGCTTGCCAGAGAAACGTACAGTACTCCACCAACACACTGAGCGCCCCGAGGGAGTTCAGGCAAAGAACTCCTCCTGGATTTTTCTCTTCAGTCTCTTGCTCTCTCGCTTTCTTGCCCCCCCCCCCCCCCACCGTCTCTCTCCTCCTCATTTGGTCGTGGTAATTCATCACGGAATATCAAAACCATTCAAAGCTCCGGCACAGAAATGAAGGCTCCGGAGTCCATGTATAATTGCTTTCCGCGAGGTGCCACCATCCCTATTGAACCTTCTTGACTCCCTGTCCCTAGCAGTGGCAGCGTGCATGATAAAGAGACAAGGAAAATCCCCCCGAGACGCGGAGATCATGACGACTGCGAGAGGACGGAAAAGCCGTCGCCGCCTCCGGAACGTTCATGAAATTACAAGCGTTTGATTCGCTGTCGTCCCTTTTTCATCCTTTTTGGGAACATGCATTCACGTGGCATTCTTTTGAACGCGCACCAGAGGAGGTTATAGAGGGCTCGGGGAGGGAAAAAAAAGGCTCATTTCACACTGACTCTCGTTATATTTGCCTATTTTCAATAAAATAGGTGATTATACATAATGATACTAATAGCAGAAGGAAGCGAGGACATCTGGATCATAGAGACTAAATAAAAGACAGCGTCACACCTCTAGCAGTCGCAGGATTTGCCTCGTCTTCACAAAGGATGAAGCAGTAATACCTTATTAAAGAGGTGGAGTTCGATACACGAGGCCACTTTTCATCCGTCAAAGTTTTTATCATTGTAACCATGACAACAAAGGTCCCCTAGCCTTACTGAAGCAGTGATTCGAACCAAACCATGAAGTTTCCTGTTTGTTTCTGCCTATTTATGTATTTGCATTTCCACAGAGACCAGAAGCACTTCACTCCACTAATGCATTCTGTACCCAACTGCAACTATTAGCTCGCAGTGCACGAGCAAGTCATGTACTTAAAGAACCAATGACAGCATTAGTTTCTGGGTAGTAAAACCCTGCGTCATATAGCTTCCACAGACATTTTTTTTCATGATGTTAATTCAAAATGTTTGATGGTGATTGTCTCGATGATAACAACAGTACTAACCATCGTTCTAGTTTACCTGTTCATCCACAGACTAAACAACGTTCATTTTATAGTGTAGTGGTAATTTTAGTGGTGGTGACGTTAGCTTTTTACTTCTGATCATATTAAAGCAAAAACGAAGTGAGGATTATCTTGCCGGTCACTCGAGCTATGGGAATCAAACATTTCCCTTTTTCTCCGCAAACTCTGGAGAGAGATCCGACTCTCTAGCTGCTGAATGCTTCACCTCCACCACCGTTCAATCGCCATTCACCGACCGCCGGGCAGACAGTGTATGATTAGTCAGAGTGTTTTAGTGTTAAACAGCTGCTAGGTCAAAACGAGACTGACAGAAGTGACACAGAAACACAAACTCTCCGTTTCCATGAAGTAAACTATGAACTAAGTGTGATAAAACTCAGATTTTTGTCCATCATTCATCACATTGCATATAATCACTGATACGCTGATGAATATAATCTAGTCGCCTGTTTACAAAAACAACATAAAAACTACCATCCAGCACTTGATATGCAATGTCAGGTTAATCCACTGAGGTGAACCTGGCCAAGATGGCGGCATAAAAATTGAGAAGAAAACAAACTAACTTTAAAGGCAGCTTTGAAGTACCTGGCCCTTGATGTATAGTATGTTCCTCTGCTGCTGTCTGCTTCCACTTTTAACCACAATGAAGACGGCAATGGAGCTGAGAGCTTCTTGAGCCTCCGCGACTGCTGAGCGCCAACGGCTCCGAGCGCCATCTGTGACTTTGGCCAGACAGTTCCTGTTGCCTGGCGCGATCACACAGATCACATACTCAGCACCGCTGCACTGACACTTCCAGCCGTGATCCGACAGTCATCTCCAGCCAGCAGCGGGCTCCGTTCCTTCCTCCCTCCAAAGTGCTGAGGAGGGGAAGACCGAGCATGCCTTCTGGTTTTAACTGAGAGCGCTGCTGAGATGAGAGAGGCTCTCAATTTACCGTGGCATCTGCTCCCTCAGACGCCATCATCCAGCTTCAGCCTGCGAGCCAACACAGCAATCCTTCTTTTTCAATCTCGCGGAAAGGTCCAGGAAGTTTGGATAGCTCAGCACCAGTCATTAGGAACTAAACTGGTGATAACTTAATAACGGCCCGGGTCACTGGTCACAGAACTGACGCTGAAGTTGTGCAGTCACGCAGCCAGCAACGTCCTGCAAATTGATGAATAAATAGCAAGTAGTTCCTGAATATTTCTAAATCAGTAGATTGTGAGAGACTAACAGGCTGCTCAATATGATAACGAGCCCGTGACTAATGATGGGACATCTGTGAATCTGCATACTCACCACTCCCCCAAGAACACTTTTTAACAGACTACAGCGTCACGTGGCACATAACCAATAACTAATCATTACTTTACCTCGTACACACATATCAGGGATGCGCGTCACATCATTGGCAGGGGCTGGTAGAGGCTTCAAATAGACATTTTTGAACACGCAGGCCTGCAGATATGAGATGACGAGATGGCACTTTGTTTCCCGGTTTGAGTTTTTGGTTTCGTTATGTCCTGTTTTGTTTGAAGTTCTCTCCCCACACACGTCAAGTTTTGCCCGATTTCCTCCCTTTGTTTTCCCGCCCTTTTCCCTCCTCACCTTTCTGATTATTTAATCACTCCTTGTGTATTCGAGTCCTCGTCTTCCTCTCGCTCTCTCTGTCCGTTCGTCTGTTCTGTTTTGCCCCTGCGTTCCTGCGTCTCCATCCCCATTTTCCTGTTGTGTGTTCCCAGCTTTTGGTTCCTGAGTCCTTGTGTCTTTTCTGGTTTGAACTTTGAACTGTTTTTTTTAGCTGCATTTGTATCTGTATTTTCAGCTTTAATCATAAAGGGTGCAATAAAGGTTCCTGCTGCTTACAGCTAACTTTGCAAAGTTCAGTATAGCTGACGCTGATGGGAAGGTTGTTGTTTTTTTAGGTATTTGGTCATGAAATATTGGACAAATTAAATTTGAAAGATCACTCTAAAAGAAGGCATCACTACAGCTGTAACGATTCACCCTGGAAGGAGCATGAATGTCTTTAGAAATGTAGATTGATGACTGATGACGGGCCCTTGAGCCCTGCTGCTAGTGTGGCGGAAAACCAGTCAGGAAGATCAAAATATGTGTTATAGAATGGAATTTGAGTTTAAAAGTACAACATGTATTAATTCTGAATTGACATTTCTAAAAAGCGACTAGACTTTTCTGTAATTGTTGTTGAGTTGAGTACTTATAACTCCGCAATTTCACTCATTAGGTCTCCGCCGCTACTTCTGGGATAGGGAGGTCGGCGAACCAGACTTAATTTAGGGGGAATCAGCTTTAAAACATCACCTTATCTGTGAATGTCTGTGCCTGAGTGAAATCCCAGAGACGTCATCACAGAGATGTCACTCAGATAAAAACAAATGAGAAAATAAAGAAGTCAGAACAATACAAACAGTGTAAATACCAAACCAGAATGTTAGTTAACACCCTCATCAGTTTTACATGACGAGGTCACCTGGGTCACCCCTGCTACAACCGATTACATATAATTTGACCGATAGCCGCTTGGCTGTCCCAAAAATCAGCAGGTTTGTCATTGGTCGAGGATCTGAACGCTGCTTCCCAGCCTGCACACAGCGCAGATCCCAAACATGTAGAGGAGCAGCTGGGCAATTCCTGCATTTTTCATGGGTTCCGTCATTATTATGATAGACGGGACGCTTCCTGGCGAGCTCGGCTTGGGCAGCGTGGAGAGGGTTTACCATGCGGGGCAGTTTTGAGCGGCTGATTGTCGGCCGTGCCGCTGCTGCGTCCGCCGGTGTTTGTTGTAGATGAGGGGATATCCTGTTATTCTGCCGAGGCCTACAGGTGCTTACCATGCAGAGCTCTCAGCGAGGGAGCCGGCGCGCCACAGAAATGAGCGGTCATTAATGCACCACAGCAGCAGTACCTGGTGTCCACTTCAGCTCCGTCGCTCGCAAAGGTTTTTCCGTCTGCAAAACAAACGGCCTTTCTGCTGGAGAGAGCCGAATCCGTGCCGGAGAGCCGAGCCGCTAATAAAGCTTCACACAGTCATAAATAGACCGCGAACAAAGGGTTAGTCAGGGTGGGGGGTGGTGAGATTTACTGTCACTTCCCCCCCCCCCCATATGTTGATTCGAGCAGCGGGGGACATATTCATTAGCAACCCTGTTATCCAACTCGTCAAAGGCTGTTAATGAGGTGCTGCCATGTTATGCAGTCCAACTAATAGAAAACACAGTTTCACTGGAGTGCATATTCAGGCTGACATCGGTGCAGCTTTTCAAATTAAGTGCGTCTAATTCATGGAAACAATGTATGTCGCTACGTGTTCTTTGGCAGAACCACATTAGTGCGTTTCTACTCAAGTACTGTACTGAGGCACAATTTGGGATTTTCTTGTACTTTCCTTGATTACTCCCATTGTGTCCTACTTTATAGTTCTACTGCACTACATGACGAGGACAAACATTCTACTTTTTGCTCCACTACATTGATTTGATAACATTTAGTTACTAGTTCCTTTAAAACTTGCGTGCCGCATCAGAGCCAAAGTAACACATTTTGATTGCAATGGTCAGAAAAAAGATGAACATTGTAATCAGTCATCTGCCAGGTTAATAATCAGTCTGTCCATAGAATACTGTAATACATATGTGTAAATATATGTATTATTTACTTTTATTGATACTTTAATATCAGATACTTTAAGACTTTTATTCTGCTACTATTTGTATGGGTGACTTTGTGTACTACAACACTGCGCTCACCTAGCTTGACCACAAATCTTTGGCTATTTTGCTTTCAAGGCTCAGCAGAAATTAACTTTTTTTTTTATTTATTTTTTTATTTTTTTATCAATACTTGGTATTTGACCAGAAACAACCATAGACTCTTTTTTAATCAATAAATGTATGTCTCAGTGAAAAACTAATGATGATTCTCACTTGATGTCTGTTGACAACACTGAGCGGAGCTGACATTTGGCGTGAGGCTGCTTCAGCAAAAAAGCTATTTCTGGCTCAAGGTTTACGCAACAATCATGAAATATTAAATATTAACAGTCTTCATGTTAACATTTATGGGTGGGCACCTCAGGCTTTTTTTTTGTCTCTTTCTTTTAAAGCTGCAGTATAAGTGACTCAGTGCTTTCTTATACAGAGGTGCCACACATAAGGACAGCGTTTTAACCCTCGCGTGACCGGCTCTGCATTCACCCGACTGTTATGAGTTGTCTGATGACGTGAACGCTTGCAAGTCACAGTCACCCACCCCATATGATGTCAATGTGGCATTAAAGCAACACTATGTAACTTTTTTACGCTAGAATAACAGCTTTAAAAATCATGTTGACGGTACATCGGATTTTTTGGAGAAAACGTTTTCTTATTTCCCGATTGAAGTCGGTTGCTCAGCTGTGTGAAGCACTGGTGCGGTCTTTGCCGGCCGCATGACAGAAACACCTGAGCACGTTTAATTCAAGATTTTGTGTATGTGTATATGACGAAACACGCCGCAGCTTAGACTCTAGAATCGCCTCTAGAATACACGTTCACAACACTTTCCAATAAAACTACACGCTGTTAATAAAAATGTTCCCGAACCAAGAGAGCTCGTGACCATTTTTTTTTGTTGTTGTTATTAAAGCCAGAGACCTGCTGCTTGTCTGATCTGCCCCTGCAGGAAGTTGATTGCGTGCAGCTTGTGTCACAGGTGTAGAACATGCCCTGATTAGACGGCTAGAATGAAAAGCGGCAAGACCGAGAGCCTCTGAATTACCACTTGTTGAGAATTAAGTATTTAATGACTCCGTCTGAGGATAAATGTTACTGTACTTTTTATCACACGGGTCGGCAGGTCAACGTGCAGGAGTTTGTCCTGTTGAGGATGTTGAACTCCGCTGCCTCCACCTCCGCTACGCTCCCGTGCTTCCTGCAGCAGCATCCTCCACCAACCCCCTCCCCTCCCCCTCCCCTCGGCAGGGACCAGCCCCTGCGTCCAAATAGAGTTGTTGCAACGAGAGAATCCGGGGCTTAAAGAACAAAAGGAGAGGCCAAGTTCGAGCGAGACGGAGAGAGTCGGCTAGATTAGAGCCGTCAATCCCGGCATCTTTAGCACCTAGCGGGGCCTCCTTGTGGGATCAACCACAAAGTTGTAATCAAGGCGAAGGAACTTTTTTTTTTTTTTTTTTCTAGTACACCGCCGCTGCCGCCCAGCTTCTCCTCCCATCTCTCGGCTGCAGCACCGGGGCTGGGGTTGAGGGAGGTTTAGACAGGGTGAGTGGGTGGGTAGGTGGGGCAGCGAAGAACTTTCCCTGAACCCTCGCCGGCTTTGTGTCTCTTTCTTTCATCTCAGGTCACTGTCAGTAGAGGGTTTATCTCGTTAAAAGCAGCCCGAAGATGAAACGGGGACCACTGCTGCCGAACACTAAGGCCCGGGCTTGTGGTGCTGCTTTTTTCTTCTTCTTCTTCTTCTTCTTCTTCTTCTTCTTCTTCTCCAGATACATCAGGGTGAAGTTTCTTTGTGCTAAATGTGGGTCATTTAAGCTCGAGACGCCGTAACCCCAGCGTCTCTACCTGATTAATTAACTTGTGACTGGAAAAATTCCACAAAGCGTGAAATTGCGAGGAATAAAAATGGATTGTGCAGAGAGGAAAAAAACATCTAATCCCGCGTTTCATTCTTCGTTATTGAATGAGTAAAATAACAAAAAAAAAAAGTCACCGTGAGGGAATAGAGAGAGGGACTCTATTATGATTCTGTAGCTTGGCATATATAGCAGCTAGTCACACTGGGAGAAAATATCTCAGCCGGGCCTTGATGAACACAAAGGCGAACCTAGACGGCATGTTTGGATCAGTCAGATAAAGACACTGTCAGGAAACAAAGACGCTGACAGAACTGACAAAAGACACATTCGTTCAGTTCTGATGTGCCACCAGAAATCTGTCAGTTACTGGAATGACTTGCTTTCATGAAAAGCCTGTGTTTTCTCACTCGCCTTATTTGGTTATTGTCAATCTCCTCGCACCATTGTTGTCGCAGACCTGGTTTTATGATAGCAAATTCATCCCAGGCTGCCCAGATAATAAAATTGTAGCACTGATGGTCGACACAATGGGGGAAAAAAACGTGAATGACAATCAGAGCCCGCGCTTTATCTGGCGGCCGTCTGCCTCCCCGCTGCTGCGCGCAGGTAAGTTTGATGACACTGACGGCTCACTCAAATCATTTCCCTTCCGTTTGCCTGCTTTGTTGTAGTAGATGTAATGCTCGGCAACATCTCATTTGCTCCTGCCTTTGCAAAATTTCAACCAATCTTTAGCTCAACAATGGAATCAGAAATTTGTGTCAGCGTGCAGACAATGAAGAAACAGTTTGGAGGAAAAATGATTTCTACAGACATTATGCAGCGCCAGATGCCTTGGTGTTCATTGTATCCATGACTCTTTAATTTGGTTGCTAATCCTCACCGGAGCATAATGCAAAGCCGCTCAGTTTTCTCAGAGCAAAGCTTTGACAGCTTTTTTTTTTCTTTTTTCTTTTTTTTTTCCCTCTCTCCATAAAACCGGTTCTGATAAGAATCAGTGCAGCGTAAAATTAATATTTATGGCGCTACATCCTCAGAGTTTCTGCCCTCATGTCTGTTACGCAGCTGATTGCCGGTATGATGTATTGAACAGTATTCCTACTTGTTCAGTATGGTCGGGGTACCTCCAGACTGAAATGTTCAAAATCCGCTAAAAAGTCTCACGTGCCCAAAGGACACACGGCAGGTCAGAGGTCAGGTATGGCGAAGAAGTCGTAAGGGTTACAGCCTTTGAGAGTTCAGCTCTGCTGGTTCGGCAGCTGCTGCTGTTCTTGGCGGAAACACACTGAACATCTTTTATGAATCACCGGGGGAGGAAATGCTCTTTGACCAGGTACAAATACAGCAGATCGGCTCAGCTCAGCCTTAAAGTCTACTCCAGAACACCAAGGACACGACCAATACCTGGCTGTCTACTAGGAGACGCGTCCCATCAGCTGGCAGATTTTATTTATTAGTGACTTTATGACCACATCTCGCTCTCGCAGGAGACGGTTCCTACCTGCCCCGAGACAGCCGCCATCGCACCTGTACCTTTGACCTGCTGAAGTTGAAGCTTTGAGAAACTGGTTCCAGCACATGAGAGAAAACATCCCTGCCAGCCAAGAACCTCTTGCAATCAGAGTAAACAGAAGAAGCCGTATGCCCTCCACTCAGTCTTCACACGCCTGGAGAATAAGAACAGATACGTCAGAGTGCTGTTTGTTGACTTCAGCCCAGCATTCCACACAATCCACCCCATGAAGCTGATTGAAAAAACTCAACTTGGGATATTGGACTTCCTCACAAACTGACCCCAGAAAGAACTACAGATCGGCAGTCACACCTCCTCTGTGTCAGCGCTCTACACCGGAGCATCAAGAGAACTTTATTTTGAAGCATCTGCTCCGTTGCAGTCAAGACGTGAGGGTTCCATCTTTGCCGAGTTGGGTAGCAGAATCTAAAAAAACAGAAATCTAAAAAAAAAAAAAGAGACAAATCCAGTCCACCATTCTTCTAATGCACACTAACCTGTTGTCTGTTTGTTGTTGTGTCTCTAACACATACTCCTATAACTGCGATAGCGTGTTTCAGTGATCACCACACTAACTCCTCGGCCTGGCCACTCCAGCTGTGCAGAGTAAAACCAGACCGCACAGGCTGCTGATATCCTCTGACCCATCTCATCATATGTTCTAAAAAGGGCTGTAGCTTAAAAGAAAGGGAATGGTTTGATATGATTTCATACAGCAAGTCTGTTGATTGGCCCACTTTCTCGCTGATTTCTTTGTATTTAGAGACAGTATAATTGACTGCTCAGAAATGTTATTCTTAGTGCGGCTCTCTCAGTTGCCATGGTCATGGAATTCGAGGGTTGGAATTAGCAGTCTACTTGCGTGAACGCAGCAGCCGCCCTTGGAAGGTGTTTCAGTTTTGGGGTCAAACTTCCAGATGAGCGCCTCAGACATTTTATCTTCACGCTGCCGTTGTATGACCTACGCTGTGCCGTCTTTGACCCTGCGTTTGTTGCCGTGATGGCGGTCATCGCCAATTGGAGTGATATGAACCATGTGGTAATCTTTTGCTGTTTAATGCTAATCCCTGGGGAGTTTGAGGGCAGAGGTTGTCATCGTTCGATATTGAGCAGGGTGGTGGGTGTGCTTGCACCCTGACACATACGCACAGGAAGTCGAGTGTTATATGTAGAACCAGGATGAATCCCATCCGCCCCGCTTCCTTTTGTCTTATCTACATGTAATCCAACACTGTGAGCCGTGGTTCACACAGCTCGGGGGAACGTGGCAAACAGGCGTGATCCATCTTGGTGCTAATTAGAGACGTCTCACTTTTATTGGCGTGAGAAGGGCCGGATACCGTTCATAACGTCAGCTCTGGCCGGCGTACGCGCTCAGGGATCTATTCCTCATCAAATTTCCAATAACTAAATATAGCGATAACACCCCCGAGGGCAGTCTTTAGGACATGAATGGGTACAAACTGTGATGCATCACTGTAGCGCCAATAAAAAGAAATAAAGATAATAAATTAGAAAAACAAGAAAGAATGTCCTCGAGCGGGGCTTCAGCGTTTAAGCGGCAGTTACCGATGCATGTGGTCGAAATAAAGTTTCTTTTTCGACGTTGTGCGAGGCAATCATCAGCATGGTGAACACGTCTCGAGCCAATTACATTGCTTGGATGAAACTACAGCACCTGTTGATTAAATAGAGTAATGCCTCATATTCATTCTGAACATTTTATTTTCCGTTCCAGCTTCTCACAGCTGCAGCGTGGCTCCACTCCCCGCTACACTGTGGATTACAGATTCATTTAAAGTGTTGATTTAGCTTTTTCCATTTCCTGTTCTATCTGAACACTGTCATGATGTTCTTTTTCCATCCAAATACTGACAGGAATTCTAACTCGATAACCAGAAAAAAACAGAAAAAAAAAAAAAAGAAAGCCATCTCAGGCTGACAGGGGAATTCTAGGACATGGGTGCAAAATTGCGCAACAAGTGCATAACGCACAAAAATTGGAAATGTCTGAAATATTGATTGACATGATTAAATTGATGTTAAGAAATCACAGTTAAAAGCTCCAACTTTATTCATTTAATTGCAGAAAAACTCAAACAGTTAGAAATCCTGCTGAAGCCCACATAAATCCACTTCATCTGTCAGAGGTAATTACAATGTACAGAGTGAATGCGCTAATTTTGAAGTAATTTGCTTGATGAATGGCATGTTATATAAGCAATTCATTATCAAAGCTGCAGCGTAATATAACAGTTTGATTATATGTAAAAAAAAAAATAAAATAAAAAAAATAAAAACACAATGGAAGCAGTTCTATTCATTCAAACTGCTCAGATACAAAGTGTTACAGGAATGAGAAGATTCAAGACAGCGGTTCCAAAAGATGGGGGAGCCAAGAGTTCTGGCAGGGGGTCGTGGTAAACCTGAATGAATGAGGCATGATTGTGCAGCACTAGAAATGGTGCATGGACAAGTTTGTGACAGGAGCTAAACAGGGTTTATATTCGCAGCAGTATCACGTCTACTTCTCTGGCAGATTGAGATGAATGCACAAAATGTCCAGTGAGACAGATGCCAAATAAATAAATGGACCAACAGCATGTTAAAGGGGCAATATGTAAGACTTTTTATTTGAAAGCATCAAAAAATAACTGAAATTATCTACATGATGTGAATAAATGGCAGTTTTGACATTATGATGTCATTGTCTTGTGTTGCAGTGGTATTTACTTAAGTTAGCATGCTAACCTGCAGTTGCTCGTCGCAGTCAGGACCGCTAGCTGCACAGCTAACTGAGCTAACTAGCCGACGGTAGCTACAGCTAGCAGTAGTTTGCAGTTACTTGCAGTTGGTAACTGCATAAGACAGTGTTTAAAACAAAACAAAACCATTACATTTAAGCTAAAACAGATTTAGGGTTTTAGGGTTTCAGAGCCACAGATTCAACATATTATGGAACAGTCTGGGAACTTGTGTTTAAACCAGATTGGATTATTTGAGCTTTACATAATCCAAGAAGATATGATGGAAAATGTTTGAATTAAAGTACTTACAACAACAATAACTTTGTGCTGAATGGTAAATCAAAAGATGAGGTTAGTTTGAGTTGCTACAACGGTGTTGGGCTGATTCATGAAGTCTAGCAGATCACTTAAGTGATAAGAGATGCATGTCACGTTAAGCGAATGTAAGAGAAGTACTTAAATGAACTTTCTCTCATTCACATTTATCTTTGAGTCTCACAGCACATGTCCTTTTGGATTGGTATTACTCAGCCAAGAGAAACAGTGGTTTTCAGATCGCTCAACCAATTAAATGTTTCTCTCTGGCAGTGTCAAACTTCTACTGTAAGTAAAACTTAAACCTGCACACACAGGCACACGTGTCATGTCACTTTTGATCCTCGATGACTGCTACAAAAATGCAAACAATGTTAGATTTGTTCAAAATTGAATGACGGACAGACAGAATAAATACTTCAGACATTAGTCTCCATAGGCTGCTGTCAGTTTGCATTCTGGTCACGATGGGGAAGATGAAGCTTTCACAGACAAAGCAAAGTTTCACACTGGAGTTCCCAGGCTCGACTTAAAAGAGTTTCAGCACACAGCAGTGTGAAGGCTACTGTGAATCAGCACTTCTAACAAGAATAGCCTTTCGTATACCTGCAGAAACGTATAAAAAATTCCGTTAATGTGAGCCTCTCATTTGTCATCTGATGGCTTGAGGGATGCATCAGAGGACTTCCTGTTCATGGATGCGAGGTGCATCCATAGAGACAGCGTTCATTAGGTGTGTATCATGCATATATTGAAATGTCATACAGACTACTGCATCGCACGGAGAAAACAAATTATGTGATCAGATGAACGATCTCCTGTATGTTGGTACCCTTCCACTTGTCAGCACCCCTCCTCAAGACTGGAAACTTTCAGCCCAGTCGGCAGAGTAAACTGCTGGCATTGTGTGTTTCTGATTGCAACAGATTTGATAAAATTTCATAAGTATCATCTCAACATTACCACACCACGTGTCATATAATGTTCAGATTACATGTATTTGAGTAGATATGTAGAAAATTTGTAAGCATGAAATATCTTAAGTGAGACCGCTGTTCAAGAAGGCGTTGAACATTTGTAAGTGAGAAACCACTGGATATTCTTTATGAGAGACCACTGTTCCATGTATTTTCATTTGTAAACCTGAAACAGCTGGATATTTTAACAAAAGACCACTGCTTGAGCCTTTATTTCTTATAAAGGGACACTGTTCAAGACACTGTTTCCACGTTTGTTAGCATGAAAACATTTGATATCTTTAACGAGAGGCCGCTGTTTGATGTTCATTTGTAAACATGAAACCACTGGATATTTTTAACGAACAAATTGGGTATCTTTAACAAAATGTTGGGACCATTTCCACACAAGATTGTGGTGACAGAACCAATTAAGCCGTACATGGTTTGCAGAAATTTACATTACCCACATTTCTGCCGGGGATTCGAAGTTGTGAAGGGCTTCATATCGTTGTGATTTACATTCACATCTAACTCTCTCTGTAACACGCAATTTTGACAAGTGGTTTTGTCATGTAAAATAATTAAATTAAACTGAAAGTACAAAGCTGTTGACGGCATCAATGGTTTACAGTGAGTCTGTGTAATGAAATTTCTTTTCCCAGAGAATCGATGAGTTCCATTCCCTTGGTGGACTGTGTAATTACAAAACCCTCATTAGATTATGAAACTATACAGCATATGGTGAGAGGAGGAGATTCCTTTGATGTGCTCTTGTAATGACTGCAGCAAAAAAAAAAAAAAAGAAAGAAAGAAACAGAAGAGAGTGAGAGAAATGCTTGTCTTAACTTCATTTGAATCCCTTGAAAGAAATCAAAGCTTTGAAAGCGAGGATTTCTCTATTTTTCAGCACCCCCCACCCCCGGACAAGTCCTCCGAACTGACTCACATACCAACCAGGAGTCTAGCACTGACCCTGGAAATGTCAAACTATTTTGACACGCCGAGGCCGGCGGTGTCACGGCCTTTTGATTCATGGAGAATGTTTGTCGTCTTGCCAAAGGACGCCTTCAGTAAAGAAGAATGAATTTTGATGTTCCAAGGAAGCGCTCGCTCTCTGTGAAACATGAGAGGGGCGCTTCAGGCAGCACTTGGCATCTGTTCTCAGTGCAACACATTTCACAGACTCGCTGTTTGGAAAAGGATAGCGGGCTGGGAAACAGAGTCATTCAGTGTAACTATGTTTGACAGGCGCAGACAAGCAACAGTGTCTACAGCAAGCGTGGAGGGTATGTTTCAAAAGGGAAAACCAAGGTCCATTTGAAAACCTGAGGAAACAAAAGCAATATCCCTTTTTCAAATCCTCTCATTTCTCTGTGCCTGTCAAGCATCTGCAGCGGAAAGCCTCCTGATTACACCATTGCTTTTATTGTGGAAACATATTTCTTTGTTATTTCCCTCAAGAGGAGAAGCGTTTAAGAATTGAGAGGCGTCAGCAATGCAACAAAAAAAAGCGTGGAAAATCCAACTCCAACAGTGATCTGGAGCAACGCTTCTTAGAGATTCAAATTGAGGCTTGATGCTGGTGGGTCCCTTTATGACGAGGATATGAAATTTTTTAATAAGCCTGTCTCCCAGAGCATGCACGGCTAATATCTCTCTGGGGTCATCAGCTAAAAACATTTAAGAAGCTCCCATCTAGACAATAGAGTTACGGGCAATATTGGAAAATTTGAAGGTCAGCTAGTGTTATGAACCATATGTTTATTTATGGGAGAACTGTCTGTATAGCACTTACAGTCAGCAGCAGGTTGCAGAGGCAATAAACACTTGCAATTTCTAGCGAGATTCTCAGCTCTACCGTTGCACTTGTTATATCCCTAGATGTTACACAACTGTAAAACAAATGCCAGTGCAGTCAGGGAAAGGGAAAATAAATGCTTTGGCCAGGGGACATGAGAAAGTTTTCATACATCAACAGTAGTATGAATGATATTGCAAGTCCATGCAAGATAATGCGAAAGTCTAAACTACACATTTTATTCAGCTTGGTAATGTACAGCTTAGAAGAATAAACCTTAGAAACTGAAGTAAATGTAGAAGTAAATATTACTTCCTTGCTTTCTTCGTTTACCCTTTGCACTGGTGGTTTTCATACACACTGTTTGTATGTGCAACACCCCTAATCTATGTTACATTGTGTGTGCTGGAAAAAAAATGTACTGTTGTGAGAGCAAAAGTTATTCATTTAGGTGAGTGTAATCCAACATGCCAGTCTGGTTGAACTGTAGTTTGTAGTTCCCCCAGTAAACACACTGACCTCCTCACATTTATGTCACAGTCCTTCCTGGCTGGCCTGCTGTTGGTCTTCTCAGGTACTGCATCGCCTCTGGAGCCACTCTTGGCTAGAGAGAGAGCACACATGCCTGGTGGTAAACCCCGCCATGCTGAAACCAAGTAACAATAAATGGCTTCAAGTGATATTCAAACTTCGGTGTCTGCTGCAGGCGAAGAAACCTGGTGCTGCTCCTCCATCTTCCATCTAGCTAGAAAATCATTTGAGACGTTCGGGTGTTTCTGTTGAGCCATCTGTAATTATCCACAGGATTGTTTTATTTTGCAAAGATAAAAAAGATTGGACTCAGAATGGGTCAACATGATGACAGATGGTACTCTTCTTGTGGAACGCAGGGTGAGATAGAGGAAAAAAAAAAGAGACTGTCATTTGAAACAATTTAGAAAGGAGCTACAAAGCGGGGATAAATCTGTCGCAGACGTGCATTTCAAAATAAAGCAGCCATTTCTCCTGCTGATTTCCATCAAAACGCCTCATTTCTTCACACTGTGTGATTTCAGCAACTGCGATAACTGGAGTCATGAAAAAAACCAACTCGCCTGGAGATTTGATAACTTCAGCATCCCCTGACATGACGAGTTGTGTAAAGGACCCTTGAAATCATTGCCGAGTCTGAAATGACGGGCGAGTAGCTGATTGAACTTGACTGAACTTGCATTCAAGTCATCTGATGATTTTGAACACTTCCTGCAGCTGACTGGGTCTGGAAAATAGAGCTCCGTAAATTCTGCACCGTGACATTTCCATTTGCAAGCGAGCTCACGCTATTTTTATGTGAGTTATGTAAGTTTACAGATGTCATAATATGGGATAAATTAATAAAATGCATCCCACGCAAACAGAAATGCAGCAAACTGACCTATCGAATGTGAGGTCTGGCTGTAGCTGTAGGTGGCCCTGTGGCACTATCAGTGCTGTCATGGTGATGACACTGAGACTATTACTGTTCAGCGACCCATCAGTCTGCTTAATACACAGAGCCAAATGTCATCCAACTGACCCGAAATACCTTTATCAAGGCTATTTTATTTAGCTTTTCATATCATTTCATAGTCCGTGGTGGTGGTGAGTCAGTCTCGTCAACACCACCGCTGAGTTAAACAATTAGCAGCTAAACCAACACCTCTCTGGCACTGTGTCCTACCAATGTGAGCATGAAAGCTTTAGAATGGTAGTATTTATGGCAGGACTGTTGAGTATGAAAACTGTATGTGGATGTGCCTAACAATCCGATCACCTTATGATTGTACTGTATATGTGAGGGATATAATGTAAATTAAGTGCAATTTAAGGGATGCATTGCGGTGGGGGAAAAAAGCCTGCCGCACCTCCTTATTCCATGTCGCCTCCGTAATGTTCCACTTTAGATAAAGGCAAAAAAAGAAAGATAAAGATCAGTGTTACGATTTAAAACTTGACAATTAAATCTGAACAGTTTCAGGACCTTTCAATCACGTCTTCAGCCTTCGTAGGTGGTTGAACTTCTCTTTTTGCAGATTTAAGAGGTTTTAGTTAGACTTTGAGCAAGACAAGAAAAAACAAAACTATATGCTAAACGCGTCACCATCTTAAAGTCCTTGAGTAGCCTTCAGATAATTTATAATATAGTTATTTGTCTACAGCTATGCTAGCAGCTCTGTGAGACTGCAGGCTACTTGGACACAGCTTGTGGTACTTGTAGTTAATGCCATTAGTCATTGTGACCTGCTAACAAGCTCACAAAGACACTGCAAACGAATGTTGTTTAGCAGGTATAAAGTTTTGTTATACATGTTAATGTATAACATTGGCATGTATGTGAGCATTGTTAGCATGCTAATATTTGGTAATTAACAGTAAATAAGAGCTGTGGCCTACACTTCATGTCTGGGAAACACTGTCCCAAATGTCAGCCACACCACTGTCACCACTGTTGTTTGATCATATGGCCATTCAAGTGGTTGCCAGTTTGTGCAGTGGCTCGAACAAGCCAACTTTGATTACTTGCAAATGTTTACGCTGCTAACGCTAGCACAAACTTGCAACCAACAAGACTGCTGATCCTTGACAGCACACAGATACCATGTGACAGCAACAGCGTTATAGCTGACAGGCCTTTGGTAGAAGCTGGAACCAAGTGTCAGGATTCTCACACAGAAAGAAACAAAACAAAACACAGTCATACTTGTGTAGTTGTAAATGTTATCTGTGTTAGCATGCCTGTAGCCATGCTGCTACCGTTGCTGGAAACCAGTCACTGTTGGCATACAGATGCTTAAAAGACACAAGGCGTTAGTTACACAACCATAGTTTATTACTGATGTCATCACTTACACAGACAAAGGAAGTGTCAGCGATACCTACTGAAAGGTGATCAGCAAATCATACTTGAGTATCTAGTTGAGAACAGGTTCGGGGGAACGTGGTCGTCATCACCCAACCAACCAGGGGCCAGAAGCCTCGTGTTTAATTTACACTGCTGTTGTCTAGAATCTGAACACCGGAGCTGTGATACAAAAGCAAAATTTGGCAGAAGCGGCAGGAAATGGCAGAGTGATTTTTCAGAGGAGAAATGAAGCTCGACTGGATCCAACGTTGTCTGTTTGATCAGCTTTTACTTTTTACGGCGCTGGTTTAACTCAGCCCTCTTCAAATTCTCAACAGTGTCTCGGTTGAATGGAACTTAATTGAAGATAACATAATGTGTAGCAGGTTATGCTGAGTTTCAAATTGAATTAAGTGCATTTCCCCCTTTCTGTGCGACAAAAAAAAGCACAATGCGTGAATGATACACTGATGAATGTAATTTTGTGTGTCTTTTAAAATCACCCTGGTTATCTGCTGTCGCCCAGCCGCATATTATTTCATCTTCTTTGAAATGTCACTTTGTTGGAGAATAGAGTTGATGGCTGACTGATAGAACAAAACCACACTTTGCCCTGAATATGTGCGCGGCTTACAACAAACTGACCCGCTGTTCGTCCAGGTCAGCCCCCCTGTAAATGACACAAATACTCTAGAAATGAACAGAGAGGCAAAGTTCACCATTGTCTTCCACTACAAGCAGTACGATGTCAGAGAATAAATCCTGTTGTCCGGTAAGGCTAATCATATAGAGTCCTTTTAAAAAGAAGTGCTGATGATCAGTACTTTCAATCGGATCCACATCTCTCTTTCATGTCCATAGAGTTCAAGCATTCAGAGTTGTCCAAAGATTAATTGCGGTCCAGAAGAAAGGAAGTCTCTATTTACAGAAAGGTCCCTTGCATTACCGTCTTCTCCTTTGATGGTCCGACCAAACTGTTGGTTCACCTGCAACAGAGGAAAAAAATGTATTCAAATGAAATCAGAGCCATCAAAGCGGTGGCGACATCAAAACCCCCATCTAGGAAAGTGATACTTCAGATCATTTTGATACTGTAGATACTGAACGTCAAGTGTCTCTTCTCGCATATAACGCGAAGAAAACGGCGTGACGGAGCACTTGACACGAGCAGAAAACGACACCGTTGCCTGGGCAGAAAAAGAGAAGAGCCCTTCTCCGCTGTAATAAAACTTTATCAACGGCAACTCCAGACGAGAAGACGTGAGACTCCCGCCCACGATGATCGACATGACAAAGGCGTCGACCAAGCAACTGCAGAATCGGTTGCATTATTCGACACTGAAGCCTGTTTTCATTCTCGCGCTTTATTTTTCATGTTTGTCAACGTGGGGAAAAGACGCACTGGCCTCCATTTAAAAAAAATAAAGAAAGAAAAAATAAGACGTGATCGGATTGAAAGCCAGTTCAACACCTTGGGCTTTTTGTCATGTTCCTCCATCAGAAAACAGGACACATTGTCAGCATCGCTTTGCCATGAGTGGGTGTATTTGGTCTGCAGATTTCATAAAAATCTGATCCGTAAGTATCGACATCGTCCTTCAACCGAACAACCGAGTGGTGTCGCTGTTAGCTTGTGATGCGAGCAGGGGAAAACCATCCTACCGCAGTCTAAACTGAAGAAAGGCAACCATTTTCATAAAATAATATCAAGATCTTGTTCGTCAAGGGTCTAAAGGTCAAGTTTTCTATCCCTCGCACCTGCGGAATTCTCTCACTCTCACCATAGTGCCTGTCATTAGACCTATATCAGCTTCGCGCGTCAGTACATTGATCCATCAGTTGGAGTTATAGCGAATAAAGGACGCCGGCGAGCTGGGTTTGTGCTCCAAACAAAGGTTTTCTCTCTCCTAGTTCGACAGACACTCTGAAGACCTCCACTCTCCTTGAGATTAAATTGCCTGTCATGAAGCGCAGCCTCTGACTGGCAGCTCCTCTGCTCCTCCAAAAGTACATTCCGGGAGAGACTCTCGAGGAACATAACATAACAACCTCCATAACGACGTCCGCTATCGATTCCATCCGTCTGTCAGCCGCCACGTAGGTTTGACGGACTGAGGGAAGCCGTCGGGCGAACTTGTAAGGCTCCATTATCGACGCCGAACTTTTGATGGGGAACAGACAGCTCTGACAGCGCCGGTTAGATTAATTCACAAATGGGTCGTTTGACAGAGAATAGGCCAGAGCAGCGGCGCAGCACCGCACACTGTCATATAAATCACCCGCAATTACGCAGAAAAAGGCAAAACAATCCAAAAAAAAAAAGAAAAAAAAAACATCCGGCCATTACTTGACAAGAAAACCTGCATTATCATATCAAACACGGGGTAAAGAGTTCCTATAAATTTAGGCTGCCGCGGCACTTTGCTGGTCTGTGTACAGGCTGCGGTAAATTCCTCCCTTTACAGAGTCATTTACATTCCGAGCTGTCACTGTGATTAATGTGGTACTAATTTGAGAATAATTCCTCGCTGAAAAGACAAAGAGCAGAGCTGCTTCTTGTCAGAAAGGGAAATGTCTTCCGAGATGGATCTACCCTTAGTCTCACTTCGGGTGGGGCGGCGGCGGAGGAGGAGGAGGGGAGGGGGGGTCATTAACAGCGTTTGAGTGACTGTCTGGAACAATGCTAAAAATACTGAGGGGAGAAAAACCGCGTCTTCCGTGGGTGTTGCGTTTGTTTAATTGGTGGCTGACAAGTGCTAATTTAACTGGCGAAGGATTCATTTCCATTTAGTGCCTCAAGTAAGGTTGGCTGGAAGATTTAACGCAGCAGGTGTGCGGCCCCGTGTTTGTGTAATTCAGCCGTGTAATTGGCACACCGCGGTGTCCTCCTCGGCAATATGTTTTTGCGTTGTAACTACCGACGGCCGGGATTTTCATAGCACGACCATTTTTAAAGCTGCACCAGGCGAAGTATTTTTTTATTTTTGTACTTTTTTTTATGAGAGAATCCAGCCCTGTAAAAATCAGCGAGAAAACAGAAAGCGGGGAGGCTGCTGCATTCACCGCCTCCACCCGCGTAAAGTTCCACCGCCAGGACTAATTGGTAATTACCCCCACAAATCAAAACCTCAAGTGGCTGTTCTTTAGGGATGTGGCTCTGCATTCATTGGAATGGTGGCACAGGAATTCAGCGGACGAGCATCAAGGAGAACATTGTGTAGCAGGAGGAAAAACATCCAGTACTCATTTGTCAGGTACGGCGGTTTTCTATGACATGAAAACCTGTTACAGACACACCCAGGAGGCTAACGGCGCTATCCGTAACAGTGTTTGCAGGCATCAGGGCCGTCGTCACTGAATATTCACCGTGAAGCTGCACGAAATCCTTCTGCGTCCTAACAACAACCGCAAGAGACAACACTTTTCTGAGTTCTGACGGCTGTGTGCCTTCTTTCATTCATTCGTTTCATTGGGTAACTTGGATTAGGTTCCACTTTGAATCTGGCTCCAGATTAGCAAATGATCCAGATCTGTTCGGATATAGTTTAAAGAAAAGCTCATTTCAAAGGTTTCTATCTCTTTATGCCGCTTTTAATTGGCGAAGATCAATGAGGGAAACGCTGCCGCGTGAGGTCTCTCACTTTCAGCCAGTGCCGGATGATTTCTTTCATGGTTTTTAAATGACAAAAACAGAAATTGATATCCAACTAAACAAGCATACAAGCTCAGATGAAACTTCTCACTGGTGGTTAATTTTTCTGTTTGAAAGCCAGTGTCGGCGCTCTGTACGACTGGACTGTGGTTTTGAGGTTCAATAAGACAGACGGCGTTCTCTCACCCAGAGCATCAAATACAGCAGTCCAGCCCGACGCTACAGAGGTCGGCAGAGCATCAATTCAGATGGGTTGGGAGTGAGAACGTGATCTGATTTGAACTTGAAATGACTTCTTTATAACATGTTATACCAATATTCTAGACTTAGCAAATTAATAGTTCTGCATCAATTTCTGTGGTGTTTGAATCAAGAGGTTCCATTTGCACCGCCTTTCCTAAAAGCTGTCGTATGTGTCGTCCGCCAATCGTTGTCACACAGTCAAACAACTCATGCGCTCATTACATTGCGAGCTCCGGTGTGCGCTGGATGAAGAGGGATCGGCTAGTTTTGAAAGAGCAGCACTCGCCATCGCTCTCTTTGTATCGCTGTTCTCTCTCAACCCTCTAGTAAGAAGCAACGCAGACTTCCAGGGATTTATGTGTCTTGCTGCCATTCGGGGCCTGTGAACCTACAGATTTTAACGCCGCGTCGTCTGCTGAATGTCTTCCAGGTTCATGTTGTGCTGTTTTCCCCGACGGCTCAGCAGAGGTGAGGAAGAGAGCCTGACCTCCCGCCGCTCCACGCAGAAGCCCCGCAGAAAGGTTGGAATCTTGAGAAACGTGTCTCCCCGGCTGAGTTCAAAGGTGTGCGAGATAAATCCACTGGGTGATGCTGGCGCTTTGAACGGGGTTGTTGTTGTGTTCTCAGAGCATACGTACGCCTCTCTACAGAGCTGTCACACAACTGGGAAAACACGCTTGATGATTCCATTTGTCTGTTTTAATGACGATGCGATGTGACACTTCACCACAGTAAACAAGATACATACATGTTTTTGTACAGTGAGGCTGTAATAAGACTGTAATGCATTTTTTGATTCGGTGAACAAAAAGTGTTGCTTTCAAACATCAAAATGGAAAAAAAAAAAAAAATGTGTTACCTGGACTTTGCTGTGAGGCATCAGACGTTACCAAAGCTGGTCTTTGTCCGCGGATATCTTCTCCGTCATCCATGTAAAAGAAGACAACAGGAGAAAAATTATGTTTTTAACTTTCACAATCTAAGGTCTCATCAAGATCTGATCATTTACCTCCACACATTCCGGCTTGTCCCGGAGCCCCAGACCCGCTAAAAGAAAATCTAATGATATATAAATATCCTGTTTTGAGGTCCCGACAAGTCCCTGAATCAATAGCTCCAGGCTCCAGGCTCCCGGCTCCAGGCAGGTGTGGTGCGGGCAGTTTAAATAATTAAGCACATGGAGAGAGACAGAACTGAAGTCGGCGGGTCGTCATAACAAAGTGAAGGATGCGGGCATCACGTTACAACGTTAAAAGCAGGTAATTGGAGTGAGTAATTGGCCGGTTTGGGTGCTCAAAGTGGCCTGAAAGTGCTAAGGAGACATGGCAGCCCATTGATTACAGGCCCCCAGGGGTCCGAGCACCGACTGCAAACATGAGCTGTTTTTAAGGTGAAGGCAGGGCAGGCGACTGTAAGAGAAGCCACAGCATGATGACCTTCAACAGCCGAAGTGTGTGAGGTCACACTCAACAGGTCTGAACATGGTATCATGAGAGAAAACAAAGGCATTATTTTCTAAAACTTACCTTAGTGGTTTTGATCTTGTTCCCTGTGGCACAGCTCCAGCCCTTCAGATCGGGAAGAACTTTGCATTCCTCCCCGTCAAGGCACGGGTGCATCTGACACCACCACTTCTGCTCCACTATCGAGGCTGGTGAAGGGATTTAATGGTCGAAGAAGCAAATAGTCAGAAATACAAGCCAGCCTTAAACGTGTCAACAACAACTAACACAAAGATCCAAGATTTATTCCCTGACAAATTCAGGAAATTATGGAGCAACGCACTATTACGCAATGTAATTTATCCAGGTCCACACCAAAACCGAATGGGGTCTATATTCTGGGCTGAGAGCAGTCCTCCATGCAAGGTTCATAGAAGTCTGTTTAGTTGTTTTAGTTGTCACATTTAGTGACAATGTTCTTTTTAATATTTCGGTTAGGTTTCGGCACAAAAACCACCTGGACATCAACCCTGTTCTTCAGATAGAAAGTCCAGTGTATGACCCATCCAACCGCTTTGCTTTTATATCACTGCGCCAGAGGGGCTCTCAGTGAGGCGACGCTAGACTGGTGCCTGCAGTGTCAAACTCTGGGCATAGGGCCACTGACCAGGCTGACGAGTAGCTGTGCTACAGGAGCCTAAAACGAGGCGCGTCCTCAAACACTGATCAGAATCATCGCAGCTCTCGTCGGCTCGTGTCACACATCTTGACAGCTGTCCCGGGTGAGTGATGTAAGACTTGTTTTCTGACTGGCAACACTCTTTTAGAAGTGTTTAATCACACGGGGTGTCGAGGGCCCCGTCATAAATATCCATGTGCTGAAGGTAGGAACAGGAGAGGGATGCGACGCCGGCCGTCGGAGGAGAAACCCTTCAGCTGCAGCCAGAGCACCTCCTCGGATGCATCCAATAAAAGGGAACATTAAGCTCCTGGTGCTCCATTGTACAAGACATCATTTAAATCTGGCATATTACAGAGGTCATTATCTACGTTCCACATTCCCCTCCACCCGCATTAGTGTTCTTCTTAATGAAGAGGATGGTTATTATAATCCACGCATAACACGGGAGCCTCACTAGACTAAATATTAGAGAATGGATACTTTATGACATGAGGGAATCAATCTGCACCACACAGCCGGGGTTATAGCAACGGCACGGCATAAAGCGTGCATCAGGTCAACTGCAGGCAGATGGTGGTTGTGTACCGGCGGCTATTAAAAAGCCACAAAGGCTTCTCGTGAAATGAAATGGGAGTATTGATAACCAAACATACACAAAGTGTACGGGATACATTTCACTTAGCAGCTAATGGTGCTTTAAAAAAAAAAAAAAACACGGAGAGGCAGCTCGGACTGAGAACATCTGGGAGCAAAGAGACAGTTTATGCTTTCATTGATTTGACTTTTTTTTTTTCATATTTTTGGCTGTAAAATGGCTTCACGTCTCCGCTTCGACCTTGGGCTCGCATTCATGAACGCAAAAGAAGTGTTTACTCGCACATTTGTGAATTTAATTGGCGTGCCACTTGAGCCCACGCTGATATGTCGTCTGTTTTGTATTCTATTAAAAAAAAAAAAAAAAGAAAAGAAACTGTTGAGAAACCCAAGCGTCTATCTTTCAATCAAGTTAAAAATGCCTTAATTACAATCATGTGCCAGCGCTGGAGATTACAATGCGAGCGTCTCCGGCTCGGTGTGTTTGGAGCGCGGCCAAAGTACATAGTTCTGGCAAGAGTGCCACATTAGCTAGCTCAAACACTACAGCAGATACTGAGATGCCGTTTCGAAGTTGAGCGCAAAATTGGAAACCGAACCTCTGAGCTCTGTCTGACTGTCAATATGTGACTTTCTTTCAGAGTTTCTTCAGCAAATCCATGATTTGATTTTTACAAAGAAATGGATGCTCAGCGGAGGTTTTCCTTCTATATTTAAGCGTTTCGTGTCTTAACAGTTTAGTTTGAACATTGAGTGTGGAGTGGCTGTGTACGCTGTAGGTTTTGGAGAATGTGGAGGCACAGCAATGACCTTGAAGGGCCGAGAAAAGAAAATAAGGGCTCGTTGTCATTTGATAACACTTTGACATTTGTACAAATAAAGCAAACAGCTTAAATGTGCTGGTATAGGTAGATCTCTTCTTTTAATACATATGGCCAGCCTCGCTGTTTTCCTGTGTTTCCAGTCTTTGTTATGCTAAGCTAATCGACATCTAGCAGTAGAGCTTCATATTCACTATACAAACTTGAGATTGGTATCAGTCTTCTCACCGGAACTATCAAACTATCCCATAATGCATCTCTCTGAATTTTTTTTCCACCCCTAGTTTCTATATTTCAGTTGTGATAAACAGGATTTCCCTAAAAATACTTAAGTGTTGGGCTGTCGCACAGCAAAGGTCTCCCGCTAACATTTTTCCAAATGTCTTGCAGGCAAAATATCAGGTAATGAATGCATCTATTGTTGTATATAAATAAAAAAAACCCATAAAACAAAATGGCAAAACCCACAGCCCCTGTGGATTACATGCTAACAGATTAGCTTGCCGGTGGTTGTGCTAGCTTAGCTTCCCTTACAGCGTACGATCAGTAGTGCCAAAGAATTGCCCTAGTGTACGATATTTTAATCGTCTGACTTGAAAATAACCCGATGTGAAATCAGTAATATCTTGTTTACCTAGAGCATCAGGTTAAAACGCATCCAAGGCGACTGCAGTCCAGCAATACTGACAGACGTTACCTAGCATTGCTCATCATTTTTCTCAGTAATGATACTTTTCTCATGACGTTTGCGCTCGATGGCGACAGAAGTCAAAAGTCACCGCGAGCCAGACATCTTCTCTCCAGCCTCTGCTCATTAAAATTCTCCGTCTGCGGCCACCTCGCCGCGTGACCCATTCAAAACTGTTCAAGTTTTCTCAGGTGGAGGTTCATTTATCTTCATATAAGTAGGAGATCGCCTCACACCGAGCTGAGTTAAAGCTAATCCCTTGGTCGCAGAAGAAAGAATAATTAAAAGGTTAAGTGCTGATCATTTCCTTTTCTGAGATCACCCGCGGAGCTTTAAACTGAGGCCGCCGACTCGCAGCTCTAATTTGCAGAAAATGTCAATACTAAAATGTCAAGGAATAGGTCAAACACGATTGGGTCCGCGGCTTAGCCAGAAACCAGCGCCTTTTTTTTTTTTCAGGCCAGACGCGGAGCAGCCACTTCAGCCGAGTCTGGGCCCTCGCACATTAACATGCTAAGAGACTGTCAGGATCATTGACTGCACTGTCACTGACGGCGCAGCGGACAGCGTCGCATTCTGAACACTGAGGGCTCGATTTGAATTGATTTACTGGAGAATTAGTGTTATCGTTACTGTTTCTGTATGGTTTTGAAGTCGATCTTTTAAGTTAGAAACACAGTTGTCACACAATCTTGGCTAGCGACATCATTTGGCCATAAATTTGGCCAATTCAGGTTCTTAGAAATCCTGTGTATAATTCGGTTGATCTATGATGATGGTGACATTGTTTTAAATCATTATCATTTATTCGTCCTTTGCATAACTCTTGTTTGGTGAGTAGCATAAAGGGACTACAACTTGCATTTCATTGTACAACCCTGCGCTGTTGAACGATCAATAAACTGTATCGGACATCGAGCAAACATTGTAAATGAAATATCTTTGGGTTTTGGATTCTCGGTCGGACAAATGGCTGATCTGATTTAAATGCGTTCTCCTCCGTCCACTCTAAGAACTCTCAGTTCAGTCTGTCATGCCGCTCTTATGTTCATGACCGGGGAAGGCTTCGTTTAAATGCCTCGTGAGAAAGTCGCATTGCGTTCTTCGGCAGCAGGAAGAAAATCTAACACCTGTCTGTTTTAAATACAGACTAAAACACACAGATCTCAAGATTGTCACTGCGCTGATGCTGAGAAACTTGAGAGGTTGGACAGGCTGATCCCGTTGGTTTAAAGGTGCACTATGTAGTGTTCATCGGAGCAGAAATATCATCATGGCTTGATTTTCATGACTGAAGAGACAAACGGGCTGTTTTACTGGTCTGAGTAGCCAGCTTTTCTCTCTTCCAACATGGTTTTGGGAGCTCATTCTATATAATGATATATATATAATAATATCACACAGTACAGACATATATATACTATGCACTATACGCTCTAGTTTGATATTTTTAAAACAATCGTGTTTGACAGCATTCGCCTGATGTTTAGCATAGACTCAGTGTTTATGTAGCATTGTGTCAAATCTGTCTCCCCTGTTCTCCGGCTCTGCAGCCCACACAGGAAATGGGACGCTGCTCGTAGTACTCTTGAGCCTGACTATGCGGCTAATTACTGGAACATATGCAGTCCACATCATATTCATGTTTTGTTCTTTGACTGGAAGCGAATGTGAATATATTTGAATATAATGTGTCGGTTCTAGTGTGCAGCACCATGACTGCCCCTCCAGCACCTGTCAGAGCCTTTAAGCCACGAGACCAGTTTACACTTTAATCCCTCTGACATTCTGTAGACCAAACAATTAAATAAGAATATAATCACAAATTCATTAAAGATGCCATGTGACATTTAAATGGCATTCTCATCACATGCAGTTAAGACCAGTCCATTGAAAACAATGCATAGAAGATGATGTTTTCCATAGTGCCCTAGTAAAAATCACAGTGTAATCCATCATGTAATTACCAGTATTGCCCAAAAACAGCAACCTGTGACAATTCATTAATGACCTCAGCGTGCTATAGAGGAAAACTGCACTCATGTGAGTTGGTCTGCAACCTTAATCGATGACCTCAGCGATAATCCTCAAGATTTGTGGGGAAGGAGTATCAGCAAAAAAAAGAAAAAAAAAAAAGAAGAGAAGCTAGCCCATGAAATATTCAGCTGGATCGTACCATCTACGCACGACGGGGCGGCTCTGGTGGTGCCGGCCACTTGCCCGGGAAAGCAGGAGCACTTCACGGTTTGCGACCGCTCCTCGATTTTGTTCTTGTTGCAGCAGCGGTGCAGCGCCACCACTTCGCAGGTGCCTGTCCGGACATGATGCGCTGCTGGAGGGAAAAAAATGACAGGAGAGATGGAATAATCAGAGAGAAGGAAAAAAAAAAAAGGATTCAATCCAGTGGCGGTGCAGCGGTTATTACCCTCATCCACACGCCCACGCTGCCGGCCTTGGTTTGAGTCCCTGTAGAATATTTCTCTTGAGTCTCTGTAGCCTGCTCTGTATCCCTCTCATCAGAAAATTACCAGGGAGAGCAGACTACCAATTTCCTTTTAAATAGGTCTTTTATTACTAAGGCTTCCATTCCCCTTCTGCATATGCATATATTCTGTGTCATTTTGTTTGAGTGGCATAAAGTTTTTTTTAGGGGTGGATTCATTGATTCACAGTTGTTTTTTTGATCTGACAGATTTTCTTTTTACAAATTTAAAGGGGTATTACACCCTTTATTTTCCACTTCCATAAAGTCAGAAAGAGAAATAAAAAGTGTAAGCTCCAAAAAGGTGTTTTGTTATACGTTTTTTTTTTAAATTCTTTGTCCAGTTTATTCTCATTATTTATTTCTTGGCCAAAGAGCATCACTATCACATCCACAGTGTTATTTCTTGACCTGAAAAGAGACAACAGTTTGAAGCTCAGTCATCTGTCTAAAATGCATGTTTGATCTTTTAATATCTAATTAATAACCACACCTGTTCTAACATTGGAGAGTGTTTGGCCGCAGACTAGACAAAATGCCAGCTTGAGATTTCCCTAAACTGGCAGCCAGTCTGAGACGCCGCAACCGTGTAGATATCGAAGGCGCTGGCAAAGCGACACAGTGTGTAAAATAAACTTGGCAGAAACGTCAGATAGGTCGCAACACAGTGTAACAGCTCTGCGCTGCAGCTGTGGCTGAACATGACGACAGAAATGAGCAGGCGTGTTTCTTTTCACATATCTCCCAATGCAAGTCAACCAGTCTACCCGGAAATGAGTTTTCTTGCTGGCACGACGTCTTGGTGATGCGGTCTGCAGGCTACACAGAACATTGATAAGAAACACTGAAAGTAAACTTGACTTCTGTTTGTTTGCCTCCAACAAAACACCTTTACGTTTCTCCCTGAAGCCACCACATCAATTATTCTTTAACTATTTTCAGGGCTGGTAAAAGACTCAGATTAACTGTTTTGTCGTAAACAGATTATCTTTGCAAAGTAATCCGTTACTGAGTTACATTTTCATAGAAGTAATCCCTTACTTAGAGCATTTCCCTGTATGTCCCTGTCCATTTTGTTGCCAAAAAAGAAAATTTCCCAATATAAGTTCCCTAATGCATTTTCACCGTTTCTGTTCCTCTCCCATGTCTATGCATCCACTGTCAGATGTGTATGTACACATGGCAGGACACGGCCTTTATGGCAGTTTCTCCTTGCTTTCACTATTTTTTCACTATTTTTGCATTCAGATTGCAAGTAACGGACATATTGTATGAGCTTCTTAGACTACAGCATATGTGCCTCTGTCCCCTCTCCATTGGATGTCTGGTAATAAAATAAAATAAACATAAAAAGATTCATAAAAAGCTGTGAGGGGGACATTGCACCTGGCACTCCTGGTATTATTAGCCTGCTGAGTTACAGATTATGGATGGTACATTATTCTTTTGTAGAACTGTCGACGGGTCTCTTTTAAGGCTCTTCAGTACAAGCAGCAGCTTTAAGTCGATAATGTAGCCAATCAGGATCTGGCATTGTACAGGTCATCAAGAGTATGATTGTATTTAATGGCAAAAAGGTATCTTTGAGATAAGAGGTGAAAGATGGGCATGACTGGAACTGATACCCCTCCAGACTTCCTCCTGCAGGCAGCAGTCCCTTAAAAAAAGAAAAATTCAGATGTGGGACGGGGGGGAAAGTGCAGCGCTGCACTCTTTTGGAGCCAATTTTCAGATCACGCTCCATTGTCTGAATTATTTAGAGCCTGAGCTGCTCCATTCTCTTTTAATTGCATGTGACATTTTCTCGAGGTGTCCTTCTGCTGAGATACTCACAGCTGCCGCAGTAAACAGTAAATCTGAGACGACTGCGTGAAACTGGCCCTATAACTGTCCGTACTGTAGCGGCTCGACTGAACCCAGTTAATTACGTCTTCACTCGGGCCCGCTGCGTGTCGGCGGCCCCCTTCCTCCAGCCGCCGCGGCGTCAGCGGCGGAGTCAGCTGCTCTGCTGTGACTGAATGATATTAGATCTGACAGAGATGTTCAGCAACTGTTGACCATCGCAATACCTCCGGGGGGGGGGGGGGGGTTACCTGTTAGCTTTATATTTAGAACTTCACGAAACATGACATTTAAATTAACTGGGAATCTCATATTCACCACGAGCACACAGCAGGCTGGAAGAAATACTTTAAAAAAATAAAATAAAATAAAGGCAGAAAGACAGACAGGAAATGAAAGTTCTATTTTGATCATGGCCTCAACTTTTGATAGCATGTCTGCTCTAGCGCTCACGCCCCCCCTCCCCTGGCCTGTCCTCCCTCGTACATCAAAAATAATGCAGGTAGTCTGCCCGGAGTAGCGGGATGCTTACTCATGCTCTGCCCCGGACGAGAAAAGATATGAAAGACAAACACACAGCAAGCCGAGATGCTTCAGACGTGAGACGAGGGCTGCCAATATCTCTCTGAAGGACATGGTTCACACTGAGAGGCTGCGGTTTGTCTGACTGGATTCGGAGTTCTTCTTCTTGGATGCCTACTCGGCCTCCCCCACGCCAGCAAGCAGATCCAGAGGAAAGCATTTCACTTGGGAATCCGTCGGTCCAACCCACAGTCCGGCTTTTTAAACCTGCTGCGGCTGTGGCAGAGCGGATCCCTCCGGACCTGGACGCACTGCTGCTGCTGCAGTCGTGTTGTCGTAGGTTTGTGAGTTTGAAAGTTTTATAAGGCGCGACGCTGTGAAATTCTAACAGCGGGATTCCGAGGCATCCTGGTGGCCTAGTGGTTAAGAAATAAACCATATGGCTGCAACATCCCCGCTCTGATTCCGGCTGATGGGGCCCCTGTGCTTTCCTTCTCTCTCTCTGCACATGCTTCCTGTCTGCGTCTCCACTGACACCGCCGAGAGAGAGAGAGAGAGAGAGAAAAAAAGAAGGCAGAACACCACAAATGAATGAAATAAAATGATCCGTGCATGAAAAATCCGAGAAGCAGAGGGATACGCAGCTGGAGAGTGTGAGTTAGTGGAAGGTAAAGTGGGACGGTGACAGTATTTACTCAGAGCTTTGGACACTTTTTCAAAAAAAAACCAAAAACAAAAAAAACTTTCCTATTAAAGGATAAGTTCACCCAAAAATGGTTGATTAACCACCCAACTGAAAGTTTCACATTCCACCAAACTGTACTCGGTAATGTCCTTGAGATGGTCTTGGTTTTGTATTCGCCTAAAAGATTCTTTCAGTCGTGTTTAGAAAAGTGGCTGTATGGATCACAGTGCTGGTTCGGCAGGAGGTCGGTCCGTCCTTCCCCTTCTGAAACGTCTCTCTCACCTAACAGCTCAGTCACCAGAATAAAAGGTTGGAATTGTAATTTTCAGTAACTGTACCTCACACATATCATATCAGCCTTCTTATAACATTTCAAGTCCTATTCAGATTACATGTATGTGAGCTGGATTTCAGTTACCAGTGTTGGAGGCCGGGTTTCAACATTTGTAGCAGTCACACCAGTGAATCTTTTAACGAGACAATTTCCAGCTGTGACAGAACCACGTTAGCCCACTTCGGAGTGGGCCGAGGTGCGGCACGTTTGCCGGTCCTCAGGATTTATGACGACCACTATGTGATTTTAGCATTGCGTCTAAAGCTACATTTCTAATAAATCCACGTGCCGATCGCAAACTGTTCAGGACTCGATCCTATGATGAACAAAACGATAAGTAAAATAATTTCATGGTCGCACATCTGCAATCAGCGCAGACACTCTCCCTGATTAACGGGTAACGAGCCATTAGAAACCACTGTACTGCGTCCTTTAAGAAGTGTGTGACTGGAGGGATCCCTCAGTAATGAGCCCGAAATCACCGGTGTACGAAACACCTCCTCTTCATCCCATCGCTACCAGGTAGTCATTATTCATAACGCGTGGCCAATTTGCAGTCTTATAATAACCTGCCGCTAATGCTAATAATTTTCTCCATGAGCTCCCCGTGACACCGAGGGAACATAAATACACATCAGAAACGTTAATGTGTTGCAAAAACTGCCACACTTTATCCAAATCAAACACTGTCCTCATCTAAACTAAACCTTTTTTTTGGAACCAATCAGCAAATAATCTTTTATCTGTTGATAAAGTCTGTCTGTAGATAAATCTGTTGATGTGCGCACACAGTCGTTCTTGACGACGTCAAATATTCTACGATCTGGTCTCGTGTGCAGTTTTCTGAGACAGTTTGGGGATTTAGGGTTTGTCTTGGTCTCAACGTTCTTTGTCCACCCAGCAGCCTGGTTTTATCTGCTGTTCTCCAAACCACGTTTTAGACTGGGGATGACATGACTTTTTCCTCCCCTCTTAAGTAGCTCTGAAGAACAAACGATTTTAAATGACATCAAATGGCTTTTCAAGAAGAAAAGATTTCACTTCAGTGAGTCAAAATAAAACCTGGGGGTAGGAGCTTGGGGAATTTTGCTTTCTTCTATATCGTTTTCTGTTTCTGATTTTTAAGATTTTCAGGATAATGTTTGACAATAAAACAAAAAAAATATGGTGTGATGACTCTGGGAAACCTAGCTTCCATCCCCCAGTGGATTATTTTTCTTTTGCTGTTACCTAATTGTACAGTTTTACAGTAAAAAGGAAAAAGGGGGGATTTGCATTTGAAGAGAACATAACGGAGCATCTCCAGGTTAGAAACAAAAGCCCTCGGGCACGTTGCATTGTTTTTGCCTGCAGGTAAAGCAGGGGGAAAAAAAATCCTGTACAGTTGAGAGGCAGCTCTAGAAAATAACAAGGGAACAAAAGAAAAATAACAATGTCTCTTTTAATTATGTTTCATGCTGTTAAGTGCTTTGAATCACACACACAGCCCGAGACAGAGACGAGTCTTCGCACAGGGTGTAGAAACAGTGTCTGCAGTCAGAGGGAACCGACATATGACCACAACAGGTCAGACTACATATAGACAGAGAGAGCGGTAGGTGTTTTTTCACACTCCCGTCACTTCTTACGAGGAGGGCAAATCCCCCCCCCACACCCGGCGAGCGAGGGCGTCAATCATGGCGCCGAGAAAACAAAACCCCGTTTGGAAAGCACGTCGCTGCTTGTTCACGGCCAATCAAGAGTATAAAAAACAGAGACGAGACCGAATTAGCCAGATGCTTTTTTTTTTCCTTTCTTTTTTTTTTTTTTTTTTAAGACAAAGTGATTGAAATAAAGAAGTATAAATTAATTCTGTCATGAACACACTGCTGCGAGTGCAATGGAAACATCCAAAATAACACATCATTACCGCAAACCATCTCAGACAACTCATCTAAAACGCAGACACTCTCTAAAGTTTAACTTTCAACCCTCTGCGAGCTCATTTTAAACCTCATCCCTAAACATTTAAGCTGCACTTTAAACAGCTGGTTGCCATCATCATGTTCTCTTCTGTCTCCTTTAAAACAGACAGTTATAAAGATTGACTGTTAAATCTGCTGTTTGTTGACAGGGTGTAGATCAATAGTAATGACTCAATGATATATTTAATAAATAAACAAATGAACAGTAACAATAATTAGCGATGGAATGTATAAAAGTACATTTAAACTGTACTAAAGTGCAGCTTTGAGGAACTACTCCACTTCACTGAAGCAAGGACTGTGTTAACACCACTGTGTATTCAATAACTGTAGTTAACTGTATGTTAAAAAAACATATGATGATTATGATAATCAGAAAAATGCTGACTATCACATCCATTAATTGACTGGGCCAGTAATCAATCAACCTATAGTGTACATACATGTGTGACTGAACTTTTACTTTGGGGCTCACCCCGACAAGAAAAGACATTTTGGATTTATTGTCAGGAATATTACTTTCTTCAACTACATCCCTCTCTTTTACCTATCCTGTGCCTTTATTTTGAAGTTTTGAAACTTTTTTTTTTTACTTCTGTCATTTCTGTTCCTGGCACCGTTTTGTCGCATAGTCAATATGTTATCACAAGAAGAATATTGCCCCGTTACTGTGACTATGACTGAGTCTGACGTGCATGCTTGACTGTAAAGTCAGCGCTGTAAGATTTCGGTCTTATTTTAGGTTGCGCAGAAACCTTTCCAGGCCCACTTCCCTTAAAGCAAAGAGCTCAACACTGCGTAGTTTGACACACAGCTCAAGGTTACTTACGGATACAACACCGAGAATCTTTTAAATCAGAAGTAGCAGCAGACCAATCACAAAGACGGAGGCTTGGTTGGGTGAACATTTCTCAATTGTGCTGCGTTATATTGATGGTGGCTCACTGCAGTAAGACACATGCAGGCAGGAACCTTCAAGGCTGTGCTTTATCTTCACATTCCAAACTCTGTTCAAGTGTTCAGCCGTTGCCAAGTTGAAGTTGGTACAAGTGTTTTAAATTCAGCGGTAGAAAGTACTGAGCGACTGGTATTCCCGCATGATGCTACTTTGTACCTCAACTCTACATTTTAAATTCGCATGTGTAAAGCTCACCAGCTTACATATTGTACCTGATTTGTTTCATTCGTTCTGAAAATATAGCCCATCCTCATCAGAAAAGCAGCCAAATAGGTCAACTGTAAAACCAGCTTATCGTGACCCGTTTCTACATTTCTTGCAGTGACCTCTGGTGGCCGTGGTAATTATTACAGCAGCAATGGAGGAAGTCAGGTGAGGTAGTTTAGTAGCAAGAAAGTCACGTTCTAGTCCAACGTGTAAGCAAAAGTCACCCGAACCACAATGTTCCCCAAGCCTAACCAAACAGTGTGCCTATGACGATGAACTGGTACGCCTGTCACTGGTGCTCTCTGACGCTCATGTTTTGTGATATATATATATATCCCTAAGCTAATAGCTTAGGGAGTCACTGGATATTGATCCATTTCAGTCACTCAGATATGAGGATGTGTTAAGAACGAAACATCACTGTGAGGTTGCCAGGCAACCAGCGGAGACTTCAGAAAGCTACTCGGCCTGAATAGTTGTGTACGTAACCTCTTGTTAAACCACAAAATGTTGAGCTATTAAGGCCAATTAAATCCAGATCAACCCCTGAGAACTAACACTTGATGCTGACTATCAGACAGCGTCATGTGTTTACCTCTAAGTGAACCCTCTGAACCGAAGGTGCTTTCAGCGGGAAGCGTGGGGCCGGCTCTCGCCGCACACTGCAAAAATCACTCTGCTCGAGAAGCTTTTATACGCGGGTCTCGGGAGACGGAGAGGAAACTGCAAATGATGCATACTTTGAATCATTCACGAGGCTGTTGTGAATGATAATGTAATCATGGCGTGGCTCTATACTGCGTCTCGTATGGAGAAATGACGGTGAGCTCACTGACGGTGATTCCCTCTAAACTACGATCTGTACAACTGTTATGTTAATAATAACCAACAGATTTCCCCCTCAAACTATTTGTGACTTTGTTTGGCAGAATGTCGGATGAGGAAACGCTTCAGTCACAGTTACAAATCAGATTCAGGGAGCCAGGCGCGATGCGACTGTAAACACTGAGCGTGTGGATTGATTGTAACGTTTAACATGGGGATCCTGTCGTGTCTGCGACTGTTACTTACTGTTCTCTCGGGGGGTGCAAGCTGTGTTATTCTGTCTTGGCAAGATGCGTCTTGTGCATCAGATAAGTCATTTTTATTACAAAGTGCGGAAAAGCGGAAGGTGCAGAGCAAGCAGGAATCCTTGATGCAGGAGTCAGACATCGAGGTCGCACGTCGGTGCGCCATTTACAACTGTTAGGAAAACACCTGTGAACCGACAAACTTCGCCGACATCACCTGAGAGCCTAAAAACACTGATGATGAGCCGTCAAACGCATTTCATTCAACTCAGGTTCGGGTTCCCCCCTCGGCAACCTGTGTGCTTCACTTCTTGTTAAGTGGTTTCCCGTTGTAGACACTGAAACTCGAGGCTGTAATGCGTCTGCGGGGATCACACTGGCACAACTTGAAGGTCAGAAGTTAAGCGTGAAGGCTCCGTGTCCGCAGAATTGCAGCACTCTAAAAGTCAGGTGGAGGTGTTCCCCTGCTGTGTAACTGACGATTTAACGTCTCATTCGCTCCCTCAGTTTTTGCATGAATGATCGCGTGTGAATTACGTGCTAATTTGCCTTCTTCACCGAGAATTAACGCTATCTCCTCTGTGACTGCACAGCTGTGCATTTTAGCTCTGTACGTGACTCCTTTTCTTCACTGAACTGGAATATTCCACGCTTGTTTCTTTACACCTCTATTAGCAGGTGAAGTGTGTAAACAGACACAGCCTGATCTTTGCCTCTCATTCTGAAGTAGATATTGATTGCACAGTTTAAATCGCAGAAGAAAAAGGACATCACCTGGGTATAGACTGGTACCCTTAAGGCCTCGCTTTCACTGTGCCACTTGGCCCACCAACGGGGGTTGTTGCCTTTAAGGTCGAATTACAGGACGAAGGAAAAGCCTACAAGAGGAGACGTTGTTTTCCTCTGTCACTATCCTGTGGATAGTGAGCAGGTATAGCATAACAATGTGCTGCAAAAGAAAAATAACCCTGCTGGTGGTGGTGGTGGTGAGGAAGGTGAAGAAGAAGAGTGATAGAAAAACGGAGGTAAAACAGGAGTGAGCGGACTGGAATTAATTCAATGGAGTGCTCCGGTGTTGTGTCAAAGTCTGCTCCCCCGTTGATATGAGCACCCCCTTACCAGTGGGACAACTAATCTGATCAGTACGTAACAAAATCTTTTCACAGTGCTGAGACTAGGATCTCCAGGTCAAATTGGTATTTCTCATGTATTTTACTTTATTCTTTTTTTTTGCTCCGGACAGCAGCCTGGCTGTTAGCTGTAGCCATGTTGCTAATGCTGTATTGCCATAGAGAAACAGTTGGTGGGGGAAAGGTTGGAAAGTTGTTATCTCTGTTTAAAGCGCCTGTTCATGAGATACAAGTACTGATGCTTTGGGATCGTCTGTTGGGTCAATCAGTGTTTAACGTGTTGGGAATGAGACTGCGTTTCCCAAAAAAACATTTGTGCAAATATCGATATGAACCAATCGTCAGTCAACCAAATGTACACCATTACCTTTCAAAATTATGTATTTCTTGGCATTTGAACATTGTTGGAAACATTTGGAATAATCAAGCACACAATTCAACAAAGTAACCCACGTCTCTCCTGTCCACGCTCACGCAGTAAAAGAGAAAATACATTTTCCGGTATCCCTGCCCACTTTATCCAATCAGGACAGAGAACTCCATAAAGAGGCGGTGCTGTCTGCTCGGGAACGCACAGGAATAAATGCTTTAAGAAAAGAAAGGAGTTTTGGAAGCGACATGGAGAGGACGGAGGGGTATTTTAACTGCAAAGCAGCAGCTTAAATGGAGCTTTGAACTTCCTGATTTGGAAGGTAGCAAAGTTTTAATAGTTTGACTTCCCCTGAATACCAACACATCCTGTCAGCGCGCATTGCATTAATAGTCAGAAGGCTGAAAAACAACATGAAAGGAAGGACCGTTTGAATTGGGAGGAGGGCATGTACAAAAACACAGGAACGGCAGCTAACTCAAAGGATGGATACCAATAGATGCTAATGACAATAAATCAGACGTCCCCACAACTTGCGAGCCTGATTCCTGCCTGACTCCTCGCTCTGCTCTGCCTGCCTTCCGCTCAATAAGGGACAGGCACAGAGTTAAACAAAATGACAGCTGACGCTTTTAAAGTTTGTGTTGTAAACAAGCACATTCTTAACAGGGCGGACTCCACTTTGCAGCATCAGTGTCTGACAAGAAAGCGCAAAGGCAAAACCCTCTTTCTTCACATATCAGAGAGGACAAACGAACTGAATGTATCACTGTCGGAGAGGAGGAAGGCGCGTTTGATGCCGTAAATATGATCCCGTCTTTTCCGACACAAACCGGATGCATCAAGAAGTGAAAGCTCCTATGTGCATTAGCACATGCTCACTGAAATGAACTGAATATGCCCTGCTTGTCAGAGAGCGTGCTCGGTCCTTGTCCTCTTCTCATGTTCTCTGAGAAGAAATACATTTTTCTCTATTTTTTTTTCCTTTCTTCCGACGTGCTTCTCTGTTCATTTCATCCCTTGAATGATAACAGGTTTACAGCAACAGAAATAACACCCTGGGGAAATTAGGGGGCTGTGGTGGCTATCAGAGAGAAACCGAATTGCATGTGAGATTATTCTGATCCACTTCCCGCTGAAGTGATGAGTGCCTTGAGTGGGGATCGCTGCCAATCAAAGCCGTGCACATCAAAGTGCCACGCTAATTGGTCGACAAAGAGAGGAGAGGTATGCGTGATCTCCATCATGCTCACAAATGAACATCCTGTCCGGCAGCAGCGCTGCCTGCACTCCACCAATTACCTGAGGCTTTGTATTGTCAGCGGGACTCCCGGTGATGAAACATGTGGGTTGGCCTCTACTTGTAATGTTGCTGAGTTGCCATAATTGATCTCCGTGGGGTTTACCAGTGACGACTCAACAACACTTTTAATGAGGCAAGGAGAGACGAGTTTGACTCGTACCTCCAAAATGGAGGTTTCAATCCAATAACTCCCCCACTCGCTGAGGTGACATTTCACATGTGAAGCTATATAGTGAGGAATTCCTTTTCCGAACACCTCACAGGAGAAGTGGCAGAATTCCCTCCACGCATCTGTCTTGCGACTCTGATCTCACTGGTGCAGCAGGTTAACCGTGTTTTGGATGGAGACACCATGAGCAAAGCAAACAAGCCTCTGCAGGTGCAATTGCTTCCTGCAGGGTTCTGTTTGTCGGTGGTGAAAATGTGTTTGTCTCGAGGTGGAGGAGAACTTTGGCCTCATTTCGGGACTCTTTGGCCCACCTGACGATGAGCACGTGATGGGACTGGGCAAACGTCGATTTGCAGTCGCATAAAAAAATCGGATTTTGTGATTTGTGATCTTTCCAGTCAAGATGCCTTCTGTTGCTAAGCTAAAACTGCTTATGATTTGCCATTTTTAACAACCAGAGCTAGTGTTCTGACTGTGGTCCCAGGATCAGTCAGTGCCAGCCAATGTAGGCATGCGAAGCCAGGAGCAACACCGGTAAAGACTCGATGTAGTCCGCAATAGATTGGAGCAGTTACAGTAACTGAATGATGTTACAATACAGTGGCTCCCATGCAAAAAAAAAAAAAAAAAAAGAAGAGCTGACTGGTTCTTAAAAGGTTTGCAGGTTGAACCAACTCTGAACCAGCACCAGCCCAGAACCGGTGCTTGGTTCACTTTGCTCTAAAGGGAGTGTCATTGGCAAAGTTACAGTAGCCCTATACATCCCGAAACTTTGTATCAATCTGTTCCTGTGAGGCCATTCCCAGTTTGGTTCTCTTCATCCTCTCCTCATCCTCGTCACTAATCTGCTGGCTTCCACTGCACATCGACCTATAATAAATGTGAATTGAGCACCGACACTTGCAGCGTGGTATATATGGTATAATCTGGTGTCTTAACCACACGTTGCTCTTTACTGACATGAGGTCAGCGGTCCCACTTTCTGAACCCTTTGCAGAATGATTTAACAGGACCAGAAACACCGCCTACAGCTAAACGTTCACTGGTCTCTGGCTGACATTACATTTCTGCAACTTGTTTCCCTTGTTCGATCGGCAGCACTTCACTTGGTAGGATTCCTGTAATTCAAAGCCTTTCCGGTTCCTTATTTCTACTGGAATACACATATTAAAGGGAAACTCTGATTCTACACATCAGTATCAGTTTACTACTCAGAAGGAGTATGACTCAGACTGTGAAAAAAAACCCAGCTGTCTAATGCCTCTCTGGCTCTGAAGCTTTGTCAGGTCTAAAAAAAAATAATAATATTAATAATGGCATCCCAGGCTTCTCTCATGCTGGGCTTGTAGAAGGTTTTCTATGGTGAACTAAACCTGCTTTAAAAACTGCATGCAGAGCTTGACAGATGTATGCATTTACCAGGCAGGGGTAAGAAAAAAACACAAAAGATCATGACTATGATTCATGGACTATTATGCCATTTTCAACAGTGAATTCCACTGCATTGATCCTAATAAGCATCACATATGGCCGATGCGACTCTCTCACGGCCGTTACTGATACTGATACTTACTCTTTATACTTTTCCTCGCTTGCAGCCGTATTAATAAGTAAAGCCACTGGAGGCGCAACAAAGATAAATAGGGGCCATAATAAGCTGCTTTAACAGCCGACCTAAGTGGTTGTTTTACTGATGTGGGCAGGCTCAACACAACACATAAGCCGCAGGATCATGGTAGTCTGCCAGTGTTAATAGACTACCATGATCCTGCTGTCATGACTTCTGGAACTTCTAAAATAGCATCATGACTGTGATTCCACAAGATGATGTGGGGCTTAGCAAAGACGCTTCAGAGATAAGACACGCCCAGATGTCGATTTAGTTTTGATGCACTCACCTGTAGCGGCCTCCGTTTGTTGGGTCATCTCCCAGACACTGATAACAAGCACCATTACAAGTAGAGCCCCTTTACTTCCGATCTGTGTGTATCGCTCACTCATCCTGGGAAAAGAAGGAAAAAGAAGGCGTTGCCATGAGTAGGGAACTTGTTACGGCAGCAGTTTAAACCTACGTCAGGTCAACCCATGACATTCTTACCATTAGATCAGCGTTACACAAGAGCTGTGTTTAACATTCGAAGACACCAGACGTCGGTTTATTTATATCTTGCGTCTTTTAACATCTCTATTGGAATCCACTCTGCCATTTTTTCGGCTGCATGTGAGGGTTTTTTGTGGCACGCCGCAGGAAGAGGGTGCTGTTCCCCCGGCTCACGGCACCCGGCTTCACAGTAGCTCAGCTCGTCTGAATGCATATTTGCTCTTATCGAGATGGAGAGACGGGCTCTTATCCATCTCCCTGCTTTTCAAAACAAACTACAGCTGTGAATGTGCTCTAGATCACTGTCTCCCAAATCCTCTTCCCTTCCTGTGCACCTCCTCCAACAGAAGGCTCTTACAGCGGGAGCGTGAACAGAAGGTGAAGACCCTCTGCGGCCCCAGCAGGCTTGGATAAGTCTCTTTAGGCTGTACGGCAGAGTGGAAGTGAGCGAGCCGGGGCCGCGGTGGCTAATCCATCCCTGCACAGTACCTTTTGCTGTGCACTCCCTCTCCCTAATGAAGTGCGGAGGGGCCGAGGCCACACTGCATAAGCCATCTGGCACAGTGTGTTATCACTGACAGACAGCGATCAAATTCCAAACGGGGATGGAGGAGCGGTGCGGTAATTACTGGAAGAGGCACGGTATCGCATGGCGCGAGCATACAATGTTACAAGCTGCGTTTACGCCTTATTTACCGCCTCCCGCCTCTTATCGGCCGGCTTCATTGACATATAGATTGGCTAAACCTCATTGGGGTTCTCAGATTATTTGTGTAATTAAGTTTATTTTGGCGATGCGAACATGACCTCCCAGTCTCACGCCGGAGAAGAATCGAGTGTTGTGTCAAAATAGCACAGGCGGCCGTGTTTAGTTTGCCCTCTAAGATTATAAATCAGATGACTATCAACAGGACGTGCAGCCAGCGACACGTGAGAAGTAATGACTCATATTATATGAACTCCTCACTAACAACTGGTCCCGCTGAGTTCTCTGAAGAAAGACGTATTGTTCTCTGCCTTTCAGGATGATTGGCTTGTAAGATTGGCATTGATGTGTCTAATTCCTTTAACATATTGACTTCAAATTAACATTTAACGATGCTTTTCCTTTGTCACTAACTTAAGATAAGCTTGACATTTTAAGAAAACACTCTTTGCTAGTTGCCTGGCATCCTCACAGTGACAGAAACGTGTAGTTTTGATGTTTAGGGAGTGCAAAAAAGAAAAGGGGACCTTTTTATGTTTGACCAATATCATTATAACTTTATACAATTACTGCACGAGAACAGTTTTGAGGTACTTGTACTTTGTTAGTAGTTCAATGTTATTTAACAGTTTTACTCCACTTAATTTATTTGACATCCATCGTTACTAATTACTTAGCAGCTTAAACCTTTACATACAAAATGATCTTATCATGGCTTCAGCTTGTTAGGTCTGGAAAACATTGTGGTTTCAGTTAAAATAACTACATTACTGATGCAATGTAACTTCAGTTACATACGTTACGTACATTACACATGCAGTTGTGTTACATGTCGTCACTTTCCCACATGAGTGCAGCGCCCAAGCTTGTCCCTCAAACCCGACCCTTTTTTGCAGACTTTTCCCTTCTTCTACTGCTTCAACCTGACTTGCTCCTTTGCTGCTGTAATCATCACTACAACCACTAGGCGTCGCCACCTAACAGGAAATGTAAGTATAGTTTACAATGTACCACTTCCTCAGTCAATCTATACGGCCGTTTTACTTATGACGACAGGCTGGCCCAACTTTATTTAAAAAATTCAAACTACAGACAGTCTTGCCGTGGGATCACGCCAGTCCAGACACACGTGATGATGAAAATATTAGTACCACTCTAATGTTTTTTACACAGCATCCAGCTAGCTTAGCATATCACAAAATCTGGAAATGGCTTGCCTGGCTCCTTCCAAAAGTGAATAAAAAAACAGGCACAAACCCTGTGAAACCACAACATGGGACTTGTTTTTTTTTTTTTTCAATATTTGAACTAAATACACAGGATATAACAAGTTGGTTAATGCCCAGAACGCTAACTGGGCATTTTGGAAAAACATGGGCATCATGTCATGTAGCCGCATATCCACAGAAGGAAGAAAACACGGCCAACACGTAAGTGGACCCAACTGATCTATTACGGTTTCATGGTGGAATTATCCATCATCAAAGTGACGCACACCTCCATAGAGGCCGAGATTGCACCCTTCATGACACTTAGCAGCAAATTCAAGGTAGCAGAAGTGACGTGAGGACGGAAATTCCCTCAAGTGTTGAGTGTGATAGTGGTGTAATGGTGAGGCTTATATATTTGCTCAAATGGACCTCAAATTGTGCACCCTAGTGTCTGGGTGCTTGTGTCAGAGTGGAGTGGTGGGTGGTAATGTTCACCTTCACCGTGACAGATTTATAGCCGCTGGTTAGCCGCACAACTGGAGGCTGGGTTGAAATAGCCAGTTGACGTGTGTGTGTGTGTGTGTGTGTGTGTGTGTGTGTGTGTGTGAGAGAGAGAGAGAGAGAGAGAGAGAGAGAGAGAGAGAGAGAGGAAGGGTCACTGGTGATAGAGTGCAGGGCACAGCACCCCAGCACCATTTGTTGGGTGCTGTCTAAGGGTGCAATTCTATAAATGACATCTCATTGTCCCTGAATGTGCTGTGTTGTCGTTTGCGTGGCGGTGTGCCTGGCAGAGCGAGTCGCCGAAGATTTGTTACAGTTGGAGCCCATTTAACATCTCGACCTTGGAGTGGAGGTGTTCAGTAACTCTGTTATTTAAGTCGTCGCCGCATTTTCTCGAGCCATTTTCTGATTAGCCGCCCTCTTTTCTGCCGATATAACGTAGACCCAGCCGTAAAATTCACAGGAAAATACAATCCTGTCCTTCTAATTTAAAGCCACACGGACTGTGCCTGTGATATAGTAGCAATATATCAAACCACCATGTGTATTGTTCACAGGGTCACTCGCAATGATGAGACCACAGAGAACTGTCATTTGGCGCTGTGGTTCCTTTCAGCTCTATGAGGGGTTTTAGCATCTTTAAGCTCATTGTTTTGGTTTATGGCCCGCAACCTCACTGTTTAGGTTTAATCAAAAAAAGTAGGTTTTGAGACGCAGCACGCAGCTCTTCTGTGCTCTACTGTAGCCATATATGGCAGAGAGGTAAGGGTAGCAGTCGGTGAATATAGCAGGTAAAGAGCCAAGTGTTTCCTGCAGGAGGCCAAAAATTTGTGAACATTAAACTTGCATACACCAGATGGCCAGAAACACAACATCATCATGTTGAAAAAAATAGTCAAATTAATACCAAAGACCATCTCGCGAGGGGGATCATACCCGTCAACATTTTCACATTCTGACCCGTAACTGCACAGTAGTGATCACTGTATTATCACCCGAGGCCACACCAATCTTCAGGCTATTTCCTGTTGATGAAAAGAGGACAGACTGACATATAAACACCTGGCAAAGTACCCAAAACTGCGGATGTGGTGTGTTGTTCCTGCTACAACAAGAGTCTCCAGAACAACAAATGTGGACCAGGGGCATAATTTGGGTGGAGGGGGGCATGAGACCATACTTGTGGCCCTCCTTGCCCGGACCAAACCCGTCTCCGAACTCCTTTGGCCTTTTGATTTAGAGTACACAAATCTGGTATGCTTGAAAAGTATTTTGAATGGACAGACATAAAAACACCTGACCAAGCACCCAAGACTGCTTCTCTGGCAGCGCCCCCTACAGTGGGTGCCTCCAGGACCACATTTTGGGTCACAAAACACAAGTAAGCAGGGTTTTCTTTTTTTCTTAGGACAGAGCGAAGCTAGCTGTCATCCCCTGCTTAAAGTCTTTATGCTAAGCTAGAGTCACCCTTCTCTGAATGCATCTCTGTACTTAATGAAAATTCAAAAGTATGATACTGAGTTTCTAATATCCCAAAGCAAACAAACAGGTGTGTTAAACTATTCCCTTAAGTACAATCAGCGCCAGTATTGTGGGTTTTCTTTGAATATCCAATGATATTGGATAATGATTCCTTTTGTGAACTACTTAAGTATTGTTACAAGTTTTGTTCATTCGTTTCATGCATTTTTGAAAAGTGGAGCTTTTATCGCTCCTGGGGACTTTATACTGCAGGTTGCAGCAAAGATTCAAATGGGTGTTTTGGGAAGAAAACAAACTCTGACTTTGAAACTGTCTACAGCGGTTGGGAGTCTTAATTGCGAGTGCATTTTTAGTCTGTAATACTTCATGTATAATGTATACCCCTTTGACAGACAATAGGCCCTGAAGTGCAACACATAACGTATGCAGATGATCGCCACGAGCATGAAATACAAACTGCACATCCAAGTTGGGAGGATGGCAGATGAAAAACAAATACTAATAAACCGAAGCTTAAATGAAAAGCATAATTATGTTCTGATTGTCTGCGCTGCTTTGTTTCCCCTTCTGCCAGCAGAGTCAGAAGTTTCCCTTTTTCTGCAGTATATCGCGCGCTACACTTGAGGACACTTTCAAATGCAAATGAACACCTTTATTGAGGAATAATGCATATTCTTTTTTCCACCGGTGTCACTGCAGTAGTTCTCCGAGATTTGTGTGCTCAAATTTATCCAGAGATTGGACTTTTATCCCTTTGTTATGAGTTGGCTCTGTTGTGAGGCACATAAGCCTGCGGTGTAGATCATCGGATTTCCTTTTCAAGAGTACAAAGTGAATTTGTTTAAAACTGAATGAGGCAAGAAATCCCCGTCTCCGGACCAAAAACTCAAATCGCCTCGGCCACTTCATCCTGCCCTTCCGTCTCGCCTCCCCCCCCCCCACCTCTCCGTGAAACAAATTGCATGGCAGCGGACCAATGAGCCTGCTTTAAAAAAGATCCCACCCGAGGCTTGACCTTGGCGAGCGCGAGCACACTTACCGAGGAAGCGTCGTTTATAAAAAGACTCCGACAGTCGCTGAGATGAAAACGTCTTATTGTAACAGCCGCGGCGAAATTCCCAACTCAGTTCAATCAAAGGAAACAGTTGCATTTATATACTGCAGTACGGCTGCCAACCTCATCTAATGTCCCTGCACCGCACACCCCTCAGTATACCCGTCACAGTAACTCGAGATAAATTATGAACTAAGCAAATGGAAATTCCTCACGTTTGACTTTTCTATTAATGACAAAATGAGTTTCCTTTTACTGTGTTTTCAGTCACACATCCAGGGAGAGCCATTTTTATATCACGTTTTTCTTAACTGCTGTAAAGAAGAAAAGAAAAAAAAAATCAATGGGAAAGTTTTGACGGGGCAAAGTTCAGCACTACCCAGAGTCTACTTTCACTTTATTGCTGCCGATGGAGAAATAATAACATTTGGTTTACTGTTGCCTAGAGACACAGTGAACAACCCCCAGGCTTGACACTATGCCCAATATTTTTTTTTTCATCCTCCTGTACTGACAGTGAGACTGAGCAATACATCAAAAATGTTTCAGGTTCATGTTCCCTTCTGTTATGTTCCTGTGGTGGGAGGGAACATAACAGGCAAGTTCCATAAACAAAGGCAATCTGTCAAAATTGTCGATACACACCTTCCTAATTGATCAGCAACTGAAAAGATGATGGTTAGTGAAAATCTGGAGGCACATTCGGAGGTATTTCCAGCTAAAACAACATATTTGTTGGCTCGTTAGCTTATACTAGCATTCAACAACTTATCAGCTAACATTAGCAATGATGACATCCCATGTGTTTCATTTCCATGTTTAGCGGAGTGACTCCAAGGTGAGCTGTAATATTTCTGAATTAATTCACACCTTTTCCTAATAGCACAAAACAGTATTAAAACAGTATTGTGGCTTCCTTTAGATGACAGCTAATGTTAGCATTCCACCACCTTGTAGCTAACGTTAGCTTTTGTCCAATGGGAACTAACTGATTATCAAACCTGTTGCTTTACCTTGAAATATGATGTGACGTCCATTTGTAACTATCCACTGTCTTTAGAGTTGCTAATAAATCAGGAAGCAGTGAAATTATTTTTTTTAAAAACACAGTAGTACAGTGTGAAGAGTCAATTTTAATATTTTGTTCCGGGTCCAAAGCATCAACACCATGGTAAGAAATGTTTTTTAATAATTAATTAATTTAAAAAAAAAAAAAAAAAAACCTAATGCAATTGTTAAAAAAATGTTGTGTGGCCTACATCATATTTGGCTGTTGAAGTAACCTAGACAAAACCTGGAACTGAATGGATTCAGAAGTGAGCAAATCAAGCCAGGTTAGCTTTAGCATAGCATTTGTCTGACTGCTTAATTAGCCTGTTGGTCCGGTAGCTAAGGGTTAATTCAGTTATTCACATTAGTTAACTTTTTGCAAAGTTAACTACCTGTTGTGGAGCAGAGACACGAATGATGAATTTGACTTTGCTATGGTGACCTACATTCTGAAAAAGCTCACGCTGGTTAGCAGTTAGCGCAGACGAACCACAAGTTCTCTTTTTCTAACTTGGTTGTCAGGTATAATGAACATTTTTACATTGATGTTCCATGACAGAAATAGAACTGGCTGCTGGCAGATTTGTGACGTGTCTCCAAATGCTGTGTTTGTATGCACAGGCAGGTGAGAGCTCAACAAAGATTTAGACTGTATTTAGTTTGACAAGAGCTGGAGCCAGAATGCGGGCACCAGCAGACAGTACATAAAAAGACATTTCTTTACCTAATAGCTGCGATTCTTCAGAGGAAATCAAATGTGAGAGACGGACAAATTCACTGTGTCAAACATCTACAGTATGTAAAACATCAATAGGGAAAGATAAGCCGGCATCTGGGCTACTTATACAGTACAGTCATGATTTATAATAGAGCTCAGATGTAAGAGGAGAGTTGAATAGAAATGTGTGTTTGTTTGGCAGAAGAGAGCTGAACGCTTTAGTGAAATCAAGGGCTTCAAGTAGATCTCCTTCCTGACCTCTTTTCTTCTTGTTGTCCCATTTGTGTCACTTATTTTTCTACTGTGATGGGCTTACACAAAGCCACAATACTTTTCATTAGTGAGTGAAGGACTCCGTCGTCCTTGGCCTATTAATGGTAAATGTTATTTCCAAAGGAGGAAAGAAAAACCGGGGAATTCATCCATCGTCGGCTCTCTGCAGGCTGAGGATGAGCTTTTTGCGGTGACTTGGTGCAATGCAAGTCTTAGTCTTAGTATACAGCATACAAACCACTGTGTGCTACATTTAAAAGGTAATATGTCCTGTACAGTAATGCAGTTTCGTGACAGTGATTGACAATCAGAGGCTTTACTGAATGTTACAAATCAGTTTCTGCAGAGGTTTTAACCATCAACTCTTTGGTCTACATTTTAAAGCTAAAGATGGTTGTTGTTGTTGTTGTTGTTGTTGTTGTTGTTGCGCGCACAGCTTGTATTCAATGTGGTGCCTGCTCAGACCTGTGAGAGCTGACCAATCAGAGCTGACTTAAAGAGACAGGCATCAAATGGAGAGTGAATAGAGGTGCTGCAGCAATGGATAGTACGAGAAAAATGATGTGTTTTTTTTTCAACAATAAAGCATGTGAACAAAAACGAAAGATATGAAGCCAAAAATAGGCCGTTAATGGTGTAATAATTGTAAAAAGAATTATGAATTGTAGTCCTGCTGCATTCATCCTCACCAAAAATAGCAGGAAGCGTATCACAACAGTGGCCGCTAACTGCTGCTAGCTGTAGCTGTGCAGCCAGCACCCCAGACCGGGAGCTCAGGGCACCAGGGTTACGTTGGTGTTTACACTAGGGACTGGCCATTAACATGCAAACAGAGTAGGCATCTCTGCAAAACAATACACAGACAATGACAAAACTGTTGTTACTTTACTTCGCTGAAATACTTTACATTTCTCGACCTCCTCACGTCCATTATGCTGCTCAGCGGAGCTCGAACATCCAAATGAGGTAGCACATTTCTGAGTGGCGAGGACTTAGTGTCACATTTTTAAGGAATGGTTCTTCTTCCTTGTTTCAGACACGTTAAGGCTTATGAAACATGGCATATTTTTCCATAAATATCCTGCCTGCTAAGCAGCTTTAGTAGTAAACCATAATGTGTTTTACCGCTGTGGAAGTAATCATTTTAAAAGTGTAAGATTCAATTTTCAGTTTTCCCCTCAATTGGAGGAAGATGCACCCTGGAAATGCTCGAGGCAAGTGTGTAATCCACAGTATCACAGAGATTGCAGGGTGGGTCATAAAGCGTAAAAAGCTGGACTTTCCCTCTCTGTCTCTGCCGCCGGATTCGATACAGGGATTACCCCCCTCTCCCTTCCCTTCGCCTCCGTCTCTATCGCACTCCTTACTTGGACCGTGACAGGGACTGTCACCTCGGACGGCTGCAGACAGGCGATTGCTCTGCCGCCGAGCGAACATCGCTCACTCGCCAAAACACAGATGTTCCCTTCTGACAGCTGAGGAGTGACGCTCTCAACCCTGTCACGCCAAACAAGGGGAGTGTGCCCACTCTTTGTCACGCGCGCTGTAAAAGCATCTGCCACAAATCCTGCTCAGTTCACTTCATAAACACGACAAGACAGCTGTCAGCGCCGCGCTGAAGTTGATGTATGAACTTAAGACTATAAAAGGAGGCCCGCTTTAGCGCATTGTCCTGGCGACTCGCTAATCAAATCATTTTACACCAGCCTGCAGCGGGGCCGAAAACCCACTCCGCCGTTTGGATTCTCGGCGCAAATTCTCACATAAGACACTGTAAGTGGCTCAGCTCACTCCTCGGGCCGTCGTGCACATATCTGATTATTCCTGGGTGACAGCTCCGTCAGACATCTACATGCAACTGAATCCTTGGTTTTAAATGGATTTTGGTCGAAACTGTGTCACAGTTTTTATCTAGTCCCCCCTCCCTCCCTCCCCGCTTACCAATCAAGCTACAAATGCTACAAACAGATTTTATGTTGCTTTTAATTACACAGTCTATTCTACAGCTAATGTTTCCCTGCAAAGCTGCAGCACTGGCAACTTTGTGAGATGCTGCTTTGGATTTCAGCAAACAAAATGCATCTGATTCCATCCAGTTCTGATCAGAACTGCAAAAGAAATAAACAAAAGTGACACCACGCTGCTTTTTCACCGCTCGCACTGATTATTAAATGTAACCCCGGGGTCAAAACTGATTGGGGCGCTTCCAGCTGCGGCGTGCGCGGAGCCAAGCGAGGGGGGGTAAAAAAAAGGGCCTTGATTTCAAATTTCACCGAAGACAGAAGCCCGGGGCAGGGCAAACATGAGCGCCGTCACCCGACACTGATGCTGAGTGCACTTTCAGAGAGTTAACCACCGCAGCGACCTTCCGTAACGACACGTCGAGATGCCATCTGAGAGGCCGCGCTCATCGAAACCGCAGCAGCCAAATGGTCCCAACCTCAGTTTTTCCCTTTAATCAGAGTGTCCATGCATCAACGTCGCGTGACCCAGCGTGCTATTTCTGGTCCGGCCCCGCCTTCACCCACGGTCCGGCACCATCGGCCAGCGGCAGCATTCACAGAGATCGGCGCGCCTCTCTAGAACCAGCCTCTTCTTCTTTTTTTATAGTTATGCTCTCATAACACGACAGCCAACTGTTTGCCTCCCTGTAATTACTCTCTTAGCTCAGGCCTCATGAATTATCAATGAGGACAATTTAAACAAATAATAAAAATGTTGTCACTAGGGCAAAACTGGGCCAGGACAGATATCAATCATTTTGAGTGTAACCAATTATCTTGAATTTGTAATAATACCTTACACACATTGTAAATATTATCTATCTGAGCAAGAAACTACACAGTGCGTCTTTAACAGCAGAAATAGACAATAATACCTTGTCACTTACAAACTAAAAGTTGAATAGTTATAACAATGTGATGCATTGTTATAGAATATGTAACCCCAGTGTTATCTATTATGTATATTATCTGTTGGACTTGCTCAAGATTGAGCTAATTCTAATTCTAGTAAAATTTTGCTTAAACAATTAAGCGTCATTTAAAGGCGCAATATGTAGTTTTAATGAGGAGAGAAAGCTCTTCATTAACAAACTACATAAACACACTCTTCTTGTTTGTTCACGACTGAATGAACAAACAGTCCTTAAAGGACAACACAGTTTCATCCTGTTTTTTACTTTGTTAAATGTGGCGGACCCTGCCACCATTCCAGCTGCAAACAGAGTTATTTACTCAGAGTTAAATAACTCTGTTTGCAACACCTTTTTTATTCAGTTGTGGGCAAAATGTATATTTCCGGGATTGTGTTATTATCTCATTATTATTGTAAACACTAAAATTCTGAGTTTGAATATCTTCTACAAAACTACACAGGGCCCCTTTAATAACAATCCAATAGTAAAATCTGTAATATTTGCCTGCTTAAATATAACCTTTTCTGCATTTTGATATTTTGTACTTTCACTCAAAACAACCATTTCTCAATTTTGGTAAATGTGCTACATTTTTTGCCGACACTTAAATCAACCGGTGTCATGTTTGTAAAGGGTGGTGTCGAGCTTTAAAGTTGTTCTCCAAAATGTTGAAGAATTAAGTCAAGAATGTTCAGAATGTTACACGCGGGTTAAAGTATTTTCACGCCGTGCCAATGACATTTTCACTTGAGTAAAGGCTCCAGAGCTTCTATCATTGTGTGTCCATGTCGTCAACCAATCAGAATGGTGCGTTCTTTGCAAATTTAGAGGCCACTGACATAGATTTCTGTCAGTGAATAGTTGGGGGAAAAAAAAAAGAAAAGTTCAATGATGGTCTACATTAATTTTCAAAACCTTACACTGCAGTATTTGTACACTGTGGCATTGATATTTAATTAAAAGATCTGAATGAAATGTCAGGATCGTGTGCAAGTAAGGACATTTAAATCCAGCGGGGAAAATTCATTTTTCTTGCAGATTTAAAGGCCAAGGACAGTTTTCAACCTGCATACTGTAAAAACAGAACAGTGCAAAAACTAGTGATGAATGATCTTCAGACTCTGTGAACAATCTGAACATCTCACTATGATCTAAAAATGCTTTTTTAAAAGGCTACATTTTTAACACTTTAACCTGTGAAACATAGCACTCAACGGAGAAACAAACTGCCTCTAAAATCTGGTTTGCTTCCCGATGGCTTCAACAGCGAGATGAAAAAGTCGAAAAAATGAGTGGAAGCGCTCCGGTTCCATCATCCCGAACAGCTTCATGAAGGACGCGCAGGAAATTAAGTCAAGCTGTCAAAACTGCATCAAGGTCCAGAAGCAGGTTAAATCACCGACTGGCACTTTTGTCAGCTCTTTTAAAAAATATATCAATGTCACACTGTGGCGTCAGCGAGTCCTCGTGGCCACAGAGTCTCCGTCCCGCGACTGGAAGGACACGGGTTTGATCCCCCCCCCCCCCTCCACCGTGACAGCCCGGTGTCCTTGCGCGAGACGCCGAATCCCTTCTGTCACCGGCGTGGATGAGCGCGTCAGCTCGATGACTGCAGAACAACACGCAGGATGATAAATAAATGATGTATGAGAAATTATATTTTTATCCCTGACAGCCAGTCAGGTGTGTGGGAGTCAGCAGGAAGCTCTCCGTCTGATTTAATTCCGTGTTTTGTGGGTCACAATTTCATGCTGTTGCAGTCTCTAATGTGTGTGGATGTTTGATTTGATTAAAGTCAATTGGCGGCGGCGCTCATTGTGCTTGTGTCGTCCCACTGACACCTCAAAGACAGTGATTATTACTGCATTTGTGGCAGTTACCCGAGTCGTTCCTCGGGATAAAAGGTGGGATAACAGGAAGTGGCAATCCGAGCGCCGGTCTCTCTTGCTGTCTCGCGCCTCGCCTGTCAGTTGCGAGATAAGCCCGGAGCCGAATCGCGGGGCTTTTTATTTATTTATTTGTTTATTTATTTTGATTTTTACATGTTTCAGAATATTAAATGTCATTTTTTTCCTTTTGTCCCAGTTTGATAACGGCGGAGAAAATTGCATTCCGCGTCAGGGAGCAGCGAGAAAAAGGTTCCGTAGAGTCACATGTTTGAGGGGCAGACAGGAAATCATGATGCTTTGTGTTTTTACTTTTTACACACAACACACCGCCTTTTTTTTTTCTATTGCTTCACATTAGCATTTATTAACATGTTAACTTAACCAACCCATTTTGTACTCATAAGCACTACAACTCCTCCCATGAATACACATTCTATAATGTTACAGCAGCCTTTCAGTGTATCACCTTTCATCATGTGCGCTCCTGTGTGTCCACAGATGGGCCTATAGGCCTGGGTGCTGACAGATCCAATTATGAATGTGCATATCTGGTAACATCTGTATCGTGAAGTGTTACCCTTGAACGCATCATTGTTCTGTGAAACACTCCTGCATGGTCTTCAGAGACCGCTTCATTGGATTTACACCGACTGTAACGCTGCTACGACTGTTTATATGTGTTTTTTATTCATAGAAGGAGGACATTTTTAAAAAAAATCTTTTTATCTTTCATCTCTCTTTTATGTCACTGTGACTGGCACAAATGAGCAAAACCCTGCAGTGTGTGACAAAGTGGCGCTCCACAGTGACACACAGTGAGGTGATCTGGGTCTCTACGCGCTGGCTTACACATAATATATTTTTCTCATGATGTCGGTCCATGGCGGATGCGTCTTACTCATCTCAAATACGTATTTGATGCCTTTGTATCGTATCAATAACAACACTTTCTCTAACGTTACGTCGGAGACCTTGTTTTCCTGTTGGGCCCCAGGCTAGAGAACATGACAGTGCGAGTTCTCCCCAAACTAGCAGAAAACCAGGTGTTGCTGTTTAGTAGATGTCAAAGATGCTGGCAAATCAACACGAATGTAAAAGAAGCACAGTAGAAACGTGAGATGAGGTCAGACCGTCGCGTTTAAAGGTGCTGTTTGAAAGAAAAGATGATTTTCGAGTCCCATTTTTCCAACTCGTCACATACTGACGCACTGGGACTGCAGGTCGGGCTGGACGCCATCCTGTCAGTATGTGACGCGTTGGGAATGAGACTCACAAATCAACTGTTCTTACCTTTAACCTAATGTCTTTAAACGTTGCAGTTAGGGAATTAAAAAAAAAAAAAATGACAACGGAAATAAGTTTGACCAATTTCCCCGCGATGCAAATCAACCCAGAAGTGACTGTTGTTAGCACGGCTTCACCTAGATTTGGTCTATGCCTTCAAAGGTAGAACACTGTTTTTTGGGGGGGTTTTTGTTTAATTTTGACACATTAACTTCAGCTCTGCCTTTAGTTTTGTGCAGGTTTTCATAACTATGTAATGACAGAAGCAGAATTTACAACATTTACATACAAATGTGTTATTCTTCATAAAAATGAGAATTTGTGTAGAACCAATTTTATCAAACATGAAGAAAAATCAGTTCAAATTCTCACTCGTTCTTCCTCGCTCAGCTAATCTGCTTCACCGGGACTGTCGGCTTTGATTGACAGAAGCCTGGAGACGACCAGACGACGTCGCTAAAGTCTGATTGGTGCATCAGCTTTGCCCGGATAAACCCCGCCCACTTCAAAGCAGCAAGAAGTATACAGACAAACCCTCAAAAAATCTCTCACGAGAAAAAAAAGAATAACACGTAGAGAAAACGTACTTGTAGAACCAGTATGAACTGATGCAGGGCCGGCCTGTGGCATAAGCAAACTGAGCGGCTGCTTGGGGGCCCCACATATTAAATAAAGGGGGTGCCCCCAAATCAAATTCTGCTGAGGGCCCCCAAAAGGCTTGGGCCGGCACTGAACTGACGTCACCAGTTTTAACACAACCGCCGGCCTATTCATTTTCGAATTCACAGCGGAGGCCGACTTCTCTTAAAAAGAAAGAAAAAAAGAAAAAGAAAAGCCGTTTAAGAAATCACAGAGGAGAGTGGGAATGCATTAAAGTGTGAGGTGGGCCGCCATTTATCATCATTATTAAACAAACAGCCAGCGCCTGAGTACGAGTGGAGGCCAGCGCTGGGTGGATGCTCCCTCTGCCTCTGCATACCTCTCGTGGCTGACGACTTAAAGCGCCTTGAGGAAACAGTAATAGGCGACATCATGTGTAAGAAGAAGAGTTTTGGAGTTGAGCCTGAACCGCTATAATTGGCTCTAAGTCTGAGGAGCTGAGGAGAGAGCGGTTGTGCTCAGGTTCAACGTGGCGCTGGGGGGAAATGGAAGGTGTACAAAGGCGGCGAGCAGGGCCTCACCAGACGGAGGGTGTCAATCAAAACATGGTGACATCCGCGCTCCCAGTGCGAAAAAATGGCTGTCAAGGCCGCAGCCGCCCCGCTCTCTCTGAAGCCAAACGGGATAACAAAGCGCGCCGATACGAACAAGGGGGGGAGAGTTTCGTGTCTAAATCCAGACGCGGAGCGCGCCGCTATGAAGAACGCAGCAGTGAAGGTGGCAGAAAACGAGGCTGATATGAAAAGCAGCGATCGCGACTTCTCAAGTTTTTTATTTATTTATTTTTTTTTTTTTAACCATCCAGGGTTAAGAGCAATAATGGAAGGCTGTGGTTTTTTTTCTTTTTTTCTCTTTTTCTTTTTCTCCCCCCACCCTCCTCTGTTGTCAGCTCCATCTCACCTGTGACTATAAATGATCTTCTTCGGTGTCGGGGTCAACCGGAAACCCCAAAAAACGGTCCCACCTTGATTAATCGCAGGCCAATAAGCGCTCCGGGAGAAGAATGACGAGTCTGGCAGGCTGCGACGAGAAGAGAAAGGTGAGGAGCGAGGTGTCGAAGCATTGGGGGGGGGGAATCTATCTTTAGGTGTCTAATGAAACTTTCAAGACAGGCGATTATGATACACTTTAATTAGCTCCCGAGGTCCGCTGGATCTGTTGGCCAATTATCATGACCAAATGCCACACTTGATTCCCCCCCGCCCGTGTCGGAAATATGCGACCTAGTGCCAAGTTGTCCCCGACGTTTCAAGCTGAGACATCATGATAAATCTTCACCCAGTGTGATTCCAAATCAACACTCCCACCGCTGTCAAACAGGAACGCGGACGTCTACGGCGTTGACGTCCGCGTTCCTGTCGACAGCGGTGGGAGAGGTAAGAGGGCGAACTCGGGAAACGTTACATCCCGGACGGATCAGCGACGACATAGCCGAAAAAGGACGTTTCTTGCGATCCAAAGTGTCAACTGTAAACACCAAAGGCATCTCTTTCCAGCCACAGATCCATTTCGAACATACATCTCACACTCATAGTGGGAGAAATCCACTGTGGGGGAGCCATAGAGGCCAATTTACACCACCACAGAGGAAGAAAAAAGAGTGGCGCGCGACGCAGCAACAAGACAGGTTGGGTTTTGAGGCGGAGCCGTTTGGGAAATCTCTCGCCATCACTGTCTTTCTTCCTCTCCTGCCGCGTAAAAACCCGCAGCTGATTGCAACGACTTCGCACCACTTCTCCGGGTCGGCACTCTGGGAAATGTAGGAATTCGCTAAACAAGACAGATGAGGCCGGCGGAGGGGGAGGGAGGGGGCGGAGGACCACCATTAAAAGGAAACAACCGCTGGACAGGGTGTAATGGATCAAGCGGGCGTTTTCTCTCTCTGATCTCGTTTTCTTAGGGATTCATTGATTTTCATTTAGTCCGCTGAATGTCAGATAACGGAGAATTATGTTCAGTTTGCTTTTTCCACAGATGTTGCTCCTGGTTCAACTTTGACCTTCTGAGCATGATTCTGAGCTGATAGTTATCTTCTGCCTTGTCACACTTTTGTACAGTGTTGTATAAAGTCATACTTGAGGTAAAGATATTGCGTTACAGTATCACTTGGTAAAAGTAAAAGTCACCCATACACATAGTACTTGAGTCTCAAAAGTAAGTTTCTGGCAAAACAATCTACTTTAAGGGGCACTGTGTAGAAGTCAGAACTGTAATATTTACAGTAATAATGAAGATATAAAACAAACTCAGAGATGTTTTTTTCCACAACTGAATAAACAAGCTGCTGTCGGAGGAAATAAGATTGAAGCTAGAAAGGTGGCAGGGTCCGCCACATATAAACACAAGTAAACAGTATGACATTGTGTTGTCCTTTAACGTCAGCGTGTGTGTTTGTTTATTTAGTGTGTTTAGACATAGAAAATGATTTGCTAAAACTACGCAGCGCACCTTTAGAAGAAAATCAGAGGAGCCGTCCTTCAGCATCACAGATTGATATTCAAAAGTGTTTCCCCAAGAGAGCGACTAGCTGTCGATCTCAATCTGCGTTATTCTCTTTTTTTTTTTTTCTTTTTTTTTTCCGCTGACCTTCTTGGCGTCACATCGCTGCGCCGGTGTGGAGTGCTCGCTGGGAAAACAACAAACCGAAACGAAGAATGAGACAATCCGTCAGCTTTTTCAACAACGACACAGGAGATTACAGCTTCTGCTGTGTCACACTGGCACAAATTGTCGAAGAGAACACTACTTTTTCAACCAGCAAAGTCAAAGAGACGGCCTTCAGAATGCTTCCCAGGCTTTATCCAGCTGACCATTACGTAAGTCGTACCTTTTGTGGGGAGTTGAAAGGAACGCAGGTGAATTCATTTTGCCGCCGCACCAAATAAATGTGTCGCAAACTGCCATGATTACATTTACAATATGAAAACTGCGATGTTTGGATTCACTGACTACGAAGGAACGTTTTGCTCACAGTTCTGTGATCAGTTTGCTCATAATTGACCACATTTTTAATTCACAAATCCTAAACAAAGAACTGAGCTGCTCAGTGCTTACCCGCTGTATATCTGTTGAAACAAAAAAAAAAAAAACCACGATGCCGTTTACCCGCCACTTCTTGAAACTGCAGCTTTTGCCCCCCATTTTTTCCAAAAGCATAATGTGTTCAAAAAGTTCTGAAAGTAGATTGCACCAGAAAATGTTACGTAATGAACTCTTCACCATCCATCATCCCTGAATCTGGAGCCAGATTATGACACACTCTTAATGTGACGCGACTTAATAAGGCTGAGAAACAACTCAGGCATATTAAAATCAAGAGCGTCACTTTGTGTTTAAAAGCTGTGGGGGTGTGAGTTGAATCCAACACTAAAATCCCGTCCGGGTTGTCGTCGATAATCAGTGGTTGATTGGTTTCCGGACACTTTTTTGCCAGAAAGTGACGCCCTTGGTCAGAGGTGAGCGGACTGGAAACTTCACACCTGAGAGAACAATAATACACGACTTTTTGAGCCTGTCGTTGAATTATTGAGTGAAGACTGAGGTGAGGCGGCGTGAGTCTAATCCGAAGAAATGCTTTTGTAATTGAAGTAAGTAATGTAGGTGTGTGTGTGTGTGTGGAAGGAGGAGGAAACAGGAGAGCGAGGGCAGCCAGGCCCAGTTTATCATAACCTCGGCGCAACACCCAGCGACGGTCGCAAATGCGCCGTGAATGACAAGCTCCGCCGACGCCAGCCATAAATCAGCGGCACCTCTCGGCCCCTTATCTCCCGCTCTTTCACGTCGACCTCTCTCACGTGTCAGAGCGGGGAAAAAGCGGAAGGGCGGCCCCCGCGTCGGGCCCCGAATGGTTCCCGACCTCTCTCTACAGGAGGGTCCCTCGCTGGGACTAGAACTGCCAGGGGGGAGATCGCTGATGAAGGGGAGAGGGGGTGAAGAGGAAAAAAGAAATCTATTTAATTACAGAGAGCGATTGAGACGAGCACACAGGCATTAAAATTAAATTGCACCTGTTTTTTTTTTTGTTGTTTTTTTTTCTGGTTACACTCCTCTCTCCGCTGTTTTACATCACGGAACAATGAGGCTCAAGTTATTTTAGCCGCGGCCCCTCGCGAGGCTTATAATCCAGGCTAAGTGACAGGCTAATTTGTGGTATTAGATTGCTTTCATCGGGTCGTTCGGGCCTGCTTTGAACGTTAGCGCTGTGAAAGGGGGGCCGCTCTGCCTCAGCGGTCACATTGACTTGTATGCTGTGTGACTGCCACGGGGGGTGGATGAGGGGAGAGGAGAGGAGAGGAGAGGAGGCGGGGGGGGGGGGTCACAGCGGCGCTCGGAGGCCATATTTCCTCAGTCGTGTTCAATCACTGCAGATAGAGAACAAGCAAGGAGGATTGAGCACGCGGTACAAAAAAAGAAGTGGAGCTGCTCGAGGGGGGGAAACCTCCAACCGGCCCCGAGATCAGTCGACTGTTCAGTCTAATCATGGTGAGAATTTGGGCTGTTTATAATGAGCGATGAGACTTAAAATTGAACTAAAGGCCCGTGGAATGAGAAAATAGGTTTTCTGCAGGAGTGGAAATCCATCAAAAGGGACAAGAGGCGACTCGAGTGGTGTTAGCACGGTTCAATAATGAGACAAAAACATCCAGCTGAAGATCTCTTCAAGTAGGAATCAAAGTCGGTGTGTGTGTGTGTGTGTGTGTGTGTGTGTGTGTGTGTGTGTGTGTGTGTTTCGGCGGGTGTTGATGACAAGCCAAAGCTTCAAGATACATGCCCTTAAACACAGACACAAGCCCATTTCCTTTAACAATAAGACGGGACGCGTGCGAAGTCGACTTACTGCTGATGACCATTCAGAGTGTCAGAGGCCGGAACAAGTAATTAAAGGCAATAGAAAAAAAAATGGAGGATTAGTTGGAATTAATCCGCAACTTTTTCCCATTTTCTCGCAGAAAAATGTTGAAATGGAAGGATATGGAAATCTAGCGGAGCATGGCAGAACTAATGGCCTGGCAGCTCTCCCCCCTGAAATGAGAAGGGACTAATGGATCCGCGGCCCTGGCTAAGATGGCTGAGCCAGATTGCATGTGGATTTAAGTGATTAAGAACATGGTGGCCCCGACCCCCCCCCCCTTTGTCGGAGAAAATGTAATATATGACAATGAATGCTAAAATATGAAATTCCTCAGTCAAAGAGCCTCTCGCTGCTGCAGCGGATTCAGGGTACAATTCACATCCGAGATTAGGAAAATATATGCTATCCGGATGCACATGGTGTCGGGAACGGCAGGGACGCAGAGGGGCACAGTGGGCAGGACAGCAGGAGTCACATGTCCATTAAGCTGCTAATCTGCCGACAAATAATAGTCAGGAAAAAAGTTCTCACTTTGTGTGCAAGTCTGTTTTTTTTTTGTTTGTTTGTTTGTTTTCCGAGAGAAGTTTTCCCAAAGCAACTTTTATAAATGAAATGTGTGAAATTTAACAATAACTGTCGCTGGAAAATGGCACATTTATAGTTACTTAAACATGATTTAGATTAACATTAAGTTGCTACTCATGTTAGCTAGTTAGCTCAGTTAGCGGTGCAGCTAGCTGTCAGGACTGGGAGCTCTGATTACTGGGGTCATATTGATGTTGTTTGCACAGTTAGCACGGGAGCTTTGGGCTGCAGGATGGAGGAGGTTTTGCAGGCCTGGGTCCTCTGTATCTTCTTCACATTCTATTAGTAATTAACATTTTAAACCAAAATTCATAGATGTTGCGCCTTTGAATAACTATTAACTAATGTTTAACTATACAATTATGATGCATCACTGATGGCTATTATAATGCTAACATTAAAAGTGTAATATGTAAGAATTGGCCACCTGTCAAATTGATACCACAAATAGATAGCAGCATATCAACAGAATAACCGCTAGTTGCTGCTAACTGAAGATGCCGTTAGCTAGGTAGCTCAGTTAGCAGTGCAGCTAGAGTTTTGAGCATAGGGGTAATTGATGTAGCGCAGGAGCTTTTCAGCAAGTGACACCATTCGCATAAGATGATAACTGATTTTTTTTTCTTTTCTGAGTAAAACACACTGTGTACTGTTCTTTGGCAAAAAAAAACAGATTGCTGATTTTTTGCTTTTTAAGTCAATGTACAACATATTCGCACATTTCTGACTACACTGTAGAAAAGAATGTAACACACAAACAAAAAACCTCCAAAACTTTCCGCAGCATAGGTTGTCAAACGGTTCCCTTAAAAAGACAGTGAGAGACTATGATTCAGCGAGGAATCGCTGTGCACAACATCAAGCAGAAACATTTTAAAGTGCAAACATAATAATAATCCTGCATAAAATGTGTCAGGATGAACTGTATGGAAAGGGGACATTTCATCTGTGTCCCCACATTGTTCTTAATGTTAATATTGGCCCATCATTTAACATCCTATCATGCCTCACATGGACATGTGATAGCAGGTAATGCAATATCCCCATGTTATGTTATCTCAGAATTGATTGCCTCATCAAACTTTATTGCATCTGTAAGCCATGTAAAGACCTAATTTATTGCATTTCGCCACATTATTACATCATCTATCAACAGAGCAGACCAGAGGGGTGTGTGTGTGTGTGTGTGTGTGTGTGTGTGTGTGTGTGTGTGTGCGCGCGCCTGTGTGTTCAGACACATCAGCTAAGCTCAACTCAAATGCACATATTACGAGGTTATAATCTTATAAGGCGCAAATTTGACACATTTCTGTTGCCATGTTCTAAAAATTCTTTATTCCTGATTCATAATTTGCCCAACAGCTTCTCATATGTAAGAGGCAAAGACGGTCATTGGTTAGTGCATTTCAACTTGCATGGACAACTTTTTGCTTTAAATTATGGTAAATGGACTTTCATTTATAGCGTTTTTGCAGACTACTGGATGCTCGAAGTGCACTTGTCAGATTCACCCATTCACACGCACATTCATACACTGAATGAACTAGTGACCTTCCGATTGCTAGATGACCCGCCCCTACAATGTATTATCTTCAAATAAATACTGATATGTTATATTAAAATAAATAAAATTATTAATAATAAAATTATTACTATTAATGTAACTTCAACAAGATTTCCGACCCCAGAACCATTAGAGATGCTTCTTGTTTGTGTATGTGTCAAAGTGGCCAAGCTCTGTAGTAAGAGCGCACAGCACTTATGCCTGAATATGCACAAATACAAACAGTCACAAACAAGTTTTTTTGTTTGACTTTGGAGGAACGTATATTGTATATGACAGCACATCTCTGTGTGTACATCACTCCTTTAACCTCCCCGCTCAGCTGTCATTTCATGTTTTCCCTGTGCAGTATGAAGTCTTTGTCAGGTCCATTATACATTAGAAACCCGAGTACATGCACACATGGCCAGGGAACAGACCTTTCCCAGGGGGAGTTTTTCTATTGACACCCTGCTTCCCATTTACATGATGTTTAAGAAAACTAGTGCATCTTGACCACAACGTGCACAACCAAAATGCCTTAATAGTCAGTTATGCGGACATCTTCGTTACCTAATCGTTCCTCATCTCTGTTTGATTTGGTGCAAGTGAACGCAACACTGCTCAGCGGCTGACTTGGAAGTCGACGACAGCTCTTCTGATTTAAATGAGGGAAACCTGCTGAGTGTGAGTCTTCCCTGTTTAAATGCTGCACACTGACTGGGCTGATTTCAGGAATTCCTCAGTGAGCGGAACCAGTCTGGACCAAATCTGATGTTTGTCCAGAAGAATGACCAGAACGAGATACAGAAAAATGGACAACTCAGTGAGAAGTGGATTCCTTTCATAGAGCTTCTTTAAAATGTACAATTCAGTGTGCTTGCACCTTAGCACCCCCCCTCTCATTACAAGAGAGTAGAGGACACACAGTAGAAAGCAGAGGGGTGGGACCGCATGCGCACGTCTGAAACCGCCACTCTGTACAGCCGCGACCGACTTCGACAGGTGCTAGCGGATAATTGGGCGCCGTGCCGGCTACAACTGCGGCGCTGCTGTCTCCGAGAGCTCATTACTATCACTCAGAAGTTCCCCTTTAAAACCTCCACAGCCACATGACTCGACGTATTTGGTAAACCAGCGACTGAAATCCCTTGAAACGCTGCCATTAAAGGGCCTGTCACTCTGCGAGCTGTTGACGTGCTGTTTGGATGGGTAAATGATTGTGCCCAGCGTGTCGTAAGCCTGAAAAGAACAAGGTTCGGCAGTCAGGTTCGACTGCATGCAAATACACGCATACAGTGCAGTACAGTCTATCATAGCTGATTATGTAAAAATTCTATATGTATATCAGGTGGTGATGACAGCTTGTCATATGCCCTATAGGGTTCTCATGGGATCATGGGGATTGAGACACAAACGACAGCAGAGAGAGGTTTCCACTCAGAAAGCAGGATCCTGTGATTCAACTTCTGATTAACTGACCAACACGCACTGGGGCTATTCAGACCTCAGCAAACCACTGCAAGGGTCTGTGTTCGTGTTGTAGCGCTGCAATGCCAGAAGTATTAGTAGTAAAACCAGAGAATCCGGTCTGAAGGCTTGTCGGACATCAACATACAACATGAGTTTAAATCGCAGACTAAACGTCAAACTTAATGGCGGACCACAGGCCGAAAGCAAACACTTGCCGTATCGTATCGTTAGAGCTGAAGGTTAGTAAGATTGCAGGAACCCATCAAAAACAAACCACATTTTGAAAAGTATCTAAGGTGAACTCCTTTAGACTAATAAATACATAAACAAACAACTATGTTAAATTCCAAAATGTCACAATAAAAAAAAAAGCTGTCACAAATATACATCAGTCTGAAAAGACTACCTGTCCCAAACAAAACTCTGCTGCTTTAGAGGTGTGCTTTGTGCTAAGTGGGTTAGCACGGCTAAGGGGTTGTGTGCTTTGTGCTAATGTTAGCTGCTGAACATGCCTCCAAGTCTCAGTTCCACTGCTCAGCCTACTTGTTTTGCGCTGTACGGTTTAGAGGCTGAACAAAAATGTATGACTGCTTCAGCTGCTTAATCATTCTTTGGCTCACGGGTGTGTGCTTAGTGCTACTTTTGTTGGCTAGCCGCTGAACAACAGTCTCAGGGGTCGCGTGCTGTGAGCACAGCGCTATATTGATCATCACCATCCATAGCCAGTCATTTTCTCCCGCAAATTGATACTTCTGAGGTAAATTGAAAATTAGCTGTGCTTGCTACAAGCAACACATTAAGGACTGTTGGACTGCACACAGTTCAGGCACTACTGAGGCATTAAATATGCTATGATGAATGTATGCCTGCACTTAGTTGTTCAGCTAATGCAGTGCCTTGCAGATAGGTGTCACGTTAGCTATTTTTGTGGTTGATGCCATGTTTTTTTGTTTTGTCTTTTAGCCTCTGTAGGACTTATTCAAATTAATAAGGGACTCCATCTCAGGATAACCATACATGCCTTGTTCAGAGCATGCAACTGTATCAAACTGTCTACCTCAGCAAGAGGAGACCATGGAGTTGACAATATCTTAAACTCCCAGTACTCAAGCGGCCTTTACAGCTTCAAGTGCACAACAACAAAAGATGATGCAACAAGAAATGATACCAAGAGTCACTGTTCTGTTATACTGCAGCATAAAAGAAGTATTTTCCCTTTTTTGCTGTGATCATTGATCTCACTTGGATTAAAAAAGGGGACTTTTTGTGTCGAGCAACTCTAGCCCAAAGGAATTAGAGGAGATTGCAGTGGTGGCTGAGCGTTCCACGAACTTTCGTTGGAAGAGATAAATTTAATTGTTGTTATTGCGGCTCCTACTGCTGCCTATAGCAGTCAACAAAAGTGATAATTACTAAATGCCCCGATAACAACTTCTAGAATCATGTCAAGCTATTGCATCATGAATTTCTGATAACTGGTTTGATTTCTGTACGCAACAATGTGACTGGGGGGCATTGTTACGCTTTTCGAATAGACACCGAGCCTATGATCAGATAACAGTCCGGCACATTTACAAGTCCTCTGACTCTCTTTGTCTGTGATTATTTGCTCAGCATACTGAAGCCAAGGACTGGAGGGGACAGATTAACAACATCCAAGTGGTTGAGCAATCACAGAATACAGTCTGATCACTCACAGATACCTGCTGATCATAATTGTTCCCATGAAACAAGTACATGACTTATATTTAGTGGAATGTGTGAAACTTACTGATGTCGTGAAATTTTGCCATGTGCATGTGGTTACGTAAACTACTCCAGTAATCTTGGTACGTTTGTAACAAAAGTTACAGAAATAACGTAGAGATGTTGACCTAAACTATGATGTTTCCCTAAACTTAACCAGGGTAGGGCTGACCCTGAACCTAACCAAAATGGTCCGTACGATAAAGGTCCAGTCCATTTGATCGGGGAACGGGGGGAATTTAATGGTGGTACAACCCTTAAGTTATTTACTTTTCAAAATTAGTGTAGCTGGTGGTCATTGCCTGATATTTCATAAAGCGGATGATTACATTCTCTGAAATGACATCCTCTCACAGCCTTAAGAGAGCAAACAACTTCAGATGTGTCTGACATGAGTTTCACTTGCATGCCAGAAATAATTCCGTCAGCCCAGATGTATTTTTCAAATGATGCGTACGTCCCCGTAGAAAAAATCTCTTCATATTCAGTCCAGGATCAAGCAAGACTCAAGAGACACTTGTGCATGGTTTGTCAAATGGGGCGATAAATTTTCCTGAGCTTTTGATAGCAGGGTGTTCTTATTAACAGGGCTTTGACTTGTTCATGTTCGCACTCACACACTTGTTCCTCTGTCTCATTATGAATACTGGCAGTGCTATGCTGAGCAGACGCTCCTCGGTATGAACCACATCTTACACCTTCGATAAGGGCTGGTGAAGAAAACCAACACCTCAGGAAACAGCTGCAAATTGCTGGTGCGCGCTGATACCCTCAGTGCTTTCATGAAGTGGATGTTAAGCGAACATTTACATTTTATTAAAGCTTTTAGGCTTCATTTCTGGTCTCGCGTTGCCGCTTAGGGATTTCTGGAAAACCTCACCTGCCTCCAAATTGCACAGGTGAAGGGAAATGCCTGAAGAGGTTGAAATTCCTGCAACACTGAAGTACACAGAATTCGTTATCGTCAAACCAACAGGCTTGTATCGCAGCTCTCTTCTCTCTTATTTGCCATAAACTCTATGTCGAAGAGGAATGCGGCTGCCGTTATTTGGGAAGTTACCGTAAGGAAAATGGCCCAAAAAACTCCTGCAGTCATTTCAGCACAACAGTGAAAAGGACAGCTCCCCTGCACTCATGTTTCAGAACTGTCACAACACTAACCTTGGTTCTGATAACTTTCCCTTTGACTTCTTTTGCAAATACAATAGTCTAGATGCTGTAAAATCCAACACTTGGTTGGTCCTGTCATAACAGCCTGCACAAGGGAACATCAATGCTAACAAACGCCACTGAACAGAAGATATACCAAATAAAAAACCTAAAAACAAAAGATTATTATGAGCGCCCCAGTGTGAGACCATAGACTTTGCATGGATCCACTCGTTATACAGTGGACCAAGATGCTGGACAGAAGTGGATCAAGAATATTATAATTTGTACTGATTGATTAATATTGACCTGTAGGCTGAGTTGACATTTTGCTGTAATTGGTATGTGATAATTAAATTCAGCTCTTGATTGATTTTGCTCGCTAGCTAGTACAGCAACGTTAGCAGGTTACACAGAACGGTAAATGTAGCGGATGGCAACTTTTGTATTTATTTCTCCCTTTCCTGTTCAGGCTTTGTTTGTCACCAGTGTCTCATGTGTCATATATGAATATTGATAACATCGCCATCCAAATTAGGTGCCTTAACCAGCCACTGTGGGCCACTGTCTGAAGTGTTTATTCTAAGTGCTCATGCTGCTGTCACTGCAGCACAGTAGCTGTCTAAAGCTGAAATATGCAAACGTGAGGAATGTCTCGCATAGATTTTAGTAACTGCTAGAGGTTGTTGGAGGGGTAAATTGTTTGTTCCAATTAAAGCAACAAAATGTAACTTCCATGAGAATGCTGATTGATGAGTCTCATCCTCAGATTGATTGTATAATTTGTTAGATAGTTGATTGTTGAGTCTCATCACCAGGTTCGTCAAATACTGACGAGTGCCACCCAAATTGTATCCGACGACCTGGGAAGCCGCTTTACACCGAGCAGGATTACCCAATTATGCTAACGTAGGCGACACCATTTGGTCACTTATGCTAATTCTTTCAGCGGAGTAACGTGTTGTAATTTGAGTTCCATGACGCTATCTGCGAAATTCAATTAAAAATCCTCCCAGTCTACATCATTCGTTAAACAACCTTTTGATTGCTAAACCAATTTCACCAGTGTAAATGGGTCTTAATTAGCAAGCTAGCGTCAGTTTTGTTAGCTACATCGATCACTTCATGTTGGGGGTAAATATTTACCAACAGATCTAGCTCGTCTGCTAAATGGTTTTAATAAGCGCACGATTCCGCTAATGCTTAATTTAATAGGACAGTTGTTGTTGTTGCTCACGCTGATTAACACCTGACATTAGCGGCGAGGCCTACGCGACAAGCAGACAGCGCCCATCAGGAGAACGGGGCCGACTAATAAGAGCAGTGTAATTTCACACGTACATTGCCGAGCCAATATGATGACTCTCAGCAGTCAGGTGTGCTGTCTGAGGGAGACACGCTGCTCATCGCAAAGTGTTTCCTCACTCCGGGTTTTGTAATTAGCTGTCAGCACCTCGAGCTTGACGTTGTAATTGGTTCCCATGCCGCTTTAAACTCATTAAAGTTGACTATTTGAGAACTTGATTTGTGCCGTGCCCCTTCAGAGGGACTGGAAAGGGAAACACAACGGGTTCACTGCAGCGTTTCGAGATATCAGCAGCGAACCAGCCATCCGCCAGCGCGTGCCGGCAGCTAAGAGGAAGGAAGACGACAGCTGAGGAGCTTAGTGGATCATCCCTCTCTAACAGTCAGATCCAGCACTGACTGGTCACAAGGCGCTGGGAGGCACTGCTCTTCATCCATCAGTGACAAATTTGACACCCTGCATTAGCGTTGTGTAGTTATACCACCACCTGTCTAGAGGTAACATCTGCCATGCCAAAACTAATAATAATGAAACTCGGCTGGGCTCATTACTGCATTAAAGCTAAAAGATGCAGTATATCACACACTATCCGCCTCTTTCCTAGCTCCATGATACCTTTACCTTGGGGGAACAGTTGCGGCTAATGTACAGTCGCATATTCAGCTGTTTGAATGCTAAAGCAGCGAACTGCCGGACCAGATCTGAGGCTGTCCAGTGCTTCCATAATGTCAACGTTAAGTGCATTTTATCATGAAAAGTAGGCGGCAACCTTGTGCATCTCAAAGCAGGCATCGAGCCAAGCCAGCTAAGCTAACTTAGCTGGTCACGGCTATCCGAGGTAACTCTGTCCATCTGGGCCCCCCCCCCCGTTTCTTGAACTGCGATTGCAGCTGAATGAAAAGGTTTGACCTATAACGTATCACCCAGATGGTAAAGATCCACATGACTCTGCGAGCAGCTGCCCCACGTAGCTTAGCACGAATACTGGAAACAGCTGAACGCAGCTAGCCTGGCTCTGAAACGCACCTGTAGCATGCAGCTAACTCTCACAGGTACTCATGAAGTGAAAGGATTCCCCTATGTGCTCCTCACTTAAAGCAACCCTTTTTACGTTAGACATAGTTATATAACCATCTTTTGATATAGAAATATTGATTAGTGCGGCTTTAAACCTCACTTTGATCCGTGGTGTGAACGCCAGCAGTAAGCAAATACCAGGGATGAGACCTTGAACTGAAGTTCAGTCCGTCTCCTCTGTCCGTTTTTGCTCAGAACCAAATATTATAAATAAGCTATCCCTACTGGGATTCTATCTAACGCACCGAAACACATAGCTAATTGAATTACTTAAAACGTGAATCTGTCCGGAAACCCTACCAGATTGCCAGCCGTCTCCGGTGGCACCTGGAGCATCTGGCAGGTACATCAACAAATCAGCGGATTCCCAGAGCCTTGAGACTGCAGCTCAGCGGGCTCTGCAGTCTGGAGGCTTGCTGTTACTCATTTCTGGCATGTTACTGTACTCACAAGCCGATGTGACTGCATTTCTCTCCCCCCCCCTCTCTCTCTCACAGAAGCATATAGTAGCCTGACGTTGAGCCAGAGAGGATAGAGAGCTACAGAGGCAAGGACGTGCTGTAGAGTTATTCACCGACGCCTCCGCTGCTCCTTTTCCTCCATCAGAAATTCTGTTTTTCTTCTGTCACACTGCAAGAATGGCAGCTGACGAAGGTCCACAGTATCACACTTGAATATTTATTCGTCTTGCTGCGTGACATTTGATCAGACGCCACGGGCCTACGCCAGAGCAGATTTAACATACTGCAGACTGGTTTGGATTTTTACACATAGATGTAAAACGAAAAGAAAAAAAAAAATGTGTTTATGATGATCGTGGGATCATGTTTTGGAAAGGGTCACTTTGACAGAGCTGGCTGAATATGGCTGTGTCTGAACTTGAGAGGTCTGTCGATTTAGCAGTGGAGCTTGAGGCTTCATAATATTATCTTTCTGCAAACTGCTGTAGAGCTCCTATAGTGATACCTTATTCCTCATTATATTTAGGAGATGAAACACATGGATAGTTGGTCTGATGGCTGAACAAAAGAGGAGCATCATCTAGTGTTATTTCACATACATGTGATTGAGTAATTTTTCAAAGGATGGCAGCCAAACTCATGGTGATGACAAAAAGAAGAAATAGTCCAACCGACCTGGAAAACCACATCTTGTCATTTTTACTCTTTGTTTTTCATAGTGATTAAACAAACAAGATAAAAATGTAGTTTGCATTTGCTTAGCCAGGCTAACTTTCCTGCCTATTCCTAGTTTTTATGCTACGGTAGGCTAACTGGCCTCACTCACTCATAGATAACAGCCACTTAAATATGTGAGACAGTGACAATGTGAAATAAGTTTCTGGATCCGTCCCTTTATCTGGACCCACACCAAAAGTTAACGGGGTCTATTTTGGGCCGTGACCCATCCTCCATCCAGGCATCGCGGGAATCCGTGCAGTACCTGGAAATACATCCTCCTTGGTGGAGGTTATAATTTCAGACCACATGAGAACAGCGCGGTGAGCCGTAAACACAACACTGACACGTCTCATAAAGCTGCCTTTTGGTCTGTACAACAGACGCAGAACAATATTAGCTTTTATTTGTTGTGTTTCTGTCCACAGCACCGCTCTCTCCATTTAGCTCTGTTTTCGTTTTGGCAGCTCCTGAGAGGAAATATCCAGCTCTTTAGCTGCTAAATGCTCCACTGTGTTCACCAGCTAGATGCTTAGAAGCGAGACTAAAGCAACAAGAAAGTTGCAGAGACAAAACCAAAACAGTGAGCTAAAAAGGCCTGACCTTTGTTTTCTTTGAACACAGTTTATACATTAATATAAAAGCATTGATTTGTGCAGCTCTATCCAAGAAAAAAAACAAAAAAATCAATCCACGCTCCACCCTCCCAATGAAATCATTTATGGCTCCGAGAGATATCTGCGAACCAACATGTTTGCTCCTGCCTCCTCTTTACCTCCCCCAGCTCTCTCTCTCTCCTCTGCTCTCTCTCTCCCTTCCTCTCTGCCTCCATCTCTCGCCCTCTCTCCCCTCATATCTCCAGCTGTCGCCTGGTAGAATGTAAATGAGCCTCTCGGCACAGAGCCTATGATGGTGTCAGGCCTCTCCTTAGTCTCCGGTCTCATTAGAGGCCTAGTGTAGCTGACATTTACCCAGCCGCTCTGTTGACTAGCTCCTCACGCGGGCCACACAGGTCAAAACAATACACAGCGAAACTTCAACAATCTAAAGGAAGGTCGCTGGACCCCGTGAAAGGACTGGATGTCGTCTAAAACGCGCTTTTAAAACAAAACCCATACATATTCTTTTCTAAATGACCCATGTGGTCTAATTTGAAGTGAAGTCTGGAATGCAAAGCATTGCCGCTCGTGACGCCCCGTGTCCTCGCTGTACTGTCTGTACTGTAAGCGTTTGCTAGTGGTCGGCATTCGTGCGCACAGCGTCAGCACTGTGAATTCCTGGCATCTGGACCAATTAAGGCTCTGGATCAACAGCGAACGCTCCACGTTGTTCCTTTGCTGATTCCTTTGTTTCTGCACAAGCGCGCGCAAAAGCCGAGAACGATCTTCGAGGTCGTTTCGCACGTGGAACCCGTGTGATTTTACACATTAGTAGCTCCCAGTCTTGTCCATTGATTATGTCGGCACGGCGCACGCTGTCATCTTTAGGAGATAATTCTAATTTGCTTTGATTTTCGGCGAGCGGCAGCCGTCTCCTGAGCCCCACAGTTTGCTGGAGGATCGGCTCTGCGAGTCTGAAATTAATAGGATGGCCGCAGCTATTTCCTGACTCTTCCTCCTCCTCCTGGGATCCTGCAGCTCTGTTTTTCTGCGGTCCTCTCATCCTGTTACTAATGCCTGACTCTGTGTAACCCTTATCTCCATGCTCGCAACATGGCCTGATAGGGCTCTGTGTGTAAGCAATTAAAGCGGCTTATTTGCCAGATAAGTGAGGGAGAGCGGTCAGATTGAAAGCCGCAGGCTGCCAGTATCGGGTCTTTAGGTTACAGCCCCCGGGTTAAATAGCCCAGGGAAGCAGAGTGAGCCAAACGAGGAGCACAGCTCGGTGTGAGTGTGTGTGGAAGGGCTGAAACTCTGCAAGAGGGAGACACACATACACACACACACACACACACACACACACACACACACGGCACTCTGTATGCTCTCCATATAACCAACACACACCTTCACCATCATAAAGAGAGGCAGATACATGTGAATGGCACCTTCCCGTGTTCAAAAAGCCTTTCACATGTGGGTGGATTTAAGTCGTTGTGCACAGATTTATACATATAAAATATAATATAATGTATTCACATGATACATCCACGTCTAATGAACAAAACAAATTCTCTGTGAAGTACTTCTTGTATGCACATCAAAGCCTCTTCCACCAGGCAGACAGGTGACACCTGATCACAGCGCACTGTAGTCGGCGCCGAAGCGCTGGGAGGAAAAACACGCTTTAAAGGTGCACTGTGCAGGCTTGGGGAAGACATTTTAACCAGAAGGGAAAGATAAATAAATACATCTGAGTTTGTATTAATACCTCATTAACATTGTAAAAATTAAAATTCTTAGTCTGAATTTCTTCTCCAAAGCTCCATCGAGCCCCTTTACCATCACTACATGATTTAAACCACCCATAACTGTTCAAAGCCGCTCTATGCTAACCATAGCTACGGGTGGCTCAGTTAGCCTTGCAGCTAGCTGGTTAGCCAGAACCAGACCTCATCCAATCAATGCTGTTATTTCTCTACATTAATTCCGTTAATTTTGAATGTTTTCAACCAAAATTCTTATATATTGCACCTTTTTAAGCAAACCACTCTAACAAAACATCACAGTCTCTATTGTTGCAGAACAATCATTTTTGGATCCACGTCAGATTGTTCTCACTCGTAGACACCCGCTACCTTTTATATGTGTGTCTTCATCAAGATCCATGCATTATTCCCTGAGAAATGTATCTATTATCTCGCAAAGTTAAGGAAAGTGGGGGAAAACAAATCAAAAAGGGTCTATTCTGGGCCGAGAACCATCCTCCATCCAAGTTTCATGGAAATCTGTTGGGTAGTTTTTGTATAATCCAGCTCACAAACCAACTGACAAGCGGACACGGGTGAAAACACAACATTGTCGGCAGAGGTCAGAATCTATACCCAGAGCTGAACATAGTGCTCTGCTCACCACACTGGAGGTCTCCAGGCTTGAATTTTATATCTGCAAAGTTACCCTCCACCCTTTTTGTTTCGTGCACCATATTTCTGACTTTCCTCATGCCAATTTGCAAAAAAAGACCAAATCCACAAGGGTGAATAGTTTGTGCAGCTATACTATTGATTGCATCAGAATGTAAAAAAAAAATCAGAACTTGTACTATGCTTTACCCTTCCTCTGCTATTTCTGCAGAGTATTTTGGGATCGGGGGTTATTTTGAATGAACTAAGACCTAGTGGAAAATGAATGTTTTGTGCCCTTGAAAATATACCTTAACCGAATGAAAAATGTAGCATTGATAAGAGTTTAGCTAAAGCTACCCCAGTACATTGACTTGCTTTGCATTCAATGCAAGTGTATCCTACACCTCGATGTACTACTGACTTTAGAGTAAACTTAAGTGTTCATTATGAGCAATAATGAGGGAGTAATTACAGACACAGCAAACTTTTCTTGTAGAGAGGTAAGTGCCTTGTAGATGGATAAGGGACTTGGTCAATTCCTCCAACACATATGTTGATAACATATATGTTGGAGGAATTGAACAAGGCACGTCCCATCAACTCCAGTGTGTGTAACCAACAGCTGATACAGCTTACTCCAACTCTGAATAAGCCACCACAGAGCTCCTCTATTGTCCGTCAAACTCCTCAGTGAGTCACTCTCTCTCACTGGATGACATGTTCCGTCATTAAAATGAACATGGACGCTGCGGTTTATTTTCACCTCACTTCCGCAAACCCCTCTGCTGCCAAAAATACTCACAAGAGCACCAAATTTGTCGTATCTGCCTCCAAAATGGTCGGCAACACGTTCACTTTTCAGACCTGCGCGAGTGAGAGTGACTCACCTGCTGTGGACTGGTTGTTAAAACCTGCCATAGTGCACCTATTTCAGGAAGCGGCCTCCTCCCTAACCTGCTCCCTGCGGCTACTAAAACACCAATAATATATATATATAATATAATATTTATTAAGACTTTTTAGCAGAAAGTCTGTGTAATGTCCAATTGAATGTATTGTTACTTGTTGTTTATTTCAGATTCCATTACATATTTCATGATTGTGTACGTTCTGGCGAAAAAGGAATAAAAAAAAAAGTCACAGTTTTAGCGGACAGTTCATTCTTTACCATATTTGGTCGCCTACACCTTCTGACCGAGGACAGGAGCATCTGGCTGCAGCACACTAGTGTTGGCAAATGCACAGTAAGGATAGACTTGTTATCGGCCCTGGCTGAGATTCAGCATTTTTACAACTTTTGGTGTCGAAAATGTTTAGATAAAGATTGCCGATAAAATAAATTTATTAAGAAATGTGCTACTGTGGCCCTGACGCAGCATCCTGTCACACAATGTCCCAGTATCGGACTGGTAACGCTGATTGATCTGAACCTGCAAAGTAACTGTATCGGATAAAAACGTAGTGGAAGTATAAAGTAGCAGGAAATGGAAATACTCAAGTAAAGCGCCTGAGAATTGTACTCAGGAGCAGAACTTCTTTAAATTGTGTTAAATTTTAGAACAACCACATGTTGACACAGAGTAAAACTTTTACTGCAAATGAATATCGATCCCAACTATCGTTTTTCAGTCTCCTTACTTTCTAATAATTAATATCGGCCCTGAAAAAGCCGTATCAGTCGAGTCCTAATGCACAGTGTCCCTGACAGTCACAATAAGCTGAACTATAATAACGAACATAATTATAAGAGAGTCCTATTAAGAGACATTAAGGTAAAAGCAAGATGTCACCAAGCAACGAAAGAGGCTTTCAAGGCAACAGGCGTACTGAGCGAGGCTTACCTGGCTCACAGGAAACTATACTTTGACAGAAAACCCCTTCGCATCAGATTTTTCTGATACAAACAGTCTAAACCGCTCCCTTCGTGTTTTTTTTTTTCTCCAGCTCGCTCAATTATCTAGCAGACCAGCACAACGGCTGCTTCGAGATGTGGCTGCCGGGAGATTTGCTCACAGAGCATGACACAAAAACATGTATAGATTCGGGAAAGGAGAAGAGAAAGAAAAAAAAAAAAAAAGGCAGCAGAGTCTGCTTTCTGAAGACACGGCGGCGGAGTAACGGAGAAGACTTCGACCTTGGCTGTGACCCGAACAAACTGTAATGAGTTCTGAACTTCTGCCTCGGCTCGGTATTGTTGTGGTTTTTCAGAGTGCTGAGAGCTGGTAAACAGGATATTGAGTCCCAGATGGGTTTGGCTCACATCATGAAAGTACTGTAAGGCCCACAGCTCCGCGCAAAACCATCAAGCCATCGAAATGAAACGGAGGGGAAGGGGGGGGGAGGGGAGGGACGGGTGGGTGGTGAGCGCAGGAGGGCGGAGGGGAGCGCGGGGAAGAGGGAAAGAGATGTCCAAAAGCGTGCGTGGGTGTGTTTGTTTGGAGGCTGGAGTTATCCTGCGTGACGGGCACATGTTTTATAAGCCACCGGGCCACACACAGAGCAGCACTAAGACGCCGCTGAAAGAGATAAAACGGCCACGCAGGGGGGGAGGAAAAAAAAAAAAAACCTGGACACACACCAGCGGATCTCCG